>NC_045544.1:31836598-32142848 GCF_009769535.1 Thamnophis elegans | reverse complement strand
CCATCAGCTTGTTTTTGTTCCGAAGACAGCCTGAGGATCTTCAAGCAAACTGCAATATTAATCTGTGATCTATTTATTGAGAAGGATGTGGTAAGAAAAATCATTCAGAAAATCATATTCAATTCAATATCCGTGCAGTATTGATGTTTATTTTCATAGATGCATTTCCGCACAGTGTTTGTGGCCTGCCAAATCAGTTTAAGCAGTTTTAGAACTTGTCAATTTCATCCAGGAAGGGAACAACTGCTAAACTCTTGATCACTGAAACCAAAGCTTTAATTAGAAGTATATTTTGTCTGGACTGTGCCCAACACGGTCTACTGGATCTGTTTCATGCATAAGATAAACGAACCAAGGTTCACCCTGTTCAAATAAACATAGGTATATTTTATGTACTCACCCCAACCTATCCAGGAAATATTTCTTATGTCAACCTAATACTTCTAAAACTCATTGGATCAAAAGGAGATTGTGTATTTATGCCTGTTAACCTCTTCTCTATTTTCTTTCTTCCTCATGACAGCATCTTTAAATTGTTCGAGTTAGTGCCTTGTAACATTGATTATTTGTACTCTCTATTTAATGGATATTGCACAATGTAGGTTTGTGTGACCATTTTATTTTTAGGGACAAACTCTGTGAAAAAATGTCCAGTTGCTGTCAAACTAAATGGACAAGAATTCTGTATAGACTCAGGAGACCAAGTTAATACTTGCAAAAAATTATATCTTGAATTCTGTTACATACTGAAAGACAGTATGGTAGTTTCCACCAAGGTCCTCTGATCCGGCAGGAAAATACTCGAAGGTGATTGGTTAAGACGTCTGACAGCTCCCTATAAAAGGGATGCTGCGAGACAGAGTCTTTGCTGGATTGGACATACCGTAGTTGTCACTTAATAAAGAGCTGTAGTTACTGCAAGTGTTTCTAGTGTTTAGTGTTTATTATAATTTATAGGCCGCCCTTTTCCCTGAGGGGACTCAGGGCGGCTTACAAAACACGGGGAGGGGGAAGCCTGAGTCTGCTTCCATTCACCCAATCTAACACATTCTTTAAACAAATGTTGATTCCTTGAATGCTTTAAGGAAACTTTTTTGAAAGTCTCCAGGTATCTCAACTGATAGGGCCACTGCTGATAGAAAAATAGAATGATCCATGCGTTCTAAAGAATGGCAAGGCGAAGTAAAGGCAAAGACCAAACTTAATATTCTGACAACTTTATAACATTTTTTGAAAAATGTAAACATTCTCCACCATGGAATAAAGTATTCCTTCCATAGACTATCAATATTATAGACAATTTGTTGTTTCAGCACATATTAACCTTACTTTAGGAGTTTGGCTGCCTTCGCAACACAGGATTATTGGTTATCTTAATATCAGAATATATTGTTTCTTCATTGGAAATTAGAGTTACCAAATTAAGGTTTGGGGATTATGCTAAGAAAATTACAATAAAGCAAATAATGTTTATGGTTTGGCTCTACACCAGCCTCCTCAATGTTAGCTAAAGTTATGCGAATGGAACTGCAGTATCTTTGAAGACCCTAAAAGACTCCAAATTGGGAATGGAGATTTTTAGTTTACAACTTTGCATCAAGATTTATTCCTTGGAGATATGCCCACCCAAGATTCAGGTGTGGCATCAA
Source organism: Thamnophis elegans (assembly GCF_009769535.1). Classification (NCBI taxonomy): domain Eukaryota; kingdom Metazoa; phylum Chordata; class Lepidosauria; order Squamata; family Natricidae; genus Thamnophis; species Thamnophis elegans. The sequence goes on along the minus strand of NC_045544.1, from coordinate 32,141,199 downwards.
CTGAGAACTCAGGGCAAGGATAGAGGATGGCTATATTATCCAAGATGCTCTGGTGGTATCAAAGGCACAATTCCACAGGTTGGGCTTGCAAGATCTTATTTGTTAGGTTGGGCTCTGAGGGGCGGTTAGGCCCTTACTATTGCAACAGTGGCCACGTTGGCAATGGAGTTCCCTAGGCTCATTGCCCTTGGGCACTTCAAACTGCCTTGCTTGGGGACAGAGTCAGAGATGATTTAGGAGTTCATAGCCACCAAGGGCCTGATAGTCTGACATATAACAATGACTGCATGTTAGATTTAGGTTTTTTTTCTTGCAGTAAAGGCAATGGGATATACAGTAAGAGGAGAGTGCTATTTCCTCTGTCATTGGTCAGATTGTTTTTCTTGTCCCTGAAGTTGTCTGATGGTATCCTCCACTGCAGTGGGACTGGAACTATTTGATTGGTACAATCTAGAGGACTGAAGCACCTTGTCGGGTTTAGAGGAGATTGGGGTTGTCTGTGAAGATCTAGTCTACATTCTGACCAAGGCATTGGTTGCTGCCTGGAGCAAATTGACTGTGACAGCTTTGGATTGAATTATACCAATTCTTTTTCCTTAGACCCCCAAGGATTACTGAGGAGTTGAGGGAGACGAAACAGCTGAAAGATACCTAGAGCACCACTGGAGGACAAGGAGTGAGCACAACCAAACATTTCCTGGACCTAGAGCCGCATTCCAATCTACCATAGGTAGTAAGGAAAACGAAATACCTGTGATGGCGCAGTGGTTAGAATGCAGTATTGCAGGCTGACTCTGCTCACTGCCAGGAGTTCAATTCTGACTGGCTCAAGATTGATTCAGTCTTCCATTCTTCCAAGGTCAGTAAAATGAGGACCCAGATTATCGGGGAAAATATGCCGACTCTGCAAACAGCTTAGAGTGCTGTAAAGCACTATGGAGTGGTATAGAAGTCTAAGTGCTATTTCTATTTCTCTCCCTTTATTGCATCCACATAGTTATTTGGTGACCCTTTTCAAGATAGCCCAGACCCCCACGTGGAAGGCCAATTGAGAGATATTATGGGTCCAGGCTAGAAAAGAAGGCCACTAGGTGGGAATCAGGAAGAAAGCCTTTTATATTGCAGTACCTCTTTATGGAACATCATTCCTCTTCAGAAATCATGTTCTCCCTGACTCTCTAGGGCTTGGCCTTTTGTAAGGTTCTGAAGACATAACTGTATTCCCAGGCTTGGGGATTGGAGTGTTTTCTGGACCCTGTGAATTAGTTTTACTGAAATATTTGTATGGTACTGTGTATGTAGTCCTGCTTTAACAACTGCCTCAGATAATGACCATTTGCAAAGACGATAATAAATAGTAATAAAAATCTTTTTTCAACCAATGCACCCATTTACAAGGAAAAAAGCCTTCACTGTAGTCAGTTTTAGGCAACAAAGGGTTCTAATTAACTAATTCAAGTTATAAAACTAAGCTTGTTAACTTGAAGTTAGCACTTTTGGGAGATTTTTAGACTTTTTGCTGTGAAGAAAATTAACTCAGAAGAGATAGCTGGTTTAGGCAATCTCTCCACCCTGTGACAGGATGAAAAGAGAGAGAAAAGTGAATCAGGCACTGGACCCTGTATTAGAAAATTTTATCTGAATGAGACAACAGCAACCAGCAAACTTTTTCTCTCCATCACAGTTCATTTAGTGACCATTTCACCAGAATCATTTACAATCACTAAACAAGGACTACTTTTGTATTAGATGTTGTTTTGTTGTTGCTGTCTCAGCAACCAACTGCCTCTTTATTTTTATTGTTGTTAACTCCTCACCATCATTTGAGATGGGCAGCTACGTGCATTGAATAAATATTTATTTTAAATGACCATATTAGGATGCACTTCTTTCTCTCCTTGGCAGATATAAACATTCGAACATGGTGACATGATCAGTTATCCTGAGACAAGAATAACTACACTTCAGTAGAGAACCCAAATAAAAATCTGAAGAGATTTAGAGCTAAAAAGTAGGTCAAATTAAAAAAAAAAACCTTGGGCCTCCTGATTGACTTGACATCCATTCTGAAATAAGGGAGTAATAGCAATGAGGTCATGACAGGAAGAGCAAATTTTTGTGAAGAACGAAGGAAGGAATGCATTTGAAGCATTTCTCAGTAGCAAAAGCTAAACGACTGAAGATAACAATCCTAAATCAACAGTTTTAATTTACTGGGGAAATCAAAACATTTGGAATTATCTGCAAAGATAATCCTGTCAGGTTGAAGGATGGAGATGGGATTAGCAATATTGTTATTGAGATGCACACTTTATGATTCACTTCGAATATGGAATGAGAGTGTAATCAAAGGAATGCCATTGCAAACATTTGAGTGGGAAAAACAGAAAACATCCTTGCCTTCTAATTATCTGTCATGTGTTTTTATAATATGCACTGGAAATATTGCTCAGAAATCCAAATATTTACGGGTAATAAAATTATGAAAAAGTATCTGCTACATTACTGCATGGCACTGATCATACATTTTTCCCATGAATTTTACCTTTATAATGGGGTCTATCCTTTAAATGGCTAATTTTATTATTCTGGTATTTTAAATAATCATTTGATCCCCTTATTAAAATTGCATATATTACTAGATTTTTTTAAGCCCCAAATTTTTAAATTTACAATTGTCTTTGAATGGTTATAGATTGTATAACATATTTTATTCTGGGCAGTTTCTGTGTGTATACTGAATTCAGCAATTTACATGGGACTTTTTCAAAAGATTTGTTTTGCGTGTCAATGTCTGAAATAAAATGACAAGTTCAGAATGAGAGTATAAAAACATAGTCAGCTTTATCATTTTGGAGTCACTACTGAATTTGAGATGTTTTTTTCATTTTCTGCTGAAGAGCCAGCCACAACTTAATGCGTCACAGGCCACAGGAATTCAGGCCTTAACTATATTGCCTAATTTGGAACAATTCCTTTTTCTCCTCTTTATGTCTTCTGTATCATTCTTTAAAAAAATTTTTTTATTAACAAACATGTAAAATACACACACACAAAACTTAAGACATACACATTTACACTATACAATACGAACAGGAGCTTCCTGTTCTTTCTAATAGCAATTATCAATCGATACTGCTCACCTTATATTATTTCCCCTTCTATTGTATTTTATTCGGATTTCACCATTCTTAACCCTCTTATTTTAATCATAACTATTATTTTTGAGTTTTGTTATATTCCTTCATTGATTCTTGTTTCTTTCCTCGATCCACCTATACCATTTATCCCATATCTGGTAGAATTCTGATTCTTCTTTTCCCTGGATTTCTTTAGTTAGTTTGTCCATTTCAGCACAATCCATAACCTTTCTTATTATTTAATCTTCGCTTGGAGTTAATTTGTTTTTCCATTTCTGGAAAAACCGCCGTAATTATATGTAGTATTAAATACTGGATTTCTTTTTTGTATTTCGCAGACATTATTCCTAATAAAAAAAACTTCAGGTTTCCATTCTATTTTAACCCGTTTTTGCCTCCAGCCAATTTTTGATCCTTCTCCAAAAAATTTTAGCCTCCTCACAGCTCCACCATAAATGGTAATATGTTCTGTGTATTGATTCACATTTCCAACATTTTGGGGAGGTATTTGTTAAGATTTTAGCTAACCTTCTGTATCTTGATTTTATAATTTAAAGCTATTTCTTGTAAATTATCTCAGGAAGGTTTCCTGATACAGCTTGACAAGGAAGCATTTAACCATGATGAAAAAGCAAAAGCGATGGTGGTATTGTTTTGAGTTACAGTATGCAGGCTGATTCTGCTGATTGCCGACTGCCAGCAGTTCGATCCTAACTGGGTCAAGTTTGATTCAGGCAATATGCCGATTCTGTAAACCGCTTAGAGAGGACTGTAGCGGTATATGTCTAAGTGCTATTGATACATTTTAGAAGACCGCTTTTTTGCTAGCTTTAAAATATATTTTAAGAAATGTATAGTCAAAATTGCATTCTTCTACACTTTTATCTGTGTCTTTTTCACCAGCCGCAATTTTATAATAAAACAGGTATTTCTCTTTGCTGACTGGTGCACTCAGCTGGATAGATCAGATCTGTTGCTGCAAAGAGGGCTTTCACATTTCCCCCTTGTGCTGCAAAGCAACAGTAAATTGAGGCATAAGTTGAACAAGTCCCATCCTGCCAGGAGCAGCTTCATCGCCATTTATATTCCAAACAATGTTTTGGACAAAAAGTTGTTTTCCATAGCTATTAGCAAAGATCACAGGATAAGTATTTCAGCTGCACAATTACACTTTTTTGAATAAACAGTCTTTTCTTCCCATAATCTGGATTTTGGGCTACTTCTATTTTCAGGTATGTATTCACCTACAGAACTAATCATTTTCTAAAATGCCATCCAGCTCTTGCTTTAAGAAACTGATCATGGAGCTGGATCTAGAATTGCTCGGATTTAAACTACAGGACTGCTATAGAGGACAATATATTTACCAAACAAATCCTTCGTGCTAGTCAACCACAAAGGAAAGCAAGAAAAAACAAACCCTGATTTATTCCCGGTAACCGGATTACATGGCTTGGAAGAAATATTCTAAAGCTAAAAATCTTACAGGAACACCTGGACAAAGTGAAGGAAATTAGTGCAATCTTGTGAAAGCATATTGTTAATATGTTAGGGTCAGATTGATTACTGTTTGTTGATTAATCCCAAAGTCTGACATCACATATAGTACAAAACCACGACCCGTGGCCTAGAAGACACAATGGATGCACCCACAGAATGCACTAAGCCACAATCAAACAAATCACTATTTAGCATGAGACATGTACCAAAACAATTTTGCTTACTCCTTCGTACTGTGAGCCTGTTCAGCACAACTTTGATTAACACAAATTGTGAATCCATTGTTGTGATTGGGTTGCAATGTTATGGAAGGATGGAAAGACAGAATGGGAGGTAGACACACACACACACAGCTTTACCATAACAAAATCACAGATAGTGAAAATAAGATCAATTATTACATCACAATAATATTTCTACCGCACAGGTCCATGGATCTTATAAACTATGCAGCAGCAGCTACAAGCAAAAAGGTGCTTTTAAGCTATGAGGGCCCCAAACAGGGTACATGCTGTTCCCATCTATTTTTATAATTTCTGACAAGCTTGGCTAGTTTCAGCTTGCTACTCTTCTCATACTTCCTAGTATTTTTCCACCTAAGGCCTAAGTGCTATCACATCATCCGGTTCACATGGAAACTCAATGTTCTGCAGATTTTGTGTTTTGAGAACTGTCTCTTGTTCTGTAAACTGTTATTCCTAAATCTTCATAAAAGTGTTCATTCTAATATTCTTACACATGCTGCTTAAACTGAAATCTCCTAGAACAAGTCATTCTGCTTCTACATCCTATTTTGAATGTCTCTCAAATACTGCATCTCTGATACAGGTTCATTCCTACTTTCATACAAATACTTGACACAAAATGCTCTCTCTTAGATTTATAAATGAATGAAAACATATACATGACAGCTATATAGTAAAACTAAATAATACGGTCACCAAGTAAACTTGCTTTTGAGATACAACTGGATTCCACTTATGTTCTCAACAACACTGATGCTTTTCCATTTTCATAGCATTTTTTTCTCTGATAATTTAAAATCAACACTAGGTTGCATCTCATTTGTAAATGCTGCCCACTGCTCATTTCTGTGCCCCCCCACCTAAGAATTTGTATCATTATCTCACTATAATTGTTTTTTCTGACTTCAACCATTTAGGTTAGAAGATAATCTCCTTCCGTAAAGAAACCCCAAAACTTCCTTGTGTAATTCAGGGATATTAAACACTGAAGCAACTTTAACAGAGGGCAGAAATCTATTTAGTATGAAAGTAATAAAATTTCCGTTAATGTGAATCCTTTTAAAAATTACTCCATTGCAGTCTCATACACACATCAACACTTAATGTTGATATCATGTCAAGCCATAAATCATGACAAAACACAATGAACAAATTCATGCAATATGTTTAGCCAAACAAGCTATTCTGCGGAGTAATACAGTATGTAAATCAGAAGACATTTATATGATGTACACCCACAATATATATCAACAACAAGGAGCAGCAAATTGGGTAGGAAAAACATTAGCATTGCAACTAATTAGCTTTTGAAAGAGTTACTTCCTTTATGTGTCTATGTTAAATTATTGTCTGTTTAAAAATGATGTACAATTTTAAATGGACAAATTAGTTTTAATAAAATTTGCCTTTTCCTCATCTTGGTTTAAATCAAGGTATAAAATCTAACTATGTATTTAAATAATATATTTAAATTCAACTTTTTCATCATAAGCATATCTGTTCCATTTGACTCCATTAACCAAACATATCTAATGCTGCTCATAAAAACTTAGTATCTCCACATGTGGCCTCTTTATGATTATTGAAGCATCAAACATTTTTTTCAGAAACTAAAGAATGGAGGAAAGTAATCACTCCAACATACATCACAAAAATCAGCTTGTTCAATAATGTGCTGTCAAGTGGAAACCGAAATAATTTCAAACATTATGTTATTCAGGGCATCTTGAACAATACAAAAAATTATAATTAAGGCATTGCCAGCAGCAACTGATTAAAAGAAAATGACAAGTGTATTCACATTTCTCACTATCTTCCACTCATTTTTATGACATGTATGCCAAATAATTAAATCACACTAATTTTCAAAGAGGTAAATAAGGAAAAAGAGAGCCATCTTTAACAATGAATTATAGATTTGGGAAGATTTTGAACAAACAACTTTCCACTTGAATAAGGGGGAAATGAATGGACTCTTATATATCACATTATAAATAAAGGACAAGCAATCAATTAAAGTTCCTTCTTGGTACCTAAAAGAAGATGCTTTTTAGTTTGAATTTTTGTTTTTTGTTAACCACCTCAACCCTGACTCTCAGAATGAGATGGATGCTCAATTTAGATTGTAGCATAAATTCTTCTTTATTAAAAGGAAACAACCCTGGCCCTTATTGGATATTGAAGTGTTTGTGTAACAGGTTCTGAGAATATCAGCATCTATCTGAAAAGACTTTGAAAATAAGACCTCAGTAAAAACTAAAGTTTCACCCTGTGTCCTATGACCAATTAGGTCACAGAAAGAAAAACTATATATGATGCCATGTTTTGGGGAGGTCTGGGAGGCATTGCTTTTCTGGGTTGGGAGTGGCACTATGGAGCAGCCTCCCCTGTTTTGGAGGTTTTTAAGGACAGAGTTGTTGTGGAGAACCTTCTCTTGATATTGTCATGCCACCTTCATTTTCTATTATCATTGTTTGTAGTTTTCTATTTGGATGGTATTGTTTTACTCTTTATAGTTGTTAAATTGTGGATTGGTATTTTTTAATACTTTTAATACTATGTAGGCTGAAGAATCTCTGGATTATGTGGGTTGGAAATGTAGAAATGAATACAGAAGCTGAAGAGCTATCTTGATAACAAATTGGACTCTGCTCAAACAAATCTTCCCAAGCAAGGATTTTTTTTTGTTTTGTTTTCTCGCTGTACATTAATTGGGCATCAGTATTTCATAGCATGATGGATACGTTTGTTTATAGGCATGTACATTGGTTGCTTTCTTTCTTTTTGCAATGCCTGCAGCTTTTGTTGCTCTTACCTAAAGCAAGAATATATACTATAATCCAAAAATATTAAGCTCTTAGAATTTCCAGCAAGCATGGTTATTTGCTCAGAATTCTGGCTCTTGAAATCCAGACATATATGGAAAGACAACAACCCAGATTGGTAAACAGCAATGATGATAAATAAGAATACAGACTTAACTCACAGCAGTCAACCAACAACATATTGAAAGGATGTAGGCCGAAAACATTCTAGAAATTGTTCTTTATTTCTAGACAAGGCGTTAGCTCTATATAACTTCAAGAAAATCTGTTCCAAACCCCTGGAAAAAATAAACAAATGATATATTTTATATTCTAAATAATTTATGATCACGATTGGGAAAAGATTATGGCAAGGTCAAGCACCTATAATGGCCTCAAGCCATTATATACATATCTGTATAAAAGATCAGGTGAACTTGACTAGAAAAAAATTATTAAGATCCTCCATTGTTTAAAAACATCTTCAGAAAAAGGCAAAATAGTAAAATTTACATGAAGTAAGGTTTAAGTTTATATGGCATTTCACTGATAGGACCCAAATTCAAATGCTCCTTCCAGTCTAAACTTCTCATTCCAACTTTAGTTTCTTTGGATCTCCTCCATCTTCAGTTTTCTTTTCAGACGGTCTTTTCTTTAAACCTTTCAGTTTTCTAGTCTGCAGTTTATCCAGGTCCTGTTTCTGCATGTGTATCCGCCCATATTTTGTCCCAAAGACATCATGAGAGACATTCTTCTTCTTCTTTGGCTAGAAATACAAGAAAATGCCCATTTTTGTGATCTAGAATGACATTTCTTCAAAATGAAATCCTTCTCCAATAACGACTGGAAAATGTCCTTCCATTACAATTGAAATCTAATTAGTTACTTCATTATTTCACCTAATTTAAGTTAATTAGGAGAAACAAAGCTATGTCATCTGGAGAATTGTATTACTCTCTCATTTGTGGACTAAGTTCAATTCTAACGCTCCCTAACTCTATTGCCTTCCAATGTTCCGACTCCTCCCAGAATTCTCATCAGGAGCCCAGTAGGTTGACCCACATACGTCATACGAGGAAGGCAGTCAAATTAGAGAAAACTGGTTTAATTTGCAAAAACTCCACAAACGATTTAAGGATTACAAAATTAGACTAACTCTGTCATGTTAAGTTAGCTCTTCATGGTATTATCTAAACACATCCATGGAGAGCCAGTTTGGTATAGTTAAGGAACCAGCCTAGAAACTGGGAGACCATGAGTTCTAGTCCTGCTTTAGGGATAAAGTCATTCTCTTTCAGTCTAAGAAGGCAGCAATAGCAAACTACTTCCCAAAAAAAACTGCAGGGATTAGTCCAGGCAGTTGCCAGAAATCAAGACTAGCTTGAAGGCATACATACAAGGAAATCCCTACCTCAATTAAATAAATGGTGACTACAAATAAGCCAAGCAATCATCATTTCCAAAGTAGATTCAAAGGACATTTGTAATCTAAAATAATCCTTAAAGTACCTTAAGAAAAATGGGGTAGCACATATTAGTGGATTTAATTAAGTAAACATAACTATAAAGAGTTGTAGTTCAGTTGCTCTGATCCACAAACAGAAAATATATATATTTTCAGTTATGTATCACTTTCAGTTCTGCACTTGGGGCAGATTTTCCTGGCCTAAATGTATAAAGACTTGTCTACATACCTTGAGAGCTTTAGGCTGCTTTAGTGACAGTTTATACAGATCATCTGATGCCAAATGTGTTCTCCTTATTACCAAATCTAATGAGGGTCCCATATCTTCAAGTTCAATCCTTGGTATTTTACAACCAGACTTTTTCAATAACACCCTTGAAAATAGGACAAGGGGAAAAAAACCTTATGTGATTAGTTCATCTGACATTCGAATCCTTGTAGCAATCCTCCTTCTTCCAGACAGTTCAGTACAAAGAACAAATCAGTTCTATGCAGTTCATATCAATATCTCATGCCAAAGCACAAAACTATATCAGGTCTATATTAAAAATATCAATGGATAAATATTTACTTAAACCAAGTAGTGTATAATCATGATCAGGACTAAGCAGAAAGGAGCACCCCACAATATGCCATAAATTTTGCTTTCCAAAGGAATGTAAGCAGCCCTTTCTCCATAGATTCTTTCTGGAGAAACACCATGAGGAATAATGGCCATAAGCTTTTGAGAGGTAGAAAATATTGTTTCATTTACCATAAAGATAACATACTTTGGCTTATTTTGCAGAAGAGTATTTTGAGATAAACATTAATTTATAATGTCCTTTTTGGGATATACTAACTTTCAAAGAGAGAAATTTAATGAAATCAAATAGTGCCAAAAATATTATTAAAGAAGTTATAGAAAATAAATTAAAGGTACAGGATATATTGTAGGAAAAAACAACAGAAATACAACAGAATGCAGCTTGGATAAAAGAGATAGAAAAAGAAAAAAAGTGTGTGTGTGGGGGGGAGCAGCAGAAATGGCGAAAATGGCAAGGAAGTTCAAATATTGGTCAGCATTGGACAAAGATGAACTGCTGGGTTTTGGGTTGAAGCATCTAACTGGGCAATTAGATTTTAGTATCTACTTTTGGAAAAAAACCTATATAAGATTTTTTTTCTTCCTTCTCCTCCTCTATGCCTCCAAATTTAAAGTCTGGGTAGAAAAAAGAAAACTTCAACATCATTCTGCTGTGTCTAGAAGACAGCTGGATACTGTCCTCATCACCATATGCCCATTTCCTAAAGGATGCGGTGGAGAGACCCCTCCTGAAGAAACCTTCTCTGGATCCAGCCATTTTGAGTAACTATCATCCAGTCTCCAACCTCACCTTTGTTGGGAAGGTTGTTGAGAAAGTGGTGGCCTTTCAACTCCGACGGTCCTTGGATGAAACCGATTATCTGGATCCCTTTCAGTCCAGTTTCAGGCCTGGTTACAGCACGGAAACTGCTTTGGTCGCGCTGATAGATGATCTCTGGCGAGCCAGGGATAGGGGTCACTCCTCCATCCTTGTACTTCTTGACCTCTCAGCGGCCTTCGATAGCATCGACCATGGTATCCTTCTGCGACGGTTGCAGGAGGTGGGAGTGGGTCTTCGGTGGTTCTCCTCTTACCTCTCGGACAGGTCGCAGACGGTGTTGGTCGGAGGGCAGAGATCGACCCCTAGGTCCCTCAATTATGGGATGCCACAGGGTTCGGTCCTGTCCCCCCTCCTGTTTAACATCTACATGAAGCCGCTGGGTGAGATCATACGCCAGCATGGAATTGAATATCATCAATATGCGGACGATACACAGTTGTATCTGTCCGCTCCGTGCCAACTCAGTGAAGCGGTAGAAGTGATGTGCCAGTGCCTGGAGGCTGTCAGGGTCTGGATGGGAACGAACAAGCTTGCGCTCAACCCCGACAAGACCGAGTGGCTATTGATGCTCCCTCCCAAAGATGGTCCAGCTATTCCATCTCTCAGCCTGGGGGGTGAAATTATATGCCCCTCAGAGAGGGCTCGCAATTTGGGAGTCCTCCTGGATCCGCAGCTGACTTTAGAACACCATTTGTCGGCTGTGACCAGGGGGACCTTTGCCCAGGTTCGCCTGGTGCACCAATTGCGGCCCTACCTGGACCAGGAGACCCTTCGGATAGTCACTCACGTCTTTGGATCCAGCTGTTCTTAATAACTATCGTCCAGTCTCCAACCTCCCCTTTGTAGGGAAGGTTGTTGAGAAGGTGGTGGCTCTCCAGCTTCAGCGTACCTTGGAGGAAGCTAACTATCTTGACCCCTTCCAGTCTGGCTTCAGACCCGGTTACAGCACAGAAACCGCTTTGGTCGCATTGACCGATGATCTCTGGAGAGCTAGGGATGGAGGCCATGCTTCCATCCTAGTTCTCCTGGACCTCTCAGCGGCTTTCGATACCATCGACCATGGTATCCTTCTGCGACGACTGCGGGAGATAGGGGTGGGCGGCACTGTTTTGCAGTGGTTCTCCTCCTATCTCTCGGACAGGTCGCAGTCGGTGTTGGTGGGGGGGCAGAGATCGTCCCTGAGGCCCCTAACTTATGGGGTGCCGCAGGGGTCGGTCCTATCCCCCCTACTATTTAACATTTACATGAAACCGCTGGGCGAGATCATCCGAAGGCACGGGATAAAATACCACCAATATGCGGACGATACACAGTTGTATCTGTCCGCCCCGTGCCAACTCAATGAAGCGGTGGACGTGATGAACCGGGGTCTAGAAGCCGTTAAAGACTGGATGAGAGCAAACAAGCTGATACTCAACCCAGACAAGACCGAGTGGCTGTTGTGTTTCCCTCCCAAAAATTTGACCAACATACCATCACTCAGGCTGGGGGGACAAAACTTACACCCCTCAGAAAGGGCCCGCAACTTGGGAGTCCTCCTGGACCCACAGCTGACTTTTGACCACCATCTCTCAGCTGTGACCAGGGGGGCATTTGCCCAGGTTCGCCTGGTGCGCCAGTTGCGGCCCTACCTGAATCGGGAGGCCCTCACAACAGTCACTTGAGCCCTTGTGATCTCCAGGCTGGAATACTGTAATGTGCTCTACATGGGGCTGCCCTTGAAGAGCATCCGGAGACTTCAGCTAGTCCAGAATGCGGCCGCGCGAGTGATCGTGGGCGCACCACGGTTCGCCCACATAACACCGATCCTCCGTGAGCTGCACTGGCTACCTGTCGTTCTCCGAGTGCACTTCAAGGTCCTACTCACCACCTATAAAGCGCTCCATGGTAGTGGATCTGGCTATTTGAGAGACCGCCTTCTGCCAATTACCTCCCTGCGTCCCATCAGATCGCACAGAGTTGGCCTCCTCCGTATTCCATCCACCAGTCAGCGCCGACTGGCGACTACTCGGAGGAGAGCCTTCTCTGTTGCGGCTCCGACACTATGGAACAATCTCCCCGTGGAGATTCGTACCCTCACCACCGTCCAGGCCTTCCGCACAGCCCTCAAGAACTGGCTAGCCCGTCAGGCCTGGGGATAAGTTTATTTTTGCCCCTCCCGAATGCTGAGTGAATGTTGAGTTTTACTGTTTAATTTACTTTTGTGCACATTTCTTTTTGTATTGTCCTACACTCCCTTTCCTTTTTGATTGTAAGCCGCCCTGAGTCCCCTCAGGGAAAAGGGCGGCCTATAAATGTCTAATAAATACCAAAAATAAATACCAAAATACTCACGCCCTCGTCACCTCAAGACTGGACTACTGTAATGCGCTCTACATGGGGCTGCCCTTGAAGAGTGTTTGAAAACTTCAGCTTGTCCAGAACGCAGCCGCGCAAGCGATCGTGGGTGCACCTCGGTACACCCACGTTACACCTATCCCCCGTGAGCTGCACTGGCTGCCCATTGCTCTTCGGACACGCTTCAAGGTGCTAGTCGTTACTTTTAAAGCCCTACATGGTATCGGACCTGGGTACTTGAGAGACTGCCTCCTGCCAGTCACCTCCCAAAGACCTATCAGATCCCACAGACTAGGCCTCCTCCGAATTCCATCTGCCGGCCAATGTCAGTTGGCGACTCCTCGGGGGAGGGCCTTCTCTGTGGCTGCTCTGGCCCTCTGGAATGATCTCCCCGTTGAGATCTGGACCCTTACTACCCTTCTGGCCTTCCACAAAGCAACTGTTCCGGCAGGCCTGGGGCTGTTGAACTATCCAGCCCCATTCGAGGTTACGACTGTTGTTGAATTTTAAATTGCTGTTTTTTATTTTATTTTTGTATCCCCTCCCCTTTTTATTGTTAGCCGCCCTGAGTCTCTCGGGAATAGGGCGGCATCCAAACCAAATAAAATCTAAATTTTACCATTGGCATCATTCAGTTCTGTCCCTTTATTTATACATACTCCCCATCTACTATTAAAGCAATAGAGACATCCAGTTGTTCATCAGTTTATTTTTGTTCCATATTTAATTTTAAAACTAAGGATTTGGTGCAATTCAGTTTCCAAAATAGAAGCCCGATCATCTCGTAAGGGAAATGGATTGGTTGAAGGATAGCTGAGTAATTTCTTCTCCATCCTTGTTGAAATTACACACAGAAATAACCAATTGTAGCCTAAGAGCAGCTAGCTGCAATTAATATACTTTAACATAAATTCATTAATATTAATTCTTAATTAATATACTTCTTGGTTCATCAGTCCCAAGTTCCCTTCCACATACCAGTTGTTTAAAAACATGCACAACAGGTAGAATGTTGCAGTGCCAAAGCTGGATTAATAAATATCAGACATGACTAAGTTTGAAAAGAGATGTAAAGGTAAAGCTTCCCCTCGCACATGTGCTAGGCATTTCCGACTCTAAGAGGCAGTGCTCATCTCTGTTTCAAAGCCAAAGAGCCAGCGCTATCCGAAGACGTCTCTGTGGTCACGTAGTCAATATGATTAAATGCTGAAGGTGCACAGAACACTGTTACCTTCCCACCAAAGGTGGTTCCTATTTTTCTGCTTGCATTTTTCCCATGCTTTTGAACTGCTAGCTTGGCAGATGCTGGGACAAATAATGGGAACTCACTCTGTTACGTGGTGCTAGGGATTCTAACCACCAACCTACCAACCTTTCTGATTGACAAACTCAGTGTCTTAGTCACTGAGCCACCGTGTCCCTGTGAAAAGAGATGTACCAGCTCATAACAATGAGCTGGTACAGGTAAACAATGTCTTCTCTATTCTGTCTTTCATCATTTGAAAGTAAAGCAAATTCCTTTTATAATCTTATCAGAAACCCTGTTCTTATTGCATCTAAATTATATTCCTGCTCATTAACACTTAGAAGATTGACAACTGCAGTTAATTTTGAGGGCATTCATGATATTAATTAAAACATTTAAAAATTTTCAACAGCCGGAATTTCCCTGTATTGTGCAGCTTACAAGTGGAAGCAGTTTCCAAAATCTTCAGACTGATACATATGTCTGATTTATTCTTTTCACATTATTCTCTCCAGAGATGGTTAGTCAACCAAGCATAATATAATAGGTCTGATATTATTAGATTATAAACATTGGTGATCATATACTCTGATCTTATGTTCCAACCTCCTTCTCTTATCTTACGAAAGAGAGACAGAGAGACTATGATAAAACTTCACACCCTAGACTTTGGACAGTTGCATAGCCACATGAAACTCAATTTTTATGATTGGATTCTATACAGGATTCAAAAAGAATTCTCAAAGTTTGGGATATTATTAGATTATAAACATTGGTGATCATATACTCTGATCTTATGTTCCAACCTCCTTCTCTTATCTTATGAAAAAGAGACAGAGAGACTATGATAAAACTTCACACCCTAGACTTTGGACAGTTGCATAGCCACATGAAACTCAATTTTTATGATTGGATTCTATACAGGATTCAAAAAGAATTTTCAAAGTTTGGAATATTCCAGATATGGTCATGTTGTATGAAAACTTCTGAGAATTTATCTCAGTACGTATATAGTAATATGTTTTATATTCACAGAAGACAAGTGGCCCTAATATTTCAAACATATTAAGAAACCAAGATGAATGTATGTGGGTCATAATAAACCAGAACTGAGATCATAGCAAAGCAGAGGGAATTTGAGATCAACAGTTTGTAAACAGGTCTCGTGTCTATGTTCAGCTTTTGGAGAAATGCAAAGAACAGAAAAGTAGGGATATCAGTATTCAACTATCACTCTATTCCAGACCCTGAATTTCCAAAGATAACAATATGAAGCCAATAGTTATTCTATAATCCAAAATAGATAATTAAATCTAGATAAACCTTCAAGGAGAGAATACAATGGGGCTTTACTGCAAAATAGGTGACATTAAGCTGTGTTAGCACAGTAAAGGTTAATGAATATTAACACAGTGGGAGAGCAATATTGACAAAGCCAATCATAACTGGATAGTTTGAACCACAAGGAATATTGTAGAAATAATAGAGTACCTCCTGGTTAAAAGGAGAGTACTTTGGTACTTAAGAGCCTAGGTGGCGCAGTGGTTAAATGCAGCACTGCAGGCTACTGCTAGATCAGCAGGTCAGCGGTTCAAATCTCACCGGCTCAGGGTTGACTCAGCCTTCCATCCTTCCGAGGTGGGTAAAATGAGGACCCAGATTGTTGGGGGCAATATGCTGACTCTCTGTAAACCGCTTAGAGAGGCCTGAAAGGCCTATGAAGCGGTATATAAGTCTACTGCTATTGCTACTGCTATTGGTGTGCGTTTTCTGGGGAAATTTTTTGGAGAAAGAACTTGCTTGTGGGTATATGTGTTTCATATGCACTTTGCTAGTGCTGAGAATCCATAGTTTTTGTCAACATGTTTGGCTTGAAAATAAAATCTCTAAGTACAATTAATATGCCTGTAACATTCTTCTTCATCTAAGTACATGAGGATTTAAAGTAACATTTTAATTGGGTCTTCAGCCATTTCATACAGACAGCAGGTGTACCACACAATGCAATACTTTATAATCTGTGGGATAATACCATGGGAAGCCAGCCTGAAAAGATGAAATTAGACTTTTTTCCACCTAAAACGCCTGTCCTACACTGCTCTAATCCAAACATGCACAAATGTACCACATCTCTAGTCTTAGTCAGTGTATGACTGCACATTGTGGCACATATCCAAGCACCACACAGACTTACTTGTAACTTCTCATATAGATCTTTTCATCCACTGCTGTGAAATGCAGAACATGTTCTAAGCCGGCCAGACGAATACTGGACACAACAGGGCCTCTGAAAAAATCTGAAGGGCAAAAAAGAGCAAGAGTCAGTTCTGAAAAGATGGTCCAAGGATGCCTGGGATCCCTTAAGACCCTCTTTGGGGTTTGCAAAAACAAAATTATTTGCAAGATATTAAAGATATTGGCATACATCTAATAATGTAACTTTTCTGATTATTTATTTTATTAGTTTAAAAATAGTTTTTTCATGAAAAATATCTTATGTTGATATCTACTGGATTTAATATTTTTACAAGATTCAATAACAAACTTAATTTTTCCTATGGCAAATATAAATAAATATAACCCATACAAAAGGAAGAAGCTTTTTTGGGGTCCTCCGTTATTTTTAAAAATGGAAAGGGATCCTGAAAGCAAAAAAGTTTAAGAAACAGGTCTGTATGACACTAGCAGGTTAACTCAAATGGCTTACCAATTAGAAGGCTTTTTAACCTTCTATGTTCCTCATCAATGTCAAAAGCATCTCCTGCAAATATCAGCATGGGCTTTGTTCCCTCTGGACACTTGCTGTTCTATTAAAAAAATTAAAAGATTAAAGAACAAAAAAGGTTGGCAGAGGACCAAGAGAAGGAGAAAAAGTATCCCAGAAGACCTATCACCAGCTCACTCACAACAGGAACAGACTTGCTGGGTAGACCTTGCCAATGTTAACTGGCAGCTCAGATGTTCCTTTTCTGGATATGGTGGGATTACACTCCCAGTTGTTTGTTGTCTGCAGTAACTGAGAATTCTGGGAACTACAACCCAATATATTTAGTGGGCAACACATTTAAATTTAAAAAGGCAATTAAACAAGTAACCCAAAAAAATTAGGCACTTCAAAAGTTAACTATTCTTTGATGTGCTCATAAAAACTGGAATGAGAGCCATCATATCAGAAAAATCTTTTTTCTAAGACACTGCACTGTGATATATACATTTACTGTCTAAAAACAAAGCAGATGCTCCTATAGTTACATATGGTTAAAAATAAGTTTCAATATAGGCCGGCTTAAGCTGCTGAAACCAATTTGATCTTCTAAGTTTTTATTTAAATCAGGTGACAGACCACTGGTAAACACTGCCCTGGGAATGTCAGCCAAAAGTAACAGCTTAAATATCCTGGAATTCTTGGAACAAGTAGAGCAGCTGATGTTGTCAATCAAAAGCAGTAACCCATCACAGCTGGCTGGACTTGACTACCCAATTTCAAGCCACCTGGACTGTAGCAAACTACAGCTTCTTCACTGACAATCCCATCACCCAAGTTTAAAAAGCAGATTCCAGTGAAGTATAATGGGAACAAACCATGGGAAAAGATTCCTGGACAAAGATATACTCTTTCACAGATTATAGTCACATTGAGTTTCAAGTAGTATCCCTGATTTTTCTGTTTATATCAGTTTAAAAGTGTTAGCACAAAAAAGTGTTTACTGCAAAATTAAATTAAATTGTCAAGAAAACCTTAGAGATTAATCCAGGCAGGCGTCATTACCCAAATTAGGTAACATCATCAGTGGTAGCAAGGAGCTTCTGCAAGAAAACAAGCAAGCTCAGATAATACCAAGGACCCTCATGTCAATCCTGAGCTACAAATATTATCCTGATCAAACAGAAATTTAGAAGCAGAAATCAGAGAGAAAAGAGATACACCCCCAATGAATTAAGTCAGCAAGGAACTGGCGATATTTTGGAATACGTTACCTTAATATCTTTGAGGGCAACAAACTTCTCAATGCCCAGTTCAATCATATCCAGAATATGATAGTCATACATACGACCTACCAAAAGAGAGTGAAAGATAATTAAAATGTGTCTTTTGACAATGCAATGCATTTACATTTTAGAAATGAATCCCCTTTTTATGGTACACGGTTTATACACATGGTAAGTTTCTAACAAATACAATTCTTCGTGCATCTTTATGATACCTGTGAAAACATAGCATTCATATGTTTTTTCTTAAAAAATTAAAAAATAATAGAAGACCTGACAACTAACATAACAAGACTTTTCCTCAAACTCACTTGTCAACAGTGAGTTACAGCAAACCATACTGGCCTGGTCTGCAATGAGCTAATCAAACAATTAGCATTATGGCTTATTGTTACATGATAGAGAAACTTTGATTCCAGACAAAGTTAGCCAAGCAGAAGTATCAAAGAACTGATTGTAACCCTGAAAGAGATGAGCTCGTATCAGCTGGCCTTGACCACAATTCCTCCACTGACCCTTTTCTTTAAATTCCATTTATTTAGCTCAAAACAACAACAGGCTTGTTTTCACACACTGAGAGGCTCTTGATCTACTTTCTCTAATCTACAATAATTATATGAATAAAAACCCAGACACGGTACCTATGGTCAGATTATTAGGTCTCTTCTTGCTATGAGATCCAAACAGGAACAAAGAACAATCAGACTTCTTAGAAAAAAATTCCTAATAACAAAACACAGAGGTTTAAATATATTGAAATGCTCTGCAGAACACAACACAAGGCATAATTTGAGAAGACCAAGCAACTATTATACCACTGTAAATCTTGCCAAAAAGAGAAGATTCCTTTGGCTTACCATTCCCAATTGCATTTCCACCCTCTCCTTGTTTAGCAATTGCATTCTGATCTGACAACTTGGTCATTAAATGATATGGTTGCCAAACAAACATGGGACAGACACGGCAAAGAAAACCAGCTGCTGCTGTCTCATTCAGATAAAGTTCTCATACAGTATTCTGTGCCTGACCTGTTTTTCCCGTTTTTGCCCCACTGCAGGTGGAGATTGCCTAAACAAGCTATCTTTTCCTGAGCTGCTTTTCCCTAACATCACGGTAACAAGTTTAGCACTGTGACTTTAATTAGTTAATAAGAATGATCTGCTGCATAAACCAGGTGTGTCAAACTCAATCCTATTGTTGACTGCATTGGGATTTTGTTTGCCCTTGGGGGGCGGGGAGGGTGGTGGCCTGGTCATCGCAGCCAAGTGGATGGGTGTGGCCAATTCCGGGGTGGCAGGGGCTGGTCCCTCGCTGTTTCCCAGACAGCCTACAGGCCAACTCCGTGGCCTGCTGTAGGCCAGATGCAGCCCATGGGCCGTGTTTGACACCCCTGGCCTAAACTGACCAGACTCTAAATCAGTTTCACACTGAAGACTCCTGTTGTGTAGAATCACAAAGGCATGCATTGGTTGGAAAATTGTCTTTTTTTTACTAGTGTTTATTACAGTTACAGTTGCAAATGGTTGCTAACCAGTTACTAAATGAACAGTGGCTGTAAAGTGCACTGGTGATGTTACCTAGTATAGTAATGAAATGTCTGCAAGAAAATAACTGAGCTCAGAGAATACCAATGACCCAAATGTGCAACTCTGAGCTATAAATATTCTCTTTTATCAGTAATCTAAGGAGTACTCTGGATCAAAATCAGCAATGATTTTGCAGTTATCCTTTTTCAGAAATTCAGAAAGATTAATTGAATAGAAATTGTTATCACCATATGCTATTTATAAAACACCCAATACTGTGTCCCCCCTCCGCCCCCAAATCTGACATAACTCTTTCAAATTCCAGTTCTTTCTGGGTTAACATAATGACAGCTTCAAACTGAGAACAAACTTCTCTCAACGTCTTTACAAGAGAATACACTGACCTCAGGGTAAGTTATAAACCAAAGCAATAGGATTATTGTTCCTTTTTATTCATAACTGTTCCACACCCATAATGTAACCCACAGAGGAAAAAAATATGCAAAAAAATATTCTCATTTTTTAGCTTATAATCAAAACATATTCTGCTTTCTCAAGCTACAGTATGTTTCTATAAGGCCTGGAAACCGTTCTTAAGCCTCGGAAAATATTTTTGTGAGGAAAATAGGAGGCAGAAATATTGGCCATGTTTGCTCTCTTCAGTTGACCTAAATAGAAATGTAAATATTTTAAAAAGCTGGATAAAAATATAATAACAATATCATATGCTGGTAAATGCAAAGGATCAGCTATCTTTTCTGCGACAGATCCATCTAGAGGCAAAAAATTGTATTACTAGAGAACTTAGAAAATAATTAACAGCAATATTTATTTTACTTGTTTCCATGACCCAATTCAAGCTATACCAAGCTAACCATCACAGTTTGACTGAAAAAGAGCATAAGCTTAGGAAATCTAGAAATTATTGCTTTCAGCTTAAGCTAGATATCCTGTGATCACTGGGTCATCTGATTCCTGAGGCATTTCCTCATCAGATTCCTCCAAACCTTCAATTGATTCCTGCCAGCTTCCCACAGGACTGAATAGAACAGGCACATGAAAGAAAAACAATGGAAGGGCTTCTAATATATTGCCTTTATTGGACTTCAACATTCTGGGAGATATTCAGATATATCTGCTTTGAAAATAGTCCATGTTGAACTAGCATGAACATCATGAGTTAACCACAGGAAATGTTTTACAGCATTATATTGCGTTATAAACTGTTGGGTGATGATTTTTATGTCATGTTTTATAAAATTTTACTTTTATAACTTTTACAAATTCCATGGGGGGCATGGGAGGCAAGTTGCCTAAGTTAGCTTGGTTCAATAATTGTTCCCTATGCTGCATCATTTTGCCCAGTTAAAAGTTATGGGAACAAGAGCTTTAGTAGTATATACTGTATTTTTCGGAGTATAAGATGCACCAGCGTATAAGATGCACCAAGGTTTTGAAGAGGCAAATAAAAAAAAAGTAGGTAGGTAGATAGAGGGATAGAGAGAAATACATTAGGTAGGTAGGGAGAGAGAGGGTAGCTAGGTAGGTACATCGGTAGATAGAGGGAGGGAGGGGGGAGAGAGGGAGGGAGAGAGAGAGAAATATAGTAGGTAGGTAGGGAGAGAGAGAGAGTAGGTAGGTAGATGTTTCCAGGTGTATTTATCCATGTGCTGGAGAAGGAAATCGCTGACAATCTGCAGCACCTAAGACTTTTTTTCTGCTGGCACAGCACTTGATCAATCTAATTCTCATCAATCACTCTAACTAAAGAGTTTTCCGAAAGGGGGAAAAAAGTTTTTGCACTTGGCAAATCTCCCCATAACAGCTGGATTTTTGCGAAAATGGGCCCATTTTTTTTTCAAAAAAAAAAAAAAAGGCACAAATAGCCTTTGGGGAAGCTTGCAGAGTGCTCCTGGGGGGTGGAGAGCCCCAAAATGAGCAAAAATGGCCCATTTTGTTTATCAAGAAAATTGCATGCATAGCCTTATGGAGGCTTATAGAGTGCTCCTGGGAGGGGGGGGGAGGCAAAATTGAGCAAAAAAAAAACAAAAAACCAGCCTGTTTTTTGCTCATTTCTGCCCTCCCAGCCCCCAGGAGCTCTCTGAAAGCCTCCATAAGGCTATGCATGGCCATTTTGGTGAAGGGGCGGGGCTTCGGGAGGCAAAAAATGCTGAATTCAGTGTATAAGACACACCCAGATTTCCAGCCTCTTTTCTGAGGGAAAAAGGTCTGTCTTATACTCCGAAAAATATGGTAGATAAAGAGTAACTTAATTCACTCAACATTTATGTCATTCAGATTGTAATTAATCCTGACATGTTTGAAACAAATTACTGTTAGTATTTAGAACTGCTTTGGATTCAGATGACATGTTAATCATAGCTTTAAAAAACCCACCAACATGTTCAAACTCCTCATTGCGGGTGTAGCAGAAGATATGCAATGGGCAGTGGCACATATAGTTGTCTCACAACTGTTTGTTTCCAGCATTGTAACAAACCTCCCTCAGCAGTTCCTCTCTCAAGATGCTTTGCACGCAATTTCAATCATTTCTCCTACAAAGGAAGAGTTGTAGTCCAAACCCTCTTAGTTTACATCAGACAAGAGAGAGCTAATTTAGCACAATGTTGGGAATAGCCAATACAAACTGGATGTTGTATAACTAAATTAAATTTCACAATTCCATAAAGTGTTTAGATCTATTTTTCTATCTCAGATACATAAGCCTAAACCTAATACTCACCAGAGAGGACTGGTCTTCAAAGGGCCTTGTAATATTCTTTCTGAAAAATATTTTTAAAAAACTCATAAATACCTGTTTTAACCTACCCACAACTAGTAACACCCTCCCCCCCCCCAAAAAAAAACCCTGCTTGGTTCGTATTATATGCTAAGCAAATCATGGATGCCTCCTCCTATAGCTTCCTAGTTAGCACTTAACAGCCATTAGAAGAAGTCAACGAATGTTGTCTGAACACACCATGGTTTAGCCTGATGTGCAAACTGATCTAAAATAAAATGCTGCTGCTTTTCTTACCTGAGAACTGTGATGCCATTCATTTTTAATGCCGGTCATCAGAACTACCTTACCAGTTCATACAGCAACTAATTAAATATTCTTGGGTACTGTATCAGCAAAGAATTTGTCTCCAGCTTCTGAAATACCTCTTTGAAATATGGGAGGGCTCTTTCTATCACTGCTTACAATACTGAGCTATCACTCATTACTATACAATTCTTTGGAAATGTATTTGTGCTGTGACAGAAGGCCTGTGCACATACGCTCCAGGTGGATTAGATGGTAACTCCCAATCTTTTCAGTCAGCAGAGCTAATAAAATTCTGTATATACCGTATTTTTCAGAATATAAAATGCACTTTTCCCCTCAAAAAAGAGGCTGAAAGTCTGAGTGCGTCTTATAGATTGAATACAGCATTTTTAGCCTCCCGAAACCCTGCCCTCTTCACCAAAATGGCCATGCATAGCCTTTAGGAGGCTCCCAGAGTACTCCTGGGGGCTGGGGAGGGCAAAAATGAGTAAAAAATGGGCCATTTTTTGCTCAATTTGCCCCCCCAACCCTCAGAAGCACTCTGGAAGCCTCCTAAAGGTTATGCATGCCTTTTTTTGAAAAAAAAAAACAGGCCCGTTTTCCCGAAAAACAGGCCATTTTTTGCTCATTTGGGGGGGCATTCCCCAGAAGCACTCTACAAGCCTCTTAAAGGCTATTCATGCTCTTTTTTGGAAAAAAAACCAGGCCCATTTTCCCGAAAAACGGCCCATTTTTAGGAGGTCTGCAGAATGTAAAAACTTTTTTTTTTAATTTGCCTCTTCAAAATCTTGGTGGATCTTATACTCCGGTGCTTCTTATACTCTGAAAAATACAGTATCTAAAAAGCATTAAATTAGATAAGGCGTTACACATCAAATGATTTGCCCGGTTACATACACTTTCTATTGTGCAGCGTTTTATAGATTTTTTTTGCATTAAACATAAACCTCCCTCAACTACCACATATGCTTGTGGATAAGCCCATCTGCCGATAAGCTGACACTCAAATGTTAAACCAAAATACCACAAAAAGTATACCTCTTGTGGATAAGCCAATCCTTGACATTTTATGTATAATTGGTTTATCTGTGGTGGTATATTTTTCATAGGATTTTGATTAGAAATTCAAGTGTTGGCTTATCTGTAATATATGGATACCATGCTGCATATACTCACAGATAAACTCATCTCCAGATACACCAAACTCAGTTTTGGGGAGAAGTTTTGAAACCTAAAACCTACTTTTCATAGGTTGTACTGGTTGACAAACTAGGGTGCATGTATGTATAATTATGTACATGCACGTGTTTGCATGTATCTGTGTGTGTGCATGCATACATATAAGTTAAATTATGCAAAGAATTCAACAAGCATATTTTATCATTCTTTTTAAATTGTTAAAATAGCTGGACCTTCTCTGAAGATTTAGACGACCTTAAAACACCTCTTTCAACTGCTTTGCACAATCCTATTATGATGTGTTAATGTACATGCATATGTATGTGTCATTCATATATATACAATATAACCATGTTTCCCTGAAAATAAGACTGGGTCTTATATTAATTTTTTCTCTCACAAATGCATTAGGGCTTATCTTCCAGTTGTCTTATTTTCAGGAAAATAGTGTGTATACACATATATACCAAATACCACATAGATCTGTATCACATTTGAATATCAGAGAAAAATCACTTACCTTTTATATAAGACAGCGAAGGGCTTTTTCAGGGCATACTATAAGAAAAGAACACTTTAGTTTAGAAGTCACATTTAACAATGTGAATCTTCAAATGTTTCAAATAAAAAGGAAATATATTTGTTTACATCAATTTAGAAGAAATAAAAGTCTAGATTAATGAGTGTCTGAAGGACTTCACTAAGATCACTAGCAGGTTTCCAGTAATGGGTCTACCAAATAACTCTGCTAATCCCTTGCAGACTCTGATAGCAACACTGAAGCACAAATACTGTCATCTCACTACAAAGGTTTCATCTGAATGAGATCAATTACATTCTCTCACAATGGTGATGGAACAGCAACATTATATTAACATCTGGTATCCTTCGTTGTTGTTCCCTACTCATATCCTTACAGTTTTATTAAAACAGATAACACTTTGCTACTGGAAGTCACTTTCACACTATCCTTGCCAAATTGGGGAGTCCTTCTGATAAGAGTAAAAAATGATGTCAGCTTCAGGGAAGGTATCCTCCTCTGGAATGTTTTAAAACTATTTTCCTTTTCCTTTCCTTTTTTCTTACCTACTTTTCTTCCTCCAGCTCTAACACTAGGATCTGCTTATAATGGGAGCCCTTAAAGACAAGTGTCCTTGAGCCCTCGATTTTGATTTGGAAATCAAAATAAGTTAAGTGAATACACATATGTTTAGAAGGCAAAGTAGGGGGAATGAATAGACAACACTGAAAAAGTATAGGCCTCCTCTATAAAGAACACGTGTAAGGCTCCATGCACTCTAGATTCAGACTGCTAGTCAACACAATTCCAGGATCAGTAACAAAAGTTACCATTCCCATAAATTCCATAAACAAATAGACTGCTAGAGGATATATTTCTCTTATTGTCTTACAAGGAAAATCAGACAAAAAAATGGAGCACAAACAACTAAAAATCAAATGCTAAGATTTAAATGACTGAATTCCTACTTCATTGTGCTCCAGATTGGTAATAATGCTGTAACTAATTCTTCTCCAGGAGAATTATTTACAGTAGTGGTTCTCAGCCTGTGGTATGCGGATCCCGGGGAAGGCAGGGGAAGGCAGTGATGTTATCACAGGGAGTCCATGGAGGCTTGAAGAAATGTTAACATTTTAAATCTTGACCCTTGGGGGTCTGGGGCCACAAAAGATATGTAAAGGGAGGCGGTGGTGAAAAAAATGTTAAGAACCACTGGTTTACATTGTATATTTTCTGGATCCAATTCCCAAAGAAGTGCCATTACTTTTGCATAAATTTCTAAACATACTTACAATATTTTTGAGTACTTCTGCTACTGTTAAACTTGCATTTCCTCCTTTTATGAGCATTGCATTTTTGGTGTTTTCTGTCAGTTTAGGCTCTCTTTTTTCAAGAAATCTTTTGGCTCTCTTTGTTTTAGGCTTTCTGCCATGAAAAAAACAAACGAACAAATAACAAATGAAGTTTCACAAAATATTATTTTATTTAGCACTTCTAAATGCTGCCCATCACAAAATCGTAACATGACAATTTATAAAAAATATAGACATGATATAATCAGTAGCAGAACTGAATCTATGGATGAAAAGGAAAAATGATATCCAATGCATCCAAGAAAGACTACCTGCCTCTCAACTCACTGAAGTGAGGCATCCAGAAGATTAGCCTGATTCAAACCAGGTTGCCAAGGATGGGTTTTTGATCCCTGTCTGGATGTTTTGGTTTGTATTAAAAAAAAAAACATTATTATAAGCTGTATTGTACAGTATGCATTAAATGGGTAAAACCCAACCTTGGGTTATTGGCTATGTGACTATTTTTTTTACCAATTGGACAGAATTTATCTGAAATTACAATCTCCAATTCATTCTCAAGAATTGGGCAAAATAAAGTTGAATATATTTATTCCTCCTCCTCCATGGTTTAAATTTTATTTCTGCATAAGGAAAGAAAGAAAAGAATGGAAAGCTTGCTCACATTCTTTCTATGCCTACCAATAATTTAATTATTGTTTTCTATTTTAAAGCAACCTACATTGTTTAGATCTCTGGAAGAGACAATCTAAGTGTTTGAAAAATTAAAACTAAGTTGCAATATAATTCCTGGAATCTCTCCTTTCTAATTGACCAATGTTTTTCTTCTCTCCAACTAAGATACTACATACTGCAAAGATGAAAAACAGCATATCTTATCTTGGTTTGTGGTAGTATGACCTCTTGCCATAGGTACTACACACCCACATCATCTCTTCATTCCTCACTTCATTTCACTCAGGGAAACCAGTACAACTATACATCATCTGCTTCAGGATTCCTCTTTTGCAAGTTGAAAAAATAATTCTCCATCAGAACTACCACCACTCTCTCCAAGAATATTACTAACTTTATTTGATATACCAGTGAATAAAATAGAACCCAAATTTGTAACCATCCAAACACCAGCACGAAACCAAAACATCACAAAGCCAGAGGGTTTGAAACAAAGCAGGAAACAAAAGGAACATACAAACTTGTCAGATTGTGTGTCCAATCACACTTGGCCAATAAAGAATTGTCAGATTGTAACTACTGTATTTCATATCTGTCTGCTGTAAAATTAGCACATATCCCAAAACATGGAGAGGCATACATACATGCACCACTGGTAGTAGTACCTATCAAATAAGCATTCATTCATTTCACTTCATTTGAAATGTAACTGCAACGTCTCAAGAGAAAACACACACCTGATCCCGAAAGTCTTAAAATTAAGAAACGTTCCTTAATAACAACAACAACAACAACCCTGCAGTTTAGCTGGATCCCACCAAGAAAATGTTTCCTCTTATTATATAGTGCAATGATCCCCCCTCCCCCGTTTCAAGATATTTAGTGATTTTCCCGCAAAGCCTATTAGCGAAGTGAACACCGGCAGAGTTGTAGACCTCACACCAAATCGGGGGAAACTGATCGCTGGCTGGTCGTTTAAGACCGCTATATTTAGGCTTGCTACAAGCAGATTTCTACCAACCGAAGATAAGCGGCGGGAGTTCGGGAGGAACCCGTGAAATCTCATGCCAAGCTTAACCGCAAGCCTAAAACCGGCTTTTTCTTTTTTTCGCACCAACTTGATAAAAGCCTGTGCATATCATTTCCAAATTACACAAATGCTTCCCCCCCCGCCCTTACGAACCCAGAAATGCTTTTCATTTAATAACCCTAAAGGGAAAAAAAAGGACTCAAAACGAATCAGTGCTGAAAACCCGGTACTTACACCACACGGTCTAAAGGCTCCATCTTCCCGGTACAGGATAGCTAGCAGCACCCACGTGGACCAGACAAACTGAGGCCACCGGAAAGGTTTTTTTTTTAATCACGTTGTGACATCATATCCGCAGTGGCTGGAACATAGAGATAGAAATAAAGAGTCCCCAACAAGCGGTGTTCTTGGACATGTTACATTAACAGATTAATAGAGTTGGAAAGTAGAGATAGAAAATAAAGAGTCCCCAACAAGCGGTGTTCTTGGACATGTTATATTAACAGATTAACAGAGTTGGAAAGGACCGTGTAGGTCCTCTAGTCCAACCCGCCCCACTTAAGCAGAAGACCCTACACCATTTCTGACAAATGGCAGTCCAATCTCTTCTTGAAAGTCTCAAGTGATGCAGCTCCCACAATTTCCTAAGGGAAGCTGTTCCATTGGTTGATTGTTCTCAATGTCAGAAAGTTCCTCCTTGTTTCTAGATTAAATCTCTCCTTGGTCAGTTTCCATCCGTTATATACTTAGATTCACCACATAATAATAATTTTATATATGTATGTGTGTGTGCATATGATGAAAGAAATGTCCTTCTGTGTTCAGCTCCAAGTGGGGAAAAAGACACTGGAGACATGGAGGCTGCTTGGAAAGATGGTTTATTGGTGGACAGGGCCACATGGCTTGAGCCCTGAACAGAAAAGGTGATCACATGCTTTAATGTTGGTGAAGAAGAAGAGAAGGGCTGAAGGAGGGGCTTGCTAGGCTTTTTATAACCTGTTCAGTCCCATCTCTCTGTTTCCTGTTCCTGTGTAAGAAATGTATTCTGATTGGTTGTCAGACTCTGATGGGGCCATGCAGGGGGCTACTCTCTAGGCTGTGTTTTGAATCCAGGTATGGATGAGTTCTCAGATGCCATGTGGTCAGTTGAGTAAAGTTCCAATATTATCATGCCTTCCTGTAGCTGCTGGTGAAGTCTTTATTATGTAAAGTGGACTAGCCTGGCCGTCTTAATGGGCCATTAACAGTGGGGATGGGCAGGAAGCTACAGGCAACTATTCTGTCTTTTAAAACATGTTTCTCTCTTTTCACATCCAGAGAAATATTCTGCCTTTTCAACACTTCCTAGGATATTTCATTTTTCTGGGAGAGGGCTGGATGATAACTTCCCACACATACACACACATACACACGCAAACACACACACAAATTATTATTATGTGGTTAATCTTTAGTGAGATTCACAGCCTTTGGGGCTGGTTGGTAGCTCAACAGTTCGAGTTGACATATTAAAAACAAGAAAAAAGTTGAGGAAACAATTGGTCCATTGCTGGGAGAAAGTGGCAAGAAGGTGACAAGCAACAGGGAGAAAGCAGAACTATTTAACTCGTGTTTTGCATCTGTCTTTACACAAAGGGATAAAACAGTCCAACCTATCAAAAACAGCACCAGAAAAATAAGATTAGGAACACAAGTTGAAATAGGGAAGAAAACGGTAAGTGAGCACCTGTCTACCCTAGACGAGTTCAAATCACCAGGACCGGATAGATTATACCCCAGGGTTCTGAAGGAACTGGCAGACGAGATCTCAGAACCACTGAACTATATCTTTCAGAGCAGTGATGTGCGATGAGGTTTATGGCTGGTGAGGCAGTACTCTCCCCCAACACCCCACTGACTAAAGTGCTTTCTTTTGCCCGCCTGTGCTCGAGGCAAAGCTCAGGTGGGCAAAGGAAAGCGAGCTGGCGGGCTGGCGCTTTCTTTCTTTTGTCCAGAGGCGGGCAGCCCACCTGAGCTGCCCGCCTCTGGGCGAAAGAAAGCAAGCGCCAGCCCGCCAGCCCGCCTGAGCTGCCCGCCTCTGGGCGAAAGCAAGCAAGCGCCAGCCCGCCAGCCCGCCTGAGCTGCCCGCCTCTGGGCAAAAGAAAGAAAGCGCCAGCCCGCTGCTGGCTTTCTTTTGCCCGCCGCTATGTCCAACATTGCCAGCCGCTATGTCCGCCGCTTTTGCCCGCCTCTGCTGGCGGGCTGCTGCTTTCTCTCTTTTGCCCAGAGGCGGGCAGCTCAGGCGGGCTGCCGCCTCTGGGCAAAAGAAAGAAAGCGCCAGCCCGCCAGCTCGCCTGAGCTGCCCGTCTCTGGGCAAAAGAGAGAAAGCAACAGCCCGCCAGCAGAGGTGGGCAAAAGACCTACCTCTGCTGGCGGGCTGCCCTGGACACAGAGAAAGAAAGCTGGCGGACTGCCCTCCCTGCGTCTCCTACCCCCTTCCCTCTCTTCACTCTCAGAAAAAACTCTCTCTCAAATTGAGAGTTTGTTTGAGTGAAGAAAGAAACACACTCACTCAAACACACACAAACGCACAAATTACTTACAATTACTTACAAATTACATTGATTTTGAATTCCTTCCCCTCCCTCCGACCCACATACTTTTTCCAGCTGTTTCACAGAGAATTTCAACTCTGCTTTTGCCTGCCATCATGAAAATGTAAAAATGTAAAAGGAAAAGGGCAAGAGCTGCTGAGGTCAGGCTGGGCTAGCTGCTGCCAGAGTCCCCAATGGATGACTCTGCTTAACTGCTTAAAAAATCCTCTAAAAAACACCCTCTACAGCAGTGGTCCCCAACCCCCGGTCCGCGGACCGGTGCCGGGCCGTGGAGTACCTGGCACCGGGCCGCGCAGCGGCCGGGGGCCATGATCGCTCTTTTAAATCCGCTCCTCTTAAATGCATTTCTCTCCCCCCACCTTTGGTCTCACCCTTGGCTCTCTCTCCCTCCCTCCCTCGCCGTCTCCTCCCTTCTCTCTCCCCCCCTCCCGCACCGATCCATCGCCAGGGAAAGAGAGAGTGAGAGAGTGAGAGAGGAGAGAGAGGGGGAGAGAGGGAGGGAGTCAAGAAAACTGTTCCGGCCGCCGCTGAAATGACTCAGTAACTTTTGCGCTTGGATCTGCTTTTTCAAACCTCCCCCAATCATCATCGCCTTCCTTCCCGCCCTGCCGCGCTTGGTCTGGCTCTTTTCTTTTTTTGCTCTCTCCTCGGCTTTTCCTGCTTTCTCCCTGCAATTTTGTCACCCAGATGCATGCTGTGGTTCGCGAGTGCGGCTCGGTTTTATGTGTCCGCTTCTCTCCCTTTCTCTCCACACACCCCCCACCTCCATTTAATTATTTTTTTTTAAAGAAAGAAAACCGTAGTTCTGCCAATTGCAAAAAAAAAAAAAGTGTGTGTGCGTGCATATCTGCCGGCGGGTGTGTGTTTGTGTGGTGTGTGTGTGTATGCACGCGCGGAGAGAGACTGGTTGGAAAGGAAGGACAGGACTGGCGGTGTGTGTTTCTGCAGCCCCTCCGGTGGAGGCTGCACTAGCCATCAGATCTGGGTTTTTTTTTTCCCCTCTCCTTTTTCCTGCAGGTCGTTTTAATCCTTGCTAATTACTTTCTGTTCTTCGCTTGCCAGCTTCCTTCCCACCCTCCTTCCTCCTCCTCTCCCCCCCCTGGCCGGGTGCGCCTCCCCGCTTTTACTCCCAAACAGTTATATATTTATATATATATATATATATTTATTTTCTCTCTCTCCATGGCATTCGCGCGCGCGCGCGCTCTGTTCTTTGCCCGCCGAATGTGGTGGGGAGGGGGAGGGCGGGCAGAAAGGTTGGTCCGGGTTGAGGGTTCAGGATGGTCTTTGAGGAACATAAGTCTGTCCGGGTGGGGGGTGGCATATTAAAGCACTTTATATTTATGTAATTGTATTTTATTTTGTAAGGCATGTTTAAATACAATAAAATAAAAGTTGTTTAATCAAAACAATCTTATATATAAACAATCAATGTGTCGTCGCGAACAATGCCCCCCCACCCCTGTGCGCGCTCAGCGGGCCACGGTAAAATTATCAAAGGCTGACTGGTCCGCGGCGATAAAAAGGTTGGGGACCACTGCTCTACAGGAGGAGACAAGAGAACCACGTGCCTCATCTACATAAGGAATTTTTCGGCTTTTAACCCTTGCTTAACTCTGCTCGAGTGATCATAAAGTCAGACTAAATGAGGCATGTGGTTCTCCTGCCTCCTCCAGTAGAGGGCACATTTTTAGAGGCTTTTTTAAATAGTTAAGCACTAAGCAGAGTCATCCACTGTGACTTTTTCCTTTTACATTTTTTTTTCTGTTCATGATGACAGTGGTGAGGCTCTGCCTCCCCTGCCTCCCCTGACTGCACGTCACTGTTTCAGAGATCCTGGAGCATCAGGGAACTGCCATAGGACTAGAAAAGAGCTGATGTGGTTCCCATCTTCAAACAAGGGGGAAAAAAACAGATCCAGGAAACTATAGACCTATCAGCCTGAACTCAATACCAGGGTAGATTCTGGAAAAGATAATCAAGCAACGAATTAGCGAACACCTAGAAGCAAACAAAGTAATAGCCAAAAGCCAACATGGGTTTTTCAAAAACAGATCATGCCAGACTAATCTTATTGCATTCTTTGATAATGTGACAAAATTAGTGGACCAGAGGAATGCCATCGATATAGTTTACTTGGACTTCAGTAAGGCATTTGATAAGGTAGACCATAACCTATTACTACATAAAGTAGAAGTATATGGGTTAGATAGCATCACCACCAGATGGATTCGTAACTGGCTGAACAACCGCACTCAACGTGTAGTCCTCAATGGAACTGCATCTTCACGGAGGGAAATATGCAGTGGAGTACCCCAAGACTCTGTTTTGGACCCAGTACTCTTCAACATCTTCATCAATGATTTGGATGAGGGAATAAATGGTGAACTCATCAAATTTGCACATGACACCAAGCTGGCAAGAATAGCCAACATTCCAGAAGATAGGCTAAAGATACAGAAGGATCTTGACAAACTTGAACATTGAGCACTATCTAATAAAATGAAATTCAATGGTGAAAAGAGTAAAGTTCTATATTTAGGAACAAAAACGAAATGCACAGGTACAGTATATGTGGTACCTTGCTTAATAGTAGTAACTATGAAAGGGATCTTGGAGTCCTAGTGAACAACCATTTAAATATGAGCCAGCAGTGTGCAGCAGCTGCCTAAAAAGGCAACACAGTTCTAGGCTGTATAAACAGAGGGATAGAATCAAGATCATGTGAAGTGTTAATACCACTTTATAATGCCTTGGTAAGGCCACACTTGGAATACTGCATTTCGTTTTGGTTGCCACGATGTAGGAAAGATGTGGGGACTTTAGAAAGAGTGCAGAGAAGAGCAACAAAGATGATTAGGGGACTAGAGACTAAAACATGAAGAACAGTTGCAGGAACTGGGGATGTCTAGTTTAATAGAAAGAAGGACTAGGGGAGACATGATAGCAGTGTTCCAATATCTCAGGGGTTGCCACAAAGAAGGAGTCAAACTATTCTCCAAGGCACCTGAGAGTAGAACAAGAAGCAATGGGTGGAAACTAATCAAGGAGAGAAGCAACTTAGAACTGAGGAGAAATTTCCTGACAGTTAGAACAATTAATAAGTGGAACAGCTTGTCTCCAGAAGTTCTGAATGCCCCAACACAGGAAGTCTTTAAGAAGATATTGGATAGCCATTTGTCTGAAACAGTATAGGATTTCCTGCCTAGGCAGGGGGTTGGACTAGAAGACCTCCAAGGTCCCTTCCAACTCTGCTATTGTGTTGTATTATTGTATTGAGTCCTAACCAAGGACCTAGGAATTGTTAAGGTAACATCAGAAGATAGGTGTTCCAAGTAGGGTGGTTTTTTGTAGTTAGAATGTTTAAGTCCGGTAAATTTAGAATTTCCAAATAGCAAGTTAGCCATTTAGGTATTGCTCCAAGGGCTCCAATTACAATTGGGACAACACACCATTTCTTTTTCCACAGTCGCTCAACTTCAATTTGCAAGTCCCGGTACTTTGTGATTTTTTCTTGCTGCTTATCTTCAATTCACGCATCACCAGGTATAAATTATTATAATTATTATATTATATACTTCCGGCAGCCCTCAACTTACCAGTTCATTGAATGACAGTTCAATCCGAGCACTGAAAAACAGGACATATGAACATTTTTCACACTTACAACCTTGCAGCATGCCTATAGTCACATGATCAAATTCAGATGTTTGACAACTGGTTTGTATTTATGAAGGTTGCAGTGTCCCGGAACCCTTTTGCAGCTGTCTGACAAGTAAAGTGAATGGGGAAACCAGATTCACTTAACGACTGTGTTACTAAATTCACAACTGCAATGCTTCACTTAACAATTGGGGCAAGAAAGGTCGTAAAATGGGGTAGAACTCACTTGATGAATGTTTCACTTAGCAACATAAATTTTGGGCTCAATTGTGGTCATAAATTGAGTACCTGTATACACAATTTGAATCTTACGTTAGAAGCCAGAAATTAAGAGTCAAGGAATTCATGATTTGTACTGTGTTATCTCCTGCTTTTAGGTCAAATTTTATTTGGGTAACATCCTATTCGTGGTGTTTCACTTAAGTTTCAGAAGGGGTTAACGATTCATTGTGCTCCTGTTCGTATATATGTGCAAGGAGGTTGCTGCTTGAAAATATATATTATTTTAAACCATAGTTTGTAAATTGTGATAAATGATTTTACATTATAAAAAGCAAATGCAGCTATATTGGTCAAAAAGAAAAATCCAAGTCCTTATTAGAGTTGCATCTTTTATTATATCAAAATCACAAAATAGAAAACAAACTTGAGCTCTTCAGAATTCTTCACCAGACAAGATAGTAAGCAAAGGAACTAACTGGGAGAAGGCAAGAGAAGGGAATCTGTAATCAAAATAAGGGCTTCCAAGTTCAACAGAAGCCTCTCTTTCCACTTTCCAATTCCTTTAACAAAGAGGTACAGAGAACTTAGGAAATGTATTAGATCAATATCACCAAAGGAATGTGATACTAGCAAAACTTTCACAAAATCATTTGCATACGAATTCAGAGTCTTTCTAATGTACATATCAGGTATCAGTCAGTTTATCCTATAAAGTGACTGCCGCTCAATCAAACAACTTATATCAATGTGGAGGCTCTTCTGACGCCATGTTCTGAGTGTTCTCTATGGAAGGATTCTCTGTGATGGGATCTGGTGTATCCAAAAGAGGTTCAGCATCATCCTTTGCAATGTCAGCTGTAATCCCGGGTTCCAAATTCCAATCCATGTTTCCTTGGTCACTGGCTTCTTCTTCAGATTCTTCTGCCAGCTTATCCTGGGATTCAGCTGTTTCATCATCTTTTTCATATAAGAAATTGCAAATCATGTTTGGTCTGCTGTATGAGAAGTCTTTGTCCTTAAGATCTAGCCATTCTATGCCGCCCCCTGCCAAATTAAAACAAGGGGAAAGAGATAGGAAGGAGTTAGTAAGAAGAAAATAAATAAGCAAACATCATTTTATTGAAGATTTTGTCTCATCCCTTATTCATATCTTATTCTCCTCTTCCCTTATCCCCTCTTTTCTGGTTTCCCCAGCAATGATACCACTCTGTAAATGATCCTCATATTGAGACTGCTGAACAGCAAAATTCAAAGATTATTTGGCTGCTACTTGTGATTAAAAAGATTCATGTTGAGACAGTACTGTATTACAAAAATGCACATTGCATGACTGCTATGAGCTACTACAACAAAATGTGAGAAAAAACACTACTTTCAAATTTAAGGATTCTAAATCTAAGTGAAATACAACATTAAATGGAAATATTTGTATCACATTCATCTTCAGTAACAGGTCCTTGTTATGATGGGTAACCAAGATTTGAACTCCAATAACGGCAGATTTGGGTTAATCTGCAATAGATCTGACAAGTAACGTTAAAATGGATAAATGAAGGTAGATGGGGCTCTTGCCCTTCCCAGACATGCAAGGTTATTATTCTGACGTCAAACAGAACATACACTAACTCTGTTTTTTCTCAAATTGATTCTATCAATTAAGGAGTGGGAACATAAAACAATCCTGAACATTTTACAGTTCAGGATATTATGATGGACTGGTTAAGATCACATTAGGATAACAGAAAGAGTTGCTGAGCTACAATTTTATAAAAGCTCAATTAAAGTTATCTGATGTTGGAGTGGTGCAGAGAAAGCATGCATTTACAAGCCATGAAAACAGCAATGTAGAGCAGTCTGTGACTGTTTTACAAAACAGTAATTTAGTTTTGCTTACAATGTTACACAAGCAATATTGTTATGTTGCTATGGTTTATAACAATGTACTCTGCAATATAATATTTAAACTATCTGTGAATCCAATTAGAGTATATGAAACCTGGACAGAAAAGAGCAAAAAAGCAATACATGATATTATAGTGTATCTTATGAATATACTTAAAGTGTTTTTTTAGACAGGGGGGGGGGAATGAAGTTTTAGAAAAAGAGGATGAATTTCTAGAATTTGAAAATCACCTATGTTCTCTTCCCCTTCCTTTTTCTCAATCAGAAGTGTCCGTGTCATCTTTAGTTTCTTCATTGTGTGGCATTTATATTTTAGTTGCAACTTTTGGTCGCCTTCCACATCTACAATCAAGAAAAAAAGCAGAATATTTCTCATTTTTTTAAAAAAAGTTGAGATTCTGAAAAACTAAAATATAAAGTACTGCTTACCATGATCGTGGTTTTCCTCAAACACTACACACGTTCCAAGGGTATCTGAAGATGAGAGTAAACAAATTGCTAAGGGAAAATATGAACTTATTTTAAAGAGTAATATCTATTTGACTCTATGCAAGAATTAGAAGATTGCATGCATAAATTCAAATTTTATTTACAGCCCAAGATCAAACACGATAAAAGACTTGTATATAGTACAATATCTAAGTGGTGTGCTGGCATAGAGGTGAAGATGCTCATCTCCCACTCAGAAAGTTGACTTTAATCCTGGACATTTTAATAGCACATGAGAGACAGATTCTACCTCTAAGTCTGAACAGAAATAAGTTTGGTATTAGATAGGAGGCTTACGTATCTTCCAGTTGTTGCCCCAATAGGTAATGTCCCAATTTTGGCTCCGATAGTCTCCTATGTGGAGCACATATTATAAATGTGGCTAGTATTAAGCTTAACTCACTATTCACAGAATTGCATGCTTTTCCTTGATTTATTTTAAAATTTGGTCACCCAATCAGGATTTTTTACATAATTTAGACAATTACTGATTTGAAACTATAAGTTAATTTTTGATCCGTTTATTGACTAGCTGAGGAAGATTTCCTCTGTTTCTATAGAAAAAAATTACAAAGAAAGACAAAAAGAAAGGAAGATGGTTCTTAAGGTTCATGTTCCTTTACACCATGCCTTATAAAATAACTTATTCATTACTTTTCTTACCTTCATATTCTCCAGCAAAGATATATCTGTCTATTTGCAAAATAGGTCTCTCTGTGTCAATTCCCTACAATCATAAAGACAGAAGCACATTTGGGAGAAAGGAAGTCAGTGAATTCAAAGCATGATCTAAGCCAGGTGATATCTCTAAAACTGATAAAAATGACATGCCATTACAAAATTTTTTAGTGGATGGACAGACATTTATTCCTGCCATTTGTAATGAGCAGGAATATCCAGACATCATGAGAATTCATCAGTGCCCTGAATATGCTTTTTAGAATGAACAAGCTTGGATAAAATGGGCTGTTGGTTGTGTCTTTAGTATTTCTAACCAAACTGGGATGACAATAAGCTAAATTTGAGTTTAACAAATAGGAAGTGAGCAGAGCAAAGCATTTTGTTCTTCTGTAAGGCACCAAGAAATCTACAAAGCAAAAAACTGCTTTATATTTTAATATAGAAAAACAATGACAAACAGGTTTCAATTATAGAATGCTTTAGCAGGTTGGTTGCCAAATGCAATAACAATGGCATATACAAGTAAAGCATCCATAAGAATAAAGGAAATCCTTAGTAAATCATAAAACAGAGAGTAGGGCCAAGATACATGCTGTTCCCTTGGTTGTGCAATATGGATAAATGTTTAATACTTGTGATAATAATAGACATATGTTGGTTGGTGAACATATTGTATATATACTTTTGTATACAAATTATTCTGATTTGTTGGCTTACAGCCAAAATGTTTTGCAGCACATATTAGATAACTTGTAATAAGGAATATGGATCTGGAAATCAATATATGTAAGACCAAGCTAGCTAGCTCTGTTTGATAAGGAAAATAGCATGAAAATAACTACAAGTGGTAATGGGAAAA
The DNA here is from genome assembly GCF_009769535.1 of Thamnophis elegans. Taxonomy (NCBI): domain Eukaryota; kingdom Metazoa; phylum Chordata; class Lepidosauria; order Squamata; family Natricidae; genus Thamnophis; species Thamnophis elegans. The sequence continues at coordinate 32,103,364 of NC_045544.1, read as the reverse complement.
TCTAAATTAAGAACGTGAATTTGTGTACTCAGTAGAATGTTGATTAAGCACAGGAAAATGTATGGAGAGATTTTAAGATGTGGTCTGTTGTAAGGAATGGAAGCATGTGTTCTGTTGCAATGAATGTTTGTTGGAAGAAGCAAAAAAAGGCTGAGTAAAAGATCACGCTTGTGCCCATTCTGTTAAGCAAGAAACAAATATAGTAGCTTAACTCCTGCCATTTTAAAAGATTTTGAATAGAATCACAACTGTACTTTTTAATAAAAAGATACATTAATTTGTATTATGTTAAAAACACTCACCAAAATCTTGCATTTATTATCACATTTTTCCAGAAAGTCTGAATCGATTATTCCAGACAATTCTACCACAACTAATTGTTCCTAGAGGGAAAATTACAAAACACTGTAAATAGTGTATTTAACAGCTCAATCTTTTAGCCTGGCATATATACCCATTTGCAAATATACATTATTGTCACAGACATTGTTGGAATATGGGTGTTTAAGCATGATTCTGACACTATGAAAAAGCAGCCATCTAATGTTTTCTCTACCATTTCACCCAAATGTAAAATACTGTAGAAGTTATTTCTGTCATCCTCTGATATTGGTTTGCCCTCGTCACCAAATAACCAAATGAGCTAATATGGTATGGGAATTAGCACCAGAGAATCCAGGTTCTGTTTTCTTCTTGGACACTGTAAAGGACACTGATAGATAGTTGCTCTCTCTCTTCCAGATCTATTCCAAAGAGTTGTTGTTGGGAAAAAAAACAACGTAGAAAGTAATGTATGCCACCAAGTAAGCTGTCTTGCTGACTTGGCTCGGGGGGGGCGGGATCGGGCCAAGCGAGTGGTGGACCAGGTTTGCATGAATGGAAGTGCACGTGCATTCTGGCCTACTACCCGCACAAGTAGAGATCCACGTGCACACCAGCCCACTTCTTGCACAGCCCAGTTTCGAATAAACCACAATCTGGTAGTGGCCCATGGCCCAGGGGTTGGGGACCCCTGATCTATATGGTTAAAAGGTAAAGGTAATGGTTCCCCTCGTACACATGTGCTAGTTGTTCCCGACTCTAGGGGGCGGTCTTCATCTCCGTTTCAAAGCCGAAGAGTCAGCGCTGTCCAAAGACATCTCCGTGGTCATGTGGCCGGCATGACTAAACACTGAAGGCGCATGGAACGCTATTACCTTCCCATCAAAGGTGGTTCCTATTTTTCTACTTGCATTTTTACATGCTTTCAAACTGCTAGGTTGGCAGAAGCTGGCTCAAGTAACGGGAACTCACTCCGTTATCCGGCGCTAGGGATTTGAACCGCCAAACTTTCTGATCGACAAGCTCAGCGTCTTAGCCACTGATCCACCGTGTTCCTTTCTATATGGTTATTAGGAGCCAAAAACAACTTGACAGTACACAATCGATAACTTTATATAACCTCTTTCCTCCAGGAGCCCAAGTTAGCATACGTACTATTCTCTCCTTCAGTTTTTCCCCATGTAATGAAATAAAATGCACATTAAATGATATTTATATCTTAAGTAGTGTTTCCCCCTTTTTTTTCCAAAGGGAAAAGGGCTAGATCTCATCAGATCCAGATTCCTCCCAAGCTGTAGAAAAGAATTCACATCGCACATCGAATCAAGCAGCTGTTGTCTAAACAGATGTCGCGTTTTCAAGGCCCAGCCAGCAATGTTGGTTAAGGCTTATGGGAACCGACGTCTAGAACATCTGGAGGACTTCAAATTGGGAAAAGCTGGAGTTCTTCAACTGCCCGAGACGGCTCAAAACAAGGACGATAGGCAGCAGTACTAAGAGCCTCAGCGCCTCCTTATGGGTGAAGTGGAGCTTACCCTGAGGCGGGATTCTTCCCTTCCTAAAAGCAAGTCAGCCTATAAACAGGCTGACGGGCGCTCTCATTCTGCTGCAGGAGTTGTGTGCCATTAATGAATGCGCATAACACATTCAAAAGCGAAAGGTCCTTGCTGTGCTCTGTGCTTCTTTGCAGACTTTTCATTACCCAAACCAGGTAACATCGTAGCATTGATGTTGTTACCTAGTTCAAGTAATGAAACGTCTGCAAGGAAATCAGCGAGCTCAGCGAGCATCAGGAACCACCTCATTTCAACCCTGAGCTACAAATAGTTTCCCCTGTTGATACACCGGCTGGAGAGCAATCCGCAGGCAGCGAAATCCCCCGCTACATCGTCAAGACTCGGCAATCCCGAACGAGAGAAAGTTCCTTCCCCGACGGTTGCCGTTGAGAGGCATCTTGCAACGATCGCATCCCCCTGGGCTCTTCCCCTCCGCAAACCCACCTCGACCTCTTCCTCTTGCTGTGTCCCATCCGCCGCCTCCATGCTACCAGGGCCTCCGCCGGCTTCACGTGACAACGCCGCCGCCATCTCAGCTGAAACCTCTCGCGTCTTCTGCTGCAGAAGCGCCGCCAGGCGGCCGGAAGGGCTAGTTTTGTGTTGTGGGTCGTGGCGCGAACCTCGAACTCAGCAGCCTGGTTTTTAAACGCGCCTTGTTCACGACTTAGTCTATATTGGGAAAACAGTGGATCACTTCGCCGGTGGTGGTGGTGGTGTAAGCGCCTAGTACGTAGAGTAGCTCGAAGCACTCGAGTTCACCTGCCAATATGGCTTTTCCCTCTTTTACCATTGGGTAGAAGCGTCTTAGCCCAGAATTTTCCCCCCGAAATGGAAATGAATTAGGCTTAAATTATCCTAGTTATGGACACATCGTGTTAAGAGTCAGCTCTCTGGGGAAGACGATGTTGCTGGGAAAAGTGGAGGGAAGAAGAAAAAGACGACCAAGCAGCAAGGTGGATGGACAGTACTAATGAATAGCTGAAGGATTAGGCTGAAGACAGATGATGGAGAACATCACTTTCGATGGTCATTGAGTCAGCGATATTTTGTGGCACTTAATCCATCAATCAGAAGCAGCCTCCCAGATTTTAATTTTTAGAGAATGGTGGTTGAGGGTTTCAAAAAAAAATACTTCCCTCTAACTTTGTCCTGTGATTTATACTTTTGTTGTTCCCACATCCTATCACAGTGAGGCTAACCTTTTTGTTGTATGACAGCGCACATGAGTGTGCCCACACCCATAGTGCAATATGTGTGGGACACCACCCGGCACAGTTTTGGGCCTAGTAGGTCTCCCTGCAGCCTCTTTGGGACCAAAAATGGACCAGGGAGGGGGCACCATGCACCCCCTCCCCCCTGTGAATGCAAGTGAGTCTCCCCACACATGCACAGCAGACCCAAAAATCAGCTGGCTAGCAGGTGCGCACACATGCATGGAGCTAAGCTGGGGTGAAGGCTTGCATGCCCACCGTAGGTTCAGCATTATGCTCCTATTTTATTTATGCAAAACCACTTTATAAATCAGTTTTATCTGCTTTAACAGTGATTTGTTGTAAGAAATTTGCTGTAAAAGTATTAGGGTGGAGAATATCTACCCGTTAGCATCACTAACTAGGGATGAGTAGTACTATTCAAGTTGCATAGCTGACACTTTCTACGACAAAGTGATCGGCTTTATCATTTTTTATATTTACCGGTATTTTTTAAATAATAGAATGGTAAAAACAGTATCAAAGCCTGGACCATACTTGTGATGTAATCATTGCTGGAATTATTAACTGGAAACAAGCAAAGCTGGACAATTCGGTTGGAAATAGCTAATGAGTATTAACCATGTGTTACATATCCACTATGATATGGATTATACCTGCCCTGCAGAAATGGAGGCAGAGGTTTACTTCAGGTCAAACTGTCCAAGAAAAAAAAAGCATGCATTGGCTGATTATGTAAAAATCAATAACAAGCACCAATGTAAATTAAAAATTGAAACTTATTGAATGTGCAGGAAATAAAACATAAATATCAAAATAATGTAATGCAAACATAAAATGCAGGGAAGGAAAAGCATTACATGGTCTATTTCTACAAAAGATCAAGGGGAAAGTGAATAAAGATAAAACCTAGCAATGGCTTACAATTGGAACATTAAAAAGAGAAACTGGAAGCTTGATTTTGGCTGTGCAAAAGCAAATTATTTGAACCAATGCAGCCAAGGCTAGAATTGAAAAAGATGACCAAATGATTCAAATTGCAGATTGTGCAGAGGCAGAAGAAATAGTATGTCATATATACTCAGCTCATGCAATTTCGCATAAACTGATTATGAACAATAGCAATACCACTTAAGATTCACATGCCACTTTATAGTGCTTTACACTAAATGGTCTACAGTCAGCATATTGTCCTCAACAATCTGGGCCCTCATTTTACTCAGAAGGATGGAAGGCTGCAGTAACTGAAATGATTCATCAGAACATGTAAAAATTATGTGCCAATAATGAAAAAAGGGTGGAAACAGTTGAAAAAGTAATAAAATCTTTTTATTATGTTGTGAACTTATACTTAACTCAGGAAAAAATTGATTTAACTTCCAATTTGTTCCTTAAGATTCTCTGAATTGTGCAGTATATGTTTTTTTCCAATTTCCAATACTTTTGGGTGTTCCTTCTGTTGCATGATAGTTCCGGCATATATTACTACCATATAGGAATTGTCTATTAACAATTATTGACAGGGTTGAGTATTATCTGTAAAACATTTTATATCTGTTTTCTCTAAAAGAGTGTTTGTAAATAATATTGATTTGTTCCACAATTCTTCCTGTTGTTTTATTTGGTCTTTAAGTTTTGCATCCATATATGCTTTTGTTTAGTCTGTCTTATCATATCTAAGTTTTTTTATATATGGCCAAATAGATGAACATGATTCTGTATAAGCATTGCAAATTGTCATTTAAAGAAAAAAATTCTTGGTTTTGAGGTCAGATTTGTAGATACATCAGCCATCATGTTGACTTGAAGGTGGTCCTTGATTTATAGCTTTCACTTAATGACCAAAGTTACAATCGATCTGGAAAACAGGGTTTACAATCTGATTCTGAAGTTTCAATGGTCAGTTCCCCCCGGAATCACATGACCACATTTCAAGAGGCTCTTAGCGACATTTTTCTCAGTTATCCAAGAAATTTAGTTCAGACGACAAATAATCCGTCAATTATATATGGTTCCATTAACATATGGTGGCAAGATCTAAAAATAGGGACCTACCAATGTATACTATCTTTAAGAAAGCAATGCTTTTTGCAATACTGCATTTTTTAAATCATGCTTAGAGTCATTCATTCTTTTGCCACCCCTATAAATCTCACATCTCTTTCCCCATTTGGTATGCCTCACAGCTCATGAATGGGTAGAAACATGTGCCTTGAGATGAATGGGAGTGGTGGGTCAATGGTGAATTTATTTGGGGAATACCTTCACCAACCTTGGTCTGTCTCATTGAGTTTTGCTTTCTACTTGATGTGCTGCTTTGCTCTTTTTTAAAAACAACAACAACCCACTCTTGAAGTCCTAATTACTGACTTCAGATGGAATACAATTACATGAAAATTTATGGATTTTGAAGTTATAATATTGTAAAAGCCAATTGCAAACCTGAGCATACCACACAGTTGATTGGAATAGTCTGTAAGATTTGTAAACAGAAATTCATACATAAGGGCACAAAGTCAAGAGCTACACAGTCGAATGTAGACTAATCCAAGTTAAAATGTTATAGTAAGTAAAAAATAAGCAGTAGAACACGTAAGACTTTGTTCCTTACCCACTCCAAGATATGGCATATCTGTAAATTCAGCTTTGAAGATTTTAGGAATTTTCATCTCTGAACAATAAACCAGTCTTTAAAATTAAAGAGGGGAATAAAAATCTCATGAAGTTTTACAACATTCTAACATCGATTATACAATATTACAATTTGAGAGACTTTTAAAGATCTTTAATATCAGCTTTCATTCTTAATCAACATGCTTTATCATTGAATAGAAACAGAGTTCTAGTTTGATTAACAAGAATATCATTTCCAGTAGATTTAATCTTCTTGAATCTCCCTGGCATTCAGTAGCACAAAGGGTCTATTGAGAAAATACAGGTAACATCTGTTAATTAGTATCAAGGCTTTGTTGTTAGAAACACAAAGCAGAATTATCTAAGTCAGGGTAGTAGCATTTTTACTATTTGTGACAGCTTAGAAAGCAAACTTTTATTGAAGCATTATGATTTCTTGTACAGATATATCTTTGTACATTTTAATGTTCCATGTCTAACACCAGAGATAATTTTAAACACCAAACATATCCCCCTCCCATTTTGTTCAGCCTACTAATTCATGAAGATCCATTGAACTGCTTTATTTCTATCCAAGGCTTATGTATAAGTTTTGCATTTCCAGCATTACTTCAAGGAATCTGTAGTCGAACAGATCTCAAGTCAAAGAGTGCTATTGACTTGGAGTACTCTTTATAAAAACATTTGAAAAATTGGCCCTTAAAAAGCAAAAGCACCATAAACTGCTAGGTGCTACACAGAAACAACATTTATTGATTTTGGTAGGAAAAAAATGTTCCAATTGCTTGATTTCCAAGCAAGTAACATAGAAACACTAAAAATGTTTCCTTTATGAATACAAAAGGAAGAAAACACTCATAATCAAAAACATAGCCAAGGAGTAGAATGACACATCTATAAGATTTGCTGGTCTCAACAGCTGATATTCCCACAGCATTTCAGGTGACTGAACATGCTCTCTCAGGAACTTGCATTTAGTATCCATGAAGCAATATCCATGTCTATTTTGTTACTAATGTACTACATATAAATGTTTTACATGACTGTATTTAGGCTCCTCATATTTGCTTACTGCAGTGAAATCACCCAATGCCTTCTACACCATGTAAAAAAGAACTGCATATTAATTAGGAAGAAACACAGATGAATTCACAATATTGCTAAATTTAGCTTAAACATCACATGCATTGTTGTCACAGGACATTACAGAGTGGAAGGGCCTGTGTTTGAATTAATATAAAGTTAATATTTGAGCCAGCATATTTCACAGTAAGAAATGGCAGCTATTTTGTGCAGTAATTTGAAATCACCGTTTCACCGTTTTCTACCAAATTTCTCTGTTAAAATTACCATGAAGCGCACTAATCTCCTAACCGATTAAGTTCCTAGATGCCAAAACTGCAACTGAACTCTGTGAAAAACCTGTAATCAACTGTGACCTTAATTGTCAAAATTTTGTTTATATACTTAAAACAGATGTCCAACGACTGCCACCAATTGCTATGGGTTGCCTTTAAACAAAGGACATGGAGCAAGAATGGGTTTGCCAAAAATTACACAACTGTCAAAAGTAACATGTTGACAAAAAACAAATATATTTTCACCCATACGTGAAAAGGTAATGTGCTAACCACAGCAAATTGCAACTTCAATTCATTGTAGAATTGTATGCAGATCCAATGTGATAAAAATTGTTTGATATTTTTAAAGTGAAAATATCCCATTAAGAATAACCAGTTTTGTTCTACCAGTATCAGTTTCAACATCTTAAACTATGAGTTTTAATCTGTCATTCAGTTGTAAAAATGTGCCAATTAGAAACCACACATTCAATAATTGTTTTAAAATTTGTTACAGCATATAAATGAAAAAAAAATTAGCAGCTAAGTCTTTTAGTTAAGTAAATCTAGGGGAAATTCTAATGAGGACGAAATCCTTGTCTGTGGGGAATTTTTGGTGATACTTGGAGAAAAACTATGTTGCATGTAAACCTATTTGAATCGTTTTTATAAATGCTGTAGAGTCTCATACAGTAAAATGTTTCTACATGCGCTTCAGTTTCACGGCAAAAGTGAAATAGAATATCTAAACACAGAAGAGAGTGTTCATGCAATATATCTAAAACTCTGTTATAATAATGCATACAATTGAAAATTATACTATGATTACATCTAGGGCTTTCTGCAACTACAAGGTGGATATGAAAAATATGGCCCCTTGTATCATTTACTAGAAAGCAACCACCACCATCTCTATTGGGTATATTTTTGCGTTTTTTCTTCTTCATTCCTCCTAATCAACTTTGCTGCTTATTCTTGGCAAAACTGGTAAAAACGAAGTTGTAGTCATTAAACTGGGCAATCTGGCGATCAAGACGCTTAAAACCTTCAATCTTCTGGGCTGAAGAAAACACGGTGCGACATTTTGAGCTCTAAAAGAAAGGAAAGATACTAAAATCTTAAGAGAAAACTAATCAAACATTTAAAATCAGCTTTGGAATATTACAATGTGTAGAAATTTCTTTTTAAGAAATTCTATATAAGATCTCAGTTTGAGAGCTGAGTGACAAGAACCACAGTTGGTAGGTATAATTATTTGAAAGAAAACAAGAGAATAAATGTGTGGGAATAAGTTAAGAAGTGTTTCACAAATAATGTTGAGATTGATAATATTATGTAGAACAAAAAATAGAGTAGCAAATAAAACCAGTTTGAAAGTATATGTTATTTCCACAATGGTGACAGATGAAAAGGATAATTTAAAAATGAAATTAACATAGATATAACAATTAAACTCAGGAATTATAGAAACCAGGAAAACCAGTATAAAATAATGTATCTGAGAGATTAACACTATTAAGAACTCAGTAAGAATTGAGCAGGTCTCCTGGCTTCCCAAAACCACAAATTATATATCTGTTAGAAAATATGAATAAGAAATACAGACCAACCACATTAATAAACAAGAAGAATATAAAGATATATGCACTTGACTACTTATTAAATTTATATGCGACAATCTTCTGGATATGTAAAATTGAGATGATCCCTTTCACAAATCAATTGCATAAAGAAGATCAGCAACTTATGGTTTTACAAGAATTATTCAAAATCAGAAAATTATATTAAGTAACTTCAAAATAGTAAATTTTACATCAGAATACAGTGATTATGCAGCTAATGTTGATTTCCGAGAAACTGGTTATGGTGGAAACAACTGTAGGTACTATCCCATAGAGCAGCTCTATTACCATAAATCATCTATCTTAAAGATATGTAATAATTGAGAATGCATATGCCTCAAATTTATATCTCAGAATTACTAGTGGTTGCATAACATTTATCATATATAAATTTATAAGGATTGCATTAAATGAGGTGGCTATAGCAATAGAAACGTATGCCAAGTAAGTCTGTTATAATGACATTCAACTATTTTCCCTTAATTAATAAAGATGTTAGTCAACTGGAGGATGGGTGATTCCCATTAACTATTACAGATTAAGTTATTTGCTTACTTCTGTATGGATAGGGACTGGTTATGATTTCTAGTCCCAAACTAAACATAATTATTCAATTATGTAACTTAAGAGTTTTTAAAAAACATATCAAAAAGATCAATCCAATGTTCCCAAAATAAAAGATATTTACCTGATTAACAAAGAGAGTTGTCACAAATTTTCCTGGCTTAAAAATGTCTATGACCTTCCTAATTAGGTCATCGTAGGATGTCTGACTTATGTTTGTTTCAAAACTAACATATGAGAACTCTGGTTCTGGAGTGATGTGAATAGTCCAGTAAGTTCCCTGGAGAGGAGCAAAATAAATAACCTATGTTAGTATTTTAATGTAGTTACATTGCTTCTGCAAATAATGGAATTTAGAAAAAAAATATCAAACTCACATCTGTTTTCATCCCATTCATTGAATACCCACAAGGATTGAACATTGTAGCATCAATGACAGAACCTGGTATCAGGTCACGAATTCCACTCACCTATAAATTAAAGAAGATTCATTCTGATGAATATTTCAGAACATTCATGTTATGTCTACCACAGTTATTTTTCGTCCAAATTACTAAAATTTTATTCTCTCAAGATAATGAGGTCCCATCTGAGACACATATTGTTCTTTCACAGTCCTGAAGATCTGGCTCTTTATTAAGGTGATTGAAGCCCCTTCTGAATAGTGTGCCCTTTTTTTTATTATTGCTCAGTTTTACCATCTTTTGCTCGTTTAAATATAAATATTTGGTTTTATCATTACTCTTTGCTTTTATTACAGGTATTTCATTATTAAATATTTAAGGAAACATTAAACATTGTTCCAGCTAATATTCTGAGTTAAGTATTGAACACTATTTTCCCTTTTAGGTATTTTGTTAATTTTGAATTGCATAAATCATGTTTATATAAAATGAATATGGCAGTGAAGTGAAAGAGAAAAAAGCATAAGAAAAAGTAAATGTAGTTGTTAAATATGTAATAAAATTCCAACCAAGGTCTTTTCTATATGTATAGAGGTAACTCTTGTCAAAGCAAAACAATAGTAAGTGCATCTGACATGAAGGCTTTAATTGCCCCACAGCTTTAGAATAGTTAGAATTCTTGTATTGATAATTTAATGCTGCTTCTGTATTTTACCAGATTTTTTAAAAATCAAACTGAACTAGAAACTAATGCTTAAAAAATACCAGTTTTGACAGTGTAAAGCTGAAATAAGAGCACTACTTAATTAGAAGATTGGAGTCATTCACTGCTTTAATTCAACTGATTTATTTGTTTTAGGTTAAACTATAACTTACAGAATAGTTTGGTGTAATGATTAAAGGATCAGAGTAAAAACTGGTAGTCTGGAAATTATAGTCCCACTTTTGACACAAAGCCAGCTGGGTGACTACGACAGGCAGTCTTTCATAGAAAGAGAAGGAATGAAAAACACCTTCAGAAATTTTACCCCCCAAAATGTCTAGGCAATTGCCAGGAGTCAACATTGACTTGAAGTTACCCTCCTCTCACAAAAAACCTTATGTTTTAGTCCATGAATTATAGTCAAGAAAATATTTTAGCATGCTAAAAATACCCATAATTTGGAATATATTCAAATTTGGACTATGTAACTCTATCTTTATGGAGCCGAAAGGCAGAGGGTACAGGTAGTTCTCGACTTACAACCACAAATGAGTCCAAAATTTCTACTGCTATGATCTTTCTTGCTGCAGTCATTAAATGAATCATTGCAGTTGTTAAGTTAGCAACAAGGTTATTAAGTGAAACTGGCTTCCCCATTGACTGCTTGTCAGAAGGTCGCAAAAGGTTAATTACATAACTCTGGGACACTGTCAACATCATAAATGTGAACCAGTTGCCAAGCATTCTAGTTTTGATCATGTGACCATGGAGATGCTGCCACGGTCATAAATATGAAAAATGGTCAAAAATCACTTGTCAGTGCTGTTGAACTTCAAATGGTCACTAAACAAATGTTTGTAATTCAAGGACTATATGTATCAACTTTCCAAAGGAATTTGTTTATCAAATTTATATGGCTAACCATCTCACAAGAAGTGACATGGATGGTATACCACAATAAAATATAAAACAATAAACATGTCAAAAAAGTCATTACTAAAAATATATGGTATACAAAGATTAGATTAGAAAGGAATCCACCTCAAGATCTTCTTGAACCTATATATAGGACTTGTTAGAAACTCCTGAAAACAAACAAAAAATGAACAAAGAATACAGAAAATAGAGGACAAAATCAGAAGCAGAACAAAAAATGGAAGAATAAACCAAAGACTGATACAATATGGAAGATACAGTCAATAGTTTTAGAAATGGAAAAAGTAGCACACTTTTTAAGATTTCAGAACATATATGAAGATAAAGATGATCTTCTGGAATATATTATAGAGTTGTTGTGCCCTAGAGATAGGGAAACAAGAGGTGGGGTGGTGGTGGCGATGAAATATTTAGAATCCATTTGAGCTATGCCTATGTCCCTAGGGAGATACATGTGAGATTTATGAAAAAATCAATAAGAGATGAAATATTGAGAAGGGTAAGAGATGACCCATTACAATATAAAGGAAAAGAGATTGTGGTTCTGAAACAGATCCCTAGGAGGGGAACGGATTCACAGAAACAATACAAATTTTTGACTATTAAATTAATTGAAAGAGAAGTAAATTTTATTGATCCCGACAGTACGCTGTTCATTAAGCACATATTGTATGTAAATAGAAAACAAATTATATATATGTGTGTGCATAATTCAAGACTTACACGAGTGACATCATTTGCAGTAACACCATCTTTCATGTAGAACTGGTCCATAACTGCTGGATCAAGCTCGCTCATCAGAATTTCCAATGTTTGATCTGGCTGATTGATTACTCGACTCTCTGGGACATCCAGAGTATACAAGTACCTGTTTTAAAAAATGCATTTCAGAAAAAAATGTTCTAAACTGGTATAATAGATTTATACTGTTCCAAATGTTACACTGATAGAAGCAAACTTACCAGCAGTCAGAATTCATACGGCCCATGCAGTATGCTGCTCCATCTGTGGCAGATAAAGTGAAAAGTGGTCTTATAAAAAGAACTCTTTCCCTTATATTCCTGAATTAAATCTGACTATATGAACATACAGATCTATATAGCATTCTGTAACTCATAAAGAAATCATGGAACATTGTACCAATAAATGCTTTTAGTGAATTGTTTTCTGGCTTTATATATTTACTATTACATCTTTTTTGTCAATATTTTTTCCTATTTATTTACTACTGCAGTATATAGTGGTTAAGACTAGGGCTAGAAACAAGGGGATTTGTGAGTTCTAGTCTTGCTTTAGGCATGAAAGCTGGATGGCTAACTTTGGGCTAATCATTTTCTCTCAGCCATCTTGTCAGGATGGGTTACAAGCTGGTCAGTTATTTCCTCTTGTAAACAGTAGATTGACATTTGACTGATAAGAAAGAGAAGAGAAAAGAAGTGGACCTGCAATTGGGAGAAACACTAGGAAGAAAAAGAAAAGTATATTGTGAAGAAAAAAAAATATAGCCATTCCATATTTATTGGTATGAAAGTAATTTACTGTAGTTATTATATTATAGAAAGTAGCCCATAGTTTCTTTTTACAGGTGTACAATATTTTCTTCCAAAGCAGAAAATGTACTTTGGGTCTGGTGTGGGTATATTTACTCAGCCTCTCAATGGTTCCTTAAAGAAATTATATCTTTCCTTAAGTAAACAGCTTCTTTAAGAAACCAACAGGTACACAGCATGCTCATGTTGGATCCAAAGCACCTTTTGCAGCTTCAGAATCAAATAATGCACCTCTATTTTTTTAACTGCACAACCATTTTCTATACTAAGTAGAAGAATCTACAGTATTTCAACAAAGTGTATGCTCCATAAATGTTAGCATATAAATCTATTACATATCAAGGTCTGACGGTGTATTAAATTAGGCTTCAGTTACAAATAGCACTTTCATTCTTAGTATCATAAACAGATAGTAAACACTGCATCAATGTCGCACATATAAAAATCTTCATGGATAATTGTTTTGAAAAAGTTAAATTAAATAAAATACTGTTGACAGAGCAACCTTCTGCTTTATTATTTTTCTTATATCTTTCAGTCAGTTTAGCCTTGAAATCATGACTAATTTGAACAGTCTCCCATGCATAAACATTCTGAATTGCCAGATTTTACTTACAATATTGTAAATTGAAGAGATAACAATGCATTTATACTTATTGAAGAGATAATATTGAAAAGATATTAATATATTTGCTTACTTGGAAATATTTCATTAAGGAACTCTACTTCTTCCTGGAAATTCCTATGTGGGTACTCTTGGTGGGAAGGCTTCATGAAATTTTTACGTGAATAGAAGAAGCTCTGAGGAACCAAGAGTTAAAATAAAATAAATAGGTTTTCCTCAATTTCATCCTTGTATAAAAAGAAATTATCTATTGTGTAAGGTTTTACCACTGTATGCATATACAGACATGCATCTATACTTAAATAAATTAATGCAGTAATCTCTTGGAAATTCATAAACAATGTAATTTGCTACATAAAAAATTCCAAGGGGGAGTATAAATATTAAAAAGTGGCATCTTTGGAATAACATTTATTTTCATCTGGACCAAATTTTTCAATTATATACTATTTTTATTTTTTAACGAATTTATGCATTAAAATTACCTGAAAATTACCTCACATACTATTCCCCATCCCCAATATTCCTGTTATGGCAAATGAAGACGCTAAAGAGATAAAAACACAAGCTCTGCTTGGCACAGCAGCGTGGTTTATATTGACTTAAAACCAGAGAAGGTAGAGGACTGGGATGGATATACATACTTGAACCGTAAATAACTCTGAAATAGCAAGTCTTTATATTTTCTTTCTTCAAATCAGGATAATCTATTTTGTTACTATAAAACTTCAAAATGATTGCTGCATTATATTTGTATAATGAAGAACCGAACTGATATTTAAGAATATACAGTATGCACGCACACACACACACGTGAAAAAGTCCTGCACGCTTTAAGATTTACGACATTTTTTGGATAGGCCATTGATTTTGGATGGAGTTGTGAATTTTCTTGCATGCGTACAATATATGCTTACAATGACTATGAAAATGCATACCCAGTGGCATATGTGTTGCAATTACTAAGGTCGATGCTAGTGTTTTGTTAATATTTTTATTGTTTGTGGCCCTGAAAAGGATTGTTTAAGTAACCAAACATGGTTACTAATATGAAATTGGCCAGCCCTTATTGCTTATCACCAGGTGGCATCGCTTCAGCATAGACTGTATAAGCCTTTGCACGTGATCTTTGGTGTCAATATGGTTCCAGGCTGCAATAATGGAGTCAATCAGCTCCTGCTTGGTCTTTGGATGCTTCTTGCTTATTTCGTAACCAATCTTGGCCCACAAGTTCTCAATTGGGTTCAAATCCGGGCTCTGAGCTGGCCAAACCAGGAGTCGAACACCATGCTTCTTCATCTACTGCTGGATGGACTTGGCTCGATGACAAGGAGTGTTGTCATCCTGGAAGTAAAAGTCCTTCCCTATAAGTTACTGAGCTGAAGGTCTTTTCCAGGACTTCAACATATTGCTTGGAATTCATGATTCCCTGCACGATTTGTATCGGACCAATAACAGAAGCAGTGATACAGCCCCAAATCATCAGGTGCAATGGATGCTTCTCAAATAGATTCAGGCAGTATGGCCTAAATTCTTCAGCTGGAAATCTTCTGACATACTCATTGCACTGATTCCCAGTCAAGTAGAAATTGCTCTCGTCACTGAAGATGATCTTGGCCCACTGTTCGTTGGTCCACTTGGCATACTTCTTGACCCATGTACGTTGACAAGAGCCGTGAGCATCTGTGAGCAAAGGTTTACTTCGAGCCCTGTGTTTGTGTACACTTTTACATCATATGTTTTACCCCAAATTCTTGTAATCTGAGGTGAGGTGAGGTGAACTTCATGTCAGCCATCGAAATGCGTTGCAGAACCCGATCTTGCTGTTTTGTTGACTTTCTTGGTCTTCCAGAGCGGAGCCTCCCATCAACTGAACCAGTTATTTGATATTTTTCAACCACTCTGCTCACTGTAGTGCGATGGTATTTCACTCTCTTGGCTATTTCTGTACAGGAGTAACCCTCTTCATGAAGCACAATGATGCGATGCCGCTGCTCAGTACTGGTGAAAACAAAGACCTTCATCCTTGCCTGCAGCCAGAGTTAAATTAAATTTCTCGATGCTTTTCATGCCTATTTATAGTCAGAGAGTATGACAACATTGATTGGTTCATAGATTTAGCCTCTCTGCATTTTGATTGGTCAGCCAAACTCACTGCTGATTGGCTACTTTCAATCCTAACATTATCAAAAATTGAAGTTGTGTTTATTTTAGCACATAAACTCACTCAAAACCTTAAAAAGACTTTGGTTATATTTAATAAAAATTATGCATCTCAATCTGACCACAGAAATTTTCATCAAAGTACTAATTCTGAGCGGTTTCTATGAATGAAAAGTTGATTAAACATGTAAATACAGCTTAAAACTGAAAGCATGCTGGACTTTTTCACACACATTCACACACATACACACACACACACGGCATTTTTTCAAGTGGATTTTTTTAGTCAGGAAGTACGTAAGGATACAGTTGGATATGAAAAATGTTCTTATAAGCATTTGCATGCAGTTTCAGCAGGAATATAGAAAAGGAGAATCAAGAACTTTAATAAAATATATGCCAATTAGCTTAAGGAAGTGCTCTTAGATCTTTCCTTCTCCTGACCATTTTGCAAACCTCATACTGAAGCCTCCAATAGCATCAGTTGAATATCCCCCACCTTAAGCTGGCATCATTTAAAGCCAGCCTGTTTGAGGCAGGATCCTTATTTCATCTTTACTATGAATATGGATTATCTGATTAAGTCTGTGCTGCCACTTAGAAGTTGATATCTTATGTCTTACAGGTATGGCATTTTTATTCAACATTTTCAAGAAAATGTTATTTTTTACTCCTGCTGCTCCCAACTTAAGTCAAACAAAAAAATCTGAATCTATCCATTCCATTTTTATGAAGATGAGCTATCTCAGAGAACTTTTGATAGCCATATTAGTCAAAAGCCATACTGTGGAGGGATGCATTTTATAAGTCAGATGTGGGGTAAAATAAGTTTTAAAACTTTCAAAAAAATATTGGGCAAATTGGTCATTTGTCACCAATAAAATTATTAACAATAATAATCAATGGTTTTGTATTGTATGTCATCCTAAAAGCAGGAATCTTTGCAGGCTTTGTGTTGAGACTCTTGCCAATCCAAGATCCCAGAAGCATTGATACTTCACTGAAAAGTGTTTAAGTGTAAAAACTCTTTCTGCATAAACTCGGCAACCTTAAGATGACCATTCATGAGTGGCAGAGCACTACAAGAGTTGAGGCAAGATAATATATAGTGCAAGAAAGACCATCTCATATGAGTGAGATATGAAAATCCCAGAAATATTAGGGTAATTAATTTGAAAAACATTTCTTGTGCAATATTGTACAATAATAAATTACTATTAGATGCTCAGTATTTACTACTGATATATTTCATAAATATATACCAAGAAATAAGTCAATATACTATTTAATATATAATTGATAGTTAACAACTTCAAAGATCTCTCAGAATTTTGTTTTGTTTTCTTACCTGAATTGAGTCAAACCCACAGTACTCTCTAGCAAGCTCTAATAGGGGAACCAGTGCCTGCAGTAAGAGGGTGGTACCACATGTCTTCAAAATGAAACGTCTCTTGGAGACAAACATGCTACTCTCACTGAAAAATACAAAGATATAATTAATATATTTCATATATGTACAGATTTTTTAAATTCCAAATCTATTTGATAGAAGTCCCTTAAAATGTCTAAGTGCTTAGGAATTAGAGACACAAAAAACTTGGCTTAGTTAATACAGATCTCTGTTCCTTTAAGAATTCTGTAGGTATGAAAAGGCTCATCTCATATACTGGGCTTTAAATCAAGTAGATTTGATTTGATTTAAATCTAATAATAGAACTCTTTGTATAAAGGGTGCAACATGACTCCTTTCCTTTTTTTCTAGAGTAAGAAGTTCCTTGCAGGCTTTGATGCTTTCATCAAAATAACAAAAGTAGCCCAGTGTTGTTCTGATATAAACTGCCTACTTTTAGATATGCAAAATGCATGCAACACATTAAAAAAGTCCAACTTGCATTATGCTGCAGTGATGCTGCTTTCATCATTTGTCCCTTTTGACCCTTCCACACCCAATTGGGCAACTCTGATTAGACAGGTTAAGTCTTATTTAATTCTGAGGTAAGGAAATATGTCACAGTGTATTAAAAGAGATTTCAAAATACAGGTATTGGAGTAAATATTAGAATCAGAATTGTGATTAATGGTTACAGTATTAAACCAAGTTTGAATCCTTATTTAACCATGGAACTCTTAGACTATTAATTAATTCAACTGAATCTATTTGATAATAGTTACTGAGATAACATTAAGGAAAACCCCATGTAATCCACCTTGAACTTTTTGGAGGAACAGCAGGTTATAACACAATAAATTCAAGGACATCCTTTCATAGATATGGCTGATTTTGAAACATACTTCTGTAATAACAGGTATTGTGGACAAAGCACTTTATCATGTTAACCAAAATAAAATTTTAAAGAGAGACATAAACATAGAGGAAAAATGAATGTGAAATATGGGAAAGCAGTACTCCTAACTTGTTCTTCAATTTGAAATTTCCCTAAGGTGGCACTTCTTATAGATCTTAAAGCTCCTTGAAGAGAACTGAAAAGGTCCTTGGATGAGAAGCAAAATGTTTTCAAGGAAAAAAACCCAAAAAAGTCCGTGCCTTTTGAAAAGCACATATTGAATAACCATGACTTGGATGATTGAGAATCTCCATAGACATTTGCAATAGAAAATGTTCCCTTCCATGTTATATGAAGTAATCCTATCTTGTAGATAGAATCACTTCATAGACTCCATTATAATATAGGTCAGAGTTCAGGAAAAAAAGTGCTTCCTTAACTAGTCATTATATTATATGCAGTACGGTACCTTTCACAATTGGAGGGGAGGGTTCCTAAAAGCACCCCATTTATAACTTGTGGACAAATACTTAATGATCATTGTGCATTGGCACAGTCAAAAAACACTTTCAACATTATTTTAATAGTTTTCTATGTCAAAGCTTTATTAAAATATTAATTTATCAAATTAATATTTAAATCAATCAGTATTAAATATTCATTTTAAAATTAAGATTAATGTTTCAAGATTAAGACATTTGTTTCTATTACAGTTTGATATTGAAAATTCATTCCCAATCCCATTTTCAAAAATAATTTTGAAAAATTATGGTTGTACATTGAGGAATATGTTTATACTGTTTGGGAATCTGTAAAAATGAGGTTTTACTATAGTCTGGGAGCTATGCAGAGAATCACCTTTCTTTCTGCCAAATAAGTAAGCCTCCAATAGTGGAATAGTTTCAAAAGGGCATATTCTCTAGCTCTTACTTGTCAGACAAGTTTAATTGCTTTTTTTAAAACAAAAAAACAATTTCTGAAATAGTCCAGTCCTAAGCTATATAGAATTTGAAAACTCAGTGCAAATTCCTTAAAATATACTGCTAACTAGCACAGAACTTTCACTGTCACCAAACGTCTCCAGAACAGGTTGAACCTCAGTCCTCAAGGACTGAAGAATTAAATCCAATAATCAACACACTTTATATTTAAGCTTATTGAATTGTTCATGTAGATCACTACTGAACTCATTCAGGATTTAACAGTATTACTCCTTAGAAATGGATGATAAAGTCAAGAGTCCTACTTTAAATCTCCTTGAGTCCCACCTATCTCAATTATCAGGTAGATTTTGTGGGACAAAATGAAAAGCTGTGGGACATTATACACTGGTTAGTAGTTCCCCAGCACCATATTTTCTGACATTTTCTGAGCGTAAGGGTTGGGGATCCCCAAGACACATTACAATCAAAAAAGTTGAGATAAAGTCAGTGTTAAATGTTACTAGAAGTTGTACAAAAATCTAGGTAAAGTACTTAGGCTATATTTCCCCAGTCCAATAACCTATATCCATTTCCACCAGGGATTATCATTTAAGGCAACAATCTTAACCTCTGTATATCCTTGCCAAAAGCTGTTTAAAAATGGGTGTGAACAGTATTAACCAGATGTGTCAGAAGTTGCACTGTTACTTTTCAGCCACTTTCTCCATAAACCAAAAAATTAGCTGCCTTAAAACTGCATAGCATAATGATCTCTTCAATAATGTTCTTATAACTTACCTGTTTGAGGCAGAGGAACACTTCCCATCAATATGAAAATATTAATTAACACAATGGGATTAATCACATCCTAGCCAGTTAGTCAGGAAGGCTAACTGAGCAACTAATATTCCTCAGTGTCAGTCACTAAATGAATGGTTGTTAAATTGAGGACTACTTGTACATTGCACATCACTTTATACTTTTGTAGCAAGTAAATTAATATTTATGTAAAACTGTAATACATTAAAAGCAAGTCCATGCATCGTGTACAGGAATTTTATTTACTTACCTGAGTACATAAGCTTCCTGCTTGTCAGTTTTTGTCACACTTATGATCAAACAATGCACATTCTCCAGAAGTTTGTCCCACTCAAACCTGCCAAAAGGAATACAATATAGGAATTGAGTGAATTTCATCATTTTTTAAATAAGATAGCACTTTGTACTATCACAAAATGTCAATCTACATTTCAATATCAAAAAGGAAACTTAACATAATGTGCAAACTATTGTACAATATCTATAGTTTAGCTGAAATAATATAATTATCTTTCTCATTATTTTACTTATTTAAAAACTTATGTTTAAGAATGACATAAAAGCAATGACAACATGGTGGGAAGTCAGAAATTACTATTTGAATTTGTAAACTTACTTGAATTTCTTATGGATTCTTGGCAATTCATATTACTTCTTGGAAATAATTTTATTCTCCTGAAATTGGCATGCTGAAATACTGCATATTTCCTATAAACCAAATTTAATGTCTAGTTTTGACCCTGTCCAATACCCTCTGATACTAGTAAACAAGTGTCAAAGCTTTAGGCACTCATAGTAAATCTAAACTACGTTATAGAGTTTGATGTCACCACCATAGTTCATGACTACAAAGGAGAAAAATGTGTAGTTTATTTAAATGTAAAACTTAAATAGATATTATATAGACTATAAAATATAAAGACATTACAGTATTCAGTTAATCACATATTACACTCTTGAACTTTGAATATTTGTTCAAGTATATTGTGACATTGCACTAGGTAGATCATATTGTTCAAACTATCTGGACCAGTCACTCTTTCTTTGCCAACCCACCTAATAGGATTGTTGTTGTGGGGGAAATAGGAAGAGAAAGGGTATTAGGTACCCCTTGAATTATTTATAAAAATAACGTGATGCCTTGAGTTATTTATAAAATTAATAAAGGGATATAAATAAAAAATACACTCTGGAATAATTCTTATTTCCTTAGAATTAGATGAAAAAACCCTTATATAATTCTCGTGAATACTTTCAAATCCCCAACAACAATTCTATGCACATATGCCAAGTCTGTTCACTTCACAGCAAGCCAAATACTTCTGTCATTATCTTAAGATAGAACTGAGGATAAACTAAGTTATCAGATAGAATACTAATCCTTTGATTGATTTTATAGGATTAAACCGTACAGAACACTTTTATACTTCCTGGTGGTTGTACACAGGAAAACAACAGAGTTCTCTTATACCAAAGACCATATATTGTTGCACAGGCCTGTATATTTCCCTCTTGTATTAACTGGCTCACCCTACTCTTCTAGAGGTGTGCACAAACTAGAAAATGTACTTTGTTTAATATGCCAAACAAATACATTGTGTCTTAATGTTCATCTGACTCTTTCAGATGGGGCATAGTTTGGCTGAACTAAATTACAGAATACTTTCATTATTTGGATTTGGTCTATGCATGAAATGTTTTGCACACCCTTATGGTCCTCCTTTAAATAATGACCAACTCATAGGAAATGGCAGCGCTATCTATATTTTCTTGGCAGGAGCTACAGTACTGTTTAAAGGTCTACATAATTTTGGCTGACTCAATAGCTTCAGTCACTACAATCTTACAGAAGAGCTGTGTGTTTTCAAAACTGACTGCTGAAGCACATTCTTGCTTCAGCAGTTGAAGCTTGCAAAACAAGAAGATATCATGCTCCTTAAGTTTGCTCAGGAAACAATAGAGATAGGGATAACATCTAATATCTCAGACTAGGCAATTTATAATCCATACCAGGGTCTTTAAAAAAGGAGGACAATGTATTATGTGAAAACTCCTGGATTAGTATCAAACTGCCCAGAAATATGAAATGATAGCCATTTCACTGCTGCCAAGTCCAACAGTATTCATCACTTGCCATCCCGGAGAGCCATAGATTCTCTAACTCTAAAATATATGGAAAAATGTATATATTATATCTAACCAAGATTGGATATATCTATCATCCATTCCTGAAAGTTAGGACATCTGTTCATAATAGTATGAGAGGGTGTTTGTTATTCTTATGTGGAAACTATTTTATGGTTGCAGCCTGTCTTAAAAAAGGATTGGGTAATTCAGGACTGGAGTACATAGAACATTTTTATTTTGATGTATTTCATATCAGAAACGTTTCAGGATAATTTCAGCATGCCAAGTGCTATGAACTTTGGGGCGGCTACCAATTGATTTCTGGATGCGATTTAAAATGTTGATTTTAACCTGCAAATCATTTTATGGCTTGGCATTTCGGTATCTAGAAGACTGATTACTCCAACTTGAATAGACCTGCTCTTACTCTCCACCCTCCTTAAAGAAGAGAACTAAAACCAAAGGTGTTGCTGTTTAGTAATAGTGCCAGTCCTGTGGAACAATCTCCAACGGATATCAAAATGGCTCCCTCCTTGATTCAGGAGAATAGTGAAAGCAAAAATGTTATTCTCAATTATATATTTACCTTAGTTTTACTTTGATTTATTGGATGTCATGTTTTCCTTTCCTCAGTTTTATAAGCCCACCCAAATTTGGAAGCAAATACAAATACAATACTTAATGTAGTAAATCAATTTATGAATATTAGCCATATTTTGTGTGATTTATACATTTTTCTTAGTTCAAGAGAGGAGTGGATGTCTAGGGAAAAGATCAGGCAATGGATGTTTTCAAAGAAAGGGCATTTCATATGGAGTCCTTTGTGATCTCTGAGCTCGCTTATTTGCTTGCAGACATTTTATTACCCATCTATTAACATGATCAGAGCTTAGCTGGGTCAAAGGAAATTTTATTTCAAGCTAACATTATGTATAGATCAACATGTTTCAGAGGGCCTTCACACTAGCTGAGTTTAATATCTTACTGTCAGCAGTGTTGGAGAATAAATACTGCAAAATTCCACATGGTGGAAAGCTTTGTCCTTATAAAGATGGGAGTACTGAATTACAGGGTCATGCTCTGCTTTACTGTAATTTTTACTAAGACATTTGTAATAAGCTATTAAGGCATCTTCTTCGCCCATTTCCAGATTGGACAAACAAATTCTATGTACAGTATCTTTCGGCATATAATAAATTCCAGGGAAACTCATGCTGTCAAAAACTAGCATACAGAATTAATGTATTGATGACAGTAGTCTAAACACAAGTTCAGACTTTTACTATATATGCTATAGTGTATTTTACATTATAGAATTTCTTTTATGTAATTTGGGTCTATCACGCATCATACATTTAAATAATTCCTGTAGTAGTATTTGGGGTATTATTGAAACTATCAGAGTAGCTATTGACATACTTCATGAATAACTGTTTATAGAGAAACAGACAGTTGCCATCCATAGAAAAATAAATGGATAAATTCAGAGTAACTTAATAATTAAACATTTACCAGAACAATTGAATGGGCACACTGGTATTTAACATTCCATGCTGTATGATCAAGATCATAGGTGATATGTATCAGTAATTTCTTAGCCTAACTTACCACATAAAAAAACAATTTCAAGGACAAATTTAGACAAAGGGAAAGCTTGATATTAATATTGTGAGGAAAGAGAATAAAACACAATTGGACATCCAGTCTAGGTACTTGTAACTATTCAGTTTCTTATATTTTGCTATTTATAGATTTGGCATTACAAAATGAACAGTACAAATCATAAGCCAGTTTGTTCATCAGGTGAAACAACCAATTTAGTTAAAAATGGATCTGCATGAAATATATTACAAAACCATTAAATCTGTAATAGATTAATTCAAACAATATAAAACTAAATTATGCTACTGCATATTTGGTATATATAGGCATAACGTAATTTGAAGTCAGAAATATACAAACCCAATAATTACTGTTTATATTTTTGCACAGTAGGCAAATTGATTCATAATGCAACTCTTATCCAATAGGATTTGACATGGCCTTCTAAATTGACATTTTTTGTTTTCAGAAAAAATCTGAAGTTAAAGTGCACTAATTATTGAGAGAGACTTCACAAAGGTAATTTATTGGCAGAGTAACTCCTGCAGTTCACTACAAATGCATAAAGTTACATAAAGCTGAGTACAGATATCAATTTTTACAATTTTCTTCCTATTTTAACTATCATTTATTTGACATTCTTAGCACATTAGCAGTACATTATTAGAGAATGAGAATAAACATACACAGAAAGGGTACATTATTCCATTTACCTTTAATTATTCTCTGCTAAATGTAGCTCATTCAAAAACATATAGACTAGGCATTGTTATTTTCAAATACCTAAATTCTACTGGAGCAAATTCAAACTATTATTTTGTACGTGCAGTGCAAGTAAAATACTAGTACTATTAGTGTGCATTTAAGGCTGTACAGAATGCAACCCTTCCCCCATGACTATTGAGAAGTTGGCGCCTCCTCCACATTCCTGAAATGCCCACTAGATGACAGTCCCAGACCCAACCTCTTAAAGTAACACTAAAAAGTAATGCTTGATCTCATTAACTGAGGACAGCCTTTTTTTATCTGGAGTTTGAGATTGAAGCCTATTTTTTTTAAAAAAGGATGAAAATTGAGTTAAACACAGGAGGGGCTTCTATCTATCCCACTGCATTGCCTGAATTCCAGAAGGACAAATAAATGCATACATAAAACCTCCCGCTCCCAGCCACAGTCATGCTCTTGCTAACTCTTTAAGGGGCAAAACAAACAAACCATAAATCCTACAAAAATATCCTTGCCAGCTTCCTCAACAGCTTCCATTATTATTATTATTGTTGTTGTTGTTGTTGTTATTTTACTGTACTTGGAAGAGACCAGAAAAAGCAGTAGAAACTTCTTTCTCTACTTCCGACACTTTGGCAGAAGAGTTGCGGTCAAGAATCAGATAACTAAGCTTGAGCCAATTTCAGAGAAAAAGCACTCAGTCTCTTTACGAGTCTGCAAGCCAAGCACCCAAGAACATGCTGGTGCAGGGATGTCCGTGGATGCCCTGCCCGCCCACTTGTGATGGCCAACTTGGTAGGATTCGTCGAGTTCTTATACCAACAAGCAGTCTACCCGTTCGGTTCGTATGAAGCACTGCGAGAATCCCGGTGGCCCCCGGACCTTCCCACGGGATCAAACACCCCCCTTTTGCCTAAGACAAGAACTTATGTTCACAATCCGTTGTTAAGGAGCGCAAAGCCAAATAAATAAGGTGAAAGCTCGCCGTGCATTGCAAATGAATATATTCCGGAGGGAGGGGGTGAAGAGAGGCGACGACCGGCAATCTCCGAGGCCTGGTTTAATTTAAAAGGACAGCCACGAAAAGGTCACATCCCGCCCTAGCAAGGTCACAACTCCGCCCTTCCCGACGTGAACTACTCTTCTGTTTAAGTTTCCCTCAGAGCGCCGGCCTACGGGGGGAACTTAAAAGGCCTGCCGTCAGCCGCCGCACGCGGAGTCCGGGCCTGCATGCGTCAGGGGAACGTTAGCGGCCGTTACTTGAAGGGGCCGGCTCGCGTTCTCCCCCCACCCCCAGCAAGGCCGTCCCGGTGAAAGTCCCTCCCCTCCCCTCGGAGCAGGCGGACCCCGACCCTCCCTCGCCTCGCGCAGCTTAACACCGTCCTGAATGGAGCAGCCGCCATGCCCGCCCCTCTTCCCCGGCCATTAGCTTAGCTCGCTTCCCGCCCAGCGGTGCGGCGTGACGGCCGCTGTTCACCAGGGCATGCGCGCCACCGGCCGGGCATATTCCCGCACTCACCCGGCTAACCCTCTCCATGTTCTTCCATCCTCCCCGTTTCCCACCGGCTCCTGACTCACCTGGGAATGGTGCGGAGGTCGCCGGAGCCATTACTTTGGTGCGGCTCCTGCGGCGAGGGCTGTTGCCAGGCGAACCACACCTCCAGTAGCTTCTCAGTCCCTTCGAAGAAGTGTGCACCGTTCTCCTCCATCATGGTGAGACAACTCCGCAAAACCAACCACAGAAATTAAAACGACACCCCCCCCCCCACCGACCAAAATCTGCTGCTGTCGCCGCCGCCCTCACCTACACCAGCTACAGCTGATAGGACTGTTGCTTCTAGGCAGGGCCGCGGCGCCTTCTTGGGGTCTGAGCCCGTCCCAAGCAGGTTTTATCTTGGAAGGGGCAGTAATCTTATATTAAGTTATAAGATAAAATACATGCATGTGTGTGTGCGGGCGCGCGCGCTCATATATAAAATATATACCAGCGAGCGGTTGCAGAAAGGGTGGCGGGTTGTTAAGGATCCTTTGGGGTAGGGGAAGGAGGGAAATGGAAGGCAAGAAGTGCGGAGCAGGCAAGCGTGCAGGCGATGCGGTGCGGTTCGGTTCCTTGTATTCCGTGTGTTCCCGTTACAGAGAAAAGCATTGAGCGAGCGCTAGCTAATGTCGCCGGCCATACTGTGGAAGCGAAGTGAGGGAAGCCACGCAGAGTTTTTATAACCGCACAGGTACAGGGGGTCTGCTGCTATTGGATTTCCGCTCGTTAGCCCCGCCCATTCCCTTCGCTGATAGGGCATTCGAACTGTCTGACAAGCACTAGGAGCTCGTCCCAGCTTGTTGGCTGTTCCAACTCGTGCGGTCTTCACCGAGGTGCGCTGTAGATGGCCCCGGCTGGCACATGCGAGAGCTTGAAACAAGCGAGAAAATAATCGGCAGGGAGTAGTTATGTTATTCTTTTTTTTAAAAGCCAGCACAAAAAGAACAGCGAATCCATGTGTAAGGGTAACATAATGCTCAAGGGATCTGTTTCTGAAATAAGCTATGGCCCTGCTTGAGATTTACTTTGAGAATTCCCAAAATCACGATTGTTGCTGGGGGGGTTCCTGAAATTCAGTCACAGTGGATGAGTAAAGTAAAACGTGTATGTGTTTGAGAAATAATTATTTATAATAAAGAGCGCAGGAGAAATGTGCTAACCGAGGGAAAGAGTGTATTTGTGTATAAAGCTTCCTAGAGACTTCTGAGTAAAGAAACATTGAATCAGCCTGCGTATGTCGCTGAAAGGACTGCACAGAGAAGCTTAAGGTTTAATAATTTCTTCTTTCCCTTTCAAACCAAAATATTTATTTCCTGTTAATTTTGCTTTTGAGGGTTTTTATTAAAAAGTTTTTACTGCTGCTTTTAGGATGTTAGTTTATGTTTATTGTGACTAGTTTTATATTTTGTAAGACACTGTGGAATATGAGGTAATAATACAAAGTAAACTGCTTAATTGAAAAGACTGTTTAAGAATTCTTCTGTCTTTAACCAGATTAACTAGACAATCACACCAATGGTACTATCAAAACCACTACAATTCCACTAGGCAGTAAATAAATAGTCCTGTAGTTTATAATCTTGCTAAGATTTTAAATAGTCACATAAAATTCCACTGTGTATCCTTTGGTTATGCAATACATTTTATGTTCTTGGAGAACAGTCCTATAGCTGGAAGTGGTGCTTATCTCTTAATAAGTGTATTTAAGATTCCAGCTTGAATGCATTATTTGTGTCTTCTTAGTCATAAATATCCAATCACTGAGTCTATACGTAATTTGTAAAGTATCATTCTAGGCAGGGGAATTCTTCAGTACCATGAGACAGAATCACACTTATGCAGCACAAGATGGAACATGAAACTGCCAAATATGTATACTCATACGAACAGTAAAGATCTATAAAATAGAAAATCTTGTTAAAAATTTCCATAGTAAAGCTATATAATGAGAATATGTTGAAAATATTGTGAAATAATTGAGTAAGAAAGATCTCTGGTCAAAATTAACTGCAAGTAATCCACTATCAGAGACTTTTGTCTCTCCTCCCACAAAGTAGATGTGTGAGTCTATGCTGGGAAAATACTCTACAGAGGCACAAATCTAAACAATTAACTTTTGTTTGTATGCTACAAATGTTATTAAACATTTTCATGTTATTAAAACAATGGGGAGATAAAGAAAAAACTTTTAACCAGAAATAAGAACTGAGGAATCTACCCTAATTAAATTACTGAATGTTTATTGGAATAATTCATGAAATTAAGCAGAGGAATGTACTTTCATAATGTAATTATTTCAAGAATTATAAAATCAATTACAGTTTAATCCCTTAAAAACATAATGGGATATCTTCACTGGAACAAACAAAATGATATAAAATGAGAAAACGTTCTAGTCAGTTGCAAAACACACCTTTACTTGAAACATCTTACATCCCGCAATGATACCTTTAACACCATCAAACATCAACATCTGCCTATCCCAGTGATGGCTAAATTTTTTGTCCTCGCATGCCAAAAGCATGTGTACGTGCATGACAGCGTGTGTGTGTGTGTGTGTGTGCCCACACCCATATTATGTGTGCATGATCCCCCCTGCAGGCCTACACTGTCACAGATGTTATGTCTGCCTTGTATGCAGCTTTATTCCTCTCTAGCATTCATCTCCATTGTTCAGTGATGCATTTCTTGCGTCACTAGGATTTACCTCTATCTGGTCCTGTGAGGCACTTCCTGTTCCTGTTGGATGTATATAGTTATATTCTCAATGGCTTGCATAGTGTTTTAACTGCATTTTGATTAAATAACACAGTCTACAGAGACCCAAAAATCAGCTGGCTGGCAAGAGGCGCACGTGCATGCACAGTAGAGCTCAGCTGGGGTGATGGCTTGTGTGCTGGCAGAGAGGCCTCCACGTGCCACCTGTGGCGTGTGCCATAGGTTCGCCATCATCGGCCTATCCCATGTCCTTGGGAAGGATTTCATAGGTAGATAAAAATATCAAATCCAGCCTGAACATCTGGCTGACCATGCAATGAACCATAGTAATAAATTAATAATCATCATTAAGGAGGTGAAATTAAATATTGGTTAACATCTGGCAAAACTTACCTGATAATAAAAGATCCAGCATTAGACATCTGTAGGCCAATTACCTGCTTACCAACAACTTTCAAATTTCAAATTGCTAACTGATGTAGTTGATGCAATTAAACAGCATCTAGTTGCTGGTCAATGGTGATAGACCAAGAGAGGTTAATATCAAGAGAGGAATGTTTCAAGGAGATGCATTATCACTGCTACTGTTTGTATTGTTCTTACTATTTATCATTTCCTGGTTCTTTGTCAACAATACTGAACAAATAAGGCCACGGCCATGAAACATCAGAAACATTTGCCAGGCTATCTTACTTCCTTTACAGGGAAGATCTGAAGTTGTATGGAAAAATTCATCTGAAATAGAATCACTGCTCAACACTGTCTATATATACATTGAAGATATTGCAATGGAGTTTGGACTGGATAAATATGCCATCCTCACCCTCAACAGGAGGAAAATAGTGAAAGCTATTTAGATGCCATTCTAGTGAGCCATTTTTAATTATCTTTTCACTAGTGTGTAGAAAGTTGAAAAACCCACCCCTCTCCTAGAAAAATGAAATATCCTGGAAAATATTGAAAAGGCAGAATATCATATTTCCCTGGATAAGAAATGGAGAAACAAGTTTTTAGCGGGAAATAGATTCATTCTTAATAGCCCCCACCTTTGTCAATGGGCCATTAAAAAGCCTGAGCTAGTCTACTCTACATAACAAAAGTAGGATTCACTTTCTACAGAAACTCACCACAAGGCACTTGGGAAAATTACATCAATCAGTAAGGCAATCAAACTTGGACTCAAAGCGCAGCCTAAAGAGCTGCCCCTGCATGGCCCCATGGGAGTCTGACAACCAATCAGAATACAAGATCAAGATCAAAGGCCAGAGAGGGCAAAAAGCCAGGAACTTTAGCACCTCAGTCTCTTTTCTTCTTCACCCAACATCTTAAAGCATGTGATCCCCTTTTCTGTTCAGGAGCTCAAGCCATGTGATCCTGTCCACCATTAAACCATCTTTCCAAGCAGCCTTCATGTTCCCAGTATTTTTCTCCCATTTGGAACTAAACCCAGAAGGACATTTCTTCCAACAAGTGAAAGTAGTGAAAAGATAGTGAATCAAGATGCCCTATTGAAATAACATCAAGAATTTTGATAGAAACAATCATTAGGGTCATTCCATGTCAAATGGTCTGATTTCAGAAAAGTGCCCCGCTCGACTATCACAGATTTCGATGAAATTTTGTGTTAACCCTTATTACATCCCTTGACCAGGGGTGGGTTGCTAATCCTGTTCCAACCGGTTCGGTTGGAACGGGGCCGGCGGCATCCTCGTGCACGCACGCAGTTTACGCATGCGTCTTAGCGCCTGCGCAATGCTCCAGCTGCTCGCGGAGACTCGCGCAGGCGCTATATGTGCCATCCAACTGCTCGCGGAGAATCGTGCAGGTGCTGTATGTGCCATGTGCCTGTGTGGAAGCGCAGAAGCCTTCAAAGACCGGTAAGGAGCGCGGGCGGGCGGGTGGGCCCTTCGCCGTTTCCGGAAGTTACTTACTTCCGGGTTCGCCGACCAACCGGTTCGCGGGGACCGCTGCGAACTGGTTGAAACCCACCCCTGGCCTCGACTTACTGTCATCTCTGGAGCTTCTCTGGAGTTTTTTTTTCTTTGCTGGTACTTTGCTAGGGCTTGACTTTCTTAAAAGGGAAGGATTGTTTTTGCACTGCTGTTGGGAGGAAATACTCCCCTGTTGGAGTTCTTCCAGCCGGGATGCAATGATCAGCACTTTGGAGAAATAATTGAATAACAAAGCAGAGCTGCCGGAAAGAAGCTTTTAATGACAAGTGTGGAAAGTTATCACCCAGCACTCTCCCCAAAAAATGAAATATCCTAGAAAATATTGAAATGGCAGAATATTATATTTCCCTGGATGTGAAAAGGAAGAAACATGTTTTAAAGAGAGAATAGCTCCCTGCAGCTGCCTGCCCCCACCCACTTTGTCAATGGGCCATTAACATGGCCAAGCCTTTACATAATAAAGAGTTCTCCCCTTCAGCTCCAGGGGATGGGATTAAGGCATGATAATATTGGCCCTTTACCCAACTCACCACATGGCATCTGAGAACTCAACCAAACCTGGATTCAAAACACAGCCTAGAGAGTTGCCCCTGCATGGCCCCATGGGAGTCTGACAACCAATCAGAATACAAGCTCAAGATCAAAGGCCAGAGAGGGCATAAAACCAGGGACTCAGCATCTTAGCCTCCTTTTTCTTTTTCTCCACCAACATTGAAGCATGTGATCACCTTTTCTGCTCAGGGCTCAAGCCCTGTGGTCCTGTCCACCATTAAACCATCTTTCCAATCAGCCTCCATGTCTCCAGTGTCTTTTTCCTCACTTGGAGCCGAACCCAGAAGGACATTTCTTCCAACACAAGGAACCAGGATGATTGACATTCAAACCTGAGTTTACATACCCTTTCTGAGTTTTGGTCTAAAACTGGTTTTTGGTGAAGTTTAATTCTGTGCTTGGTGCTTTAATCCTGTGTTTATTGATGGGATAATTTTCCTATTCAGCTTTGTTTGGAAGGAAAAAGGTTAATCTCTGTTCCTGAAAAAAGAAACTGGGTTGAGAAATCTGGCTAGTTACTGTGTCTATTTGCTCTGGTAATTGGTTTAAGAAGCAACAGCTACGCATTTGCTTTTTTGTTACATTCTAGCCCTAAATGTTTTCTTGTAGTTAGGCTTATCTCAAGTGTTTCCACTTGAGCTTGCCTGGGGTGTGAGCTCTGACCAGGCAAACAAGGCTTGTGTTTTAGTTTTAAAATGATTTAAACTGATTTAATAATTTGTATTGTGTTTGAATTTTTCCTGACTCATGGTTTCTTTTTCTATCTGGGAAGGGGGGTCTTCCTTCACTGCTTTATTGGTTCCTGGCACTTCCTTTTGGAGTGTACTTCCAAGAGGTAGGATGCAACTTTACTGGCTTTCTGGGGGGAAGAATGTGATCTTTCCTTAAATCTGGATGGTTTCCTTAGGATATCTTGTGATATGAGTGAAACCATCTAGTATCTTTTAAGTGGTGCAAATTGATCTAAGGATTGCTTCTCCTGGGTGTGCTCTTTCTGGAGAGCTTAAATGACCTCTCTGCTAAAGGGTTTCACTTTATGAGCAAGAGTTGGCTGCTGATAGTTATCATTGCATTGTAACTATTTTAATTTCTCAAGATGATCTGGCACCATGCCTGATTTGCAACTCTGGCTTGCACGTCTTTTTAATCTAATGATTGGTATTATGGCAGCTTTTTGCATGCAAAGAAACTTTTTGTATTTTTGTACAGGTAATCCTTGACTTAGAATAGTTCATTTAGTGATCAAAGTTACAATGGCACTGAAAAAAGTGACTTATGACTGGTTATCACACTTACGATTATTGCAGCATCCCCACGGTCACGAGAGGCCAGGCAAGAAGCACCCCTTGATGTGAGTGATGTCGAGTTGGCCACACCCACCCAGTTACATGACCACCCAGCCATGCCTATCCAGCTGGTCATTAGGGCAGAGAACTAGTTGTTAAATTATTTGAATCCCACCACTGCGTTACAGCAACTTTGAGACATAATATCTCCAGCAATATTTTGTTGAGAGAAACAAAACTTGGCCATCTTGTACAACGTTTTGTGCACTGTTAAACAAAATAATAAAAACATTCTCATGAGCGATCTCCATTTAGATAATTTGGTGCAAAGTTGGCAAAAAATATTGAGGCTAGAAAAAAGTTTGGCTTTTTATATCTTTGGAAGGAAAGGTATGATAAACGTGAAACTTTGTGTGCAATAACTTAGCAAAGTTTTTGAATATAAAATTTCATTCTCCTACTGCTTTCCAATAGTTTACAAATTGAGTATAAAGTTGATGATTTTTGTAAAAACATCAAAAATAGGGTATTTTCAACCTGTTTTGACAAAAAAAGACCTTTTGGAAACTCTGTTAAATCATTCTCATTAGAAAGAGCATGTTTCAAACCCCGTAAAAAAGTAGGGTTGGTTTTTCATCGCTGATGTATAAAGCCCTAAAAATAGGGCGCTGAGGGCATTGCTATGGTAACATCACATGCATTCTATTATTTTTACATCTTGTTTGTTTTAGACATCATTACTACTATTATATTGCATTGGTCCATGGTGACATTGTCACTACCAGTTCAGGCACTTGGACCAGCAACCCCATCACCATATGGGGTACCCCTGATAGCTGTGCACTAGCAGCTACAGGTGGGTTTCTTGGTTCAGGATCCCAAGCCTGTAGTTTGGTTTCTTCCTTGGGGTTCCAAAGCCTTGTGTGGGTAACTGTCCGGTTCCCACAAGAAATTGTATAGCTACTTATTGAACATAAAATTGGAAGACAAACAAATAAAGGAGACAAAGATAACATGGGCAAAAATTTTTGGACACACAGTAGAATTAGACAAATGGGAGAAACTGTAGGATGATTAACAATATCAATTGCATATAAAGAAAATTTGTATAAGATGTTTTATAGATGGCACTGCACCGGTGAGGTTGGGAAAGATGTTTAAAGATAAGCCAGCTAAATGTTGGAAGTGCCACCAGATACCTGGGTCTTATTATCATATGTGGTGGACCTGTGTAGAAGCAAAAATATATTAGACAAAAATACATACATGGTTGGAAAAGATGATAAAACAGCACATTGATTTAAAACCAGAAATATTTTGGTTGGGGATTTTACCTGAAACGTATAGTAAAGAGAACACCTATTTAATTATTCACATATTAACCACAGCTAGAATTGTATTTGCACAACATTGGAGAAGTGAAGAGATCCTTATTGATGAGAAGGTGATTATGAAAATATTAGAATATGGAAATGTTACAAAGATAATTTTGTTAAAAAATTGGGAAAAACTATTTAATATATTTTTTTAAAAAATAGAATGTGCAGAAATGAACAGATTAACACTGGCAATTAAGGAGAAAAACAAACTGAATACTATATATGATATGGGAATTATTTTATCAATGGTTAGAGAATAAAAATGGAAGCTGGAAATAAAAAGATTAAAGGAGAAGAAAATATGTTGATAGAGATATAAACAATATGATAATTGTTGGTATGATGATTAATTTGTTTAATGTTATTAATATATTTTTATTAGAAGATACATTAAGAGGAAAACAGCAAACAGGTTCACTATGTTCAACGGTTTAATATACTATCATTCTAAGATTAGAGAATTAATATGAATGTAAATAATGTTGTAAACTTTGATGGTTATTGCACAGAGATGTTTGTACCCAGACAACACACTGTTTTAAGGAAAGATGGAATGCTTATATTTAAAAATCAAAAATAAAAACTTTAAAAACAAACACAATGTAACACTAAAGTGTCATTTACCGATGGATTCCTACTTTCATATGTACTTACAATCATCTAGATCAGTGGTCAGTGCAAAGCTGGCTGAGGAACTCTGGGAGTTGAAGTCCACAGGTCTTAAAGTTGCCAAGGTTGGAGACCACTGATCTAGATAACACCACTTCATATTGTTTTACAATTTAGTTATTTCATTTGTAATATATATTTAGTATCCTGAGATTCACTAATTCTACTTGCCAATATTAGGCCACCTTTATTAAGCTATAGTACATTCTTTGCCTTCTCTTAAGTTCCCAAACACAGAACACACCTTTATTTGGTTCATTTTATTCATTCATACTGCTTATCATTTATAATATATTCCTACGTCATAATTTTCCACATATATGCTTATCACCAGATGTGCCCATAAATATTGCCCTCTGTTATCAATCATGATTTTGATTGGTTAAGGCTTTCATGGAATTTTTTTTTTAGTAAGGGTGAAAGTACAGACTAAGTTAACAGTTTTAATCCTATTACGCCATTTGCATCATGTCCTGTAATTGTAACGACAGTAGTGTTTACTAAACCGCATCTTATTACCATGGAATTACATGTATGTAATAGGACACAGTAATTAGAAATAGAAATAGAAATTCTCATGCCAGGTATTTGCCATTATCTGGAAAATTTAGCTTGCATAATTGGGTAGTATTTGAAATTGATAACTTTCATTTATAATTATTTTCCATTAAATATAAGAAAAGGAAGTACTCAGAAGTATTCCAGGTTTAAACCTGGAATTGTACTTATTGAAACTACAAGTCTTAGACCCATTTGTAAATTATACTTTGAACTATACTTGAAAATATGGTAAAATAAGACAAAATCCTGCCTAGTAAAGTTTAATCTTCCAATCATTTAGTTACAGTATGTAATTTATCTGAATTTTATTAAACTGAGAGCTAGGTATGAGACTTAGGGGTAAGTGAACATTTGAATATATTGAAAATCTGAATTTGGTCCAATATGAAATGCTGTATCTTTGTTGATTAAATTAGTATTGATAAATGCTAAGTAGATAATTTTTTTATAGCAGATAATTCAGATCATGTGAGGTATTAGTACTGCTTTAGCCTTAGTAAGACCACACTTAGAATACTGCTTCCAGTTTTGGTCACCATATTATAAAAAAAGATGCTGAGCCTCTATAGAGTTCAGAAAACAGCAACAAACATGATTACTGGGCTGAAGGTGAAAACATGAAGATCAGTTGTAGGAATTGGGTATGTCTAATTTAGTGAAAAGGACTAGTGCTGACATAACAATGTTCCAATATTTGAAGGGCTACCATAAGGAAGAGGGTGTATTCTCAAAAGCACCATAAGGCAACCAGAAGAGGGGGTATTCTCAAAAGCACCAGAAGGCAAAACAAGAAACAGTGGAAACAGGGAAATTAATGAAGGAGAGAAGCAACCTAAAATTAAGGAGAAATTTCCTAATACTGAGAACAATTAACTAGTAGCTTGCCTTGTGGGTGCTCCATTACTGGAGGGCTTTTAGAAGAGACTGGACAGCCACTTGTCTGGAATAGTATAGGGTCTCCTGCTTGAGCAGAGGGTTGGACTAGACGACCTCCAAGATCCCTCCCAACTTTATTTGTTTTTGTGTTATCCTAACTATAAAATCATTTCTGTAGATTTACTTATAGGCCTTTTTATTGTTTTGCATTGCTCTTAGTTTTATTTATTTATTTATTAAATTTATATGCTGCCAATCTCACTCTGGAAAATGACTTTTGAGTGGCTTTTATTATTTGTCATGCTGAGTATTTATATGTGGTGGGATTCACTTAACTTCGCTACCGATTTGCAAATGTGAGTGCGCTTGCACGTGCCAGATTCTGCACATGCACAGATCTCATATTATGTCGGGGCAGGTGGGTGAGGTCTCCAGCAGCAGCCACTACCAGTTTAAGCTGCATGCCACTTCTGATATATATGTATACTAAAAAAGGGAAACTGTTCTATAGAAATCGATTAATTTAGAAATGGAAGAATCAGAAATAGTGCTTCTCAACTAAATTTTAATATAAAACTAATGTTTATGGTGCAACCAGAACATATAAAACAGTTGACTTTTTTCTTTTTTGTATTATTTGAAAAAAATCTTCTATTGAGTGATAGTTACCATTATATGGATATTTTTACGTTAACAATAGAGCTATATATATAAAAGGCTATATACAGTCTTCCAGATGATGAATTCCAGCCATAAATCAGTCAGTTACATCTAAATAACTCATTAAAATTTCTGCATGTTATTTCTATATAGTACTTCTATCTATACCAGGGCTGTCAAACCATGGCCCATGGGCCGGATACGTCACGTGCTGGCCACGCCCATGCCCGGTTTAGCGAGGGGGGAAAAAGTCCCGATATGTCATGTGACACGAGTTTGACACTCCTAATCTATATAGTATAAACAAGAAAAATGATTCTTAACCAATTAGTTATGATTATAACCAATATACCCAGGAATGTTGAAAAATCTAACTTGCAAAAGAAATGTGTTAAATTCACATAATTCTTAGTGCAAATTGTCTTATATATAATTTCAGTCTCAATAAGATATATATTTATATTTCCTTTTTATGTTACTCTATTCCATATAAGTTGTAGCTTGGAAGCAGACTGGAATGTTTAATGCTGTCATTATAAAATGTTCTTTTTAAGAATCAATATATATTACAACTTTGAAGTAAATTTTAATATCGGGGTGGGTAACTTAGGATATCCAGAAACACCCTTGTTTTCATTATCACTGGCAATGCTGGATAGCTTTTTTTTTCCTTAACTGGTTTAGCTGTTTTTTAAAAGTGAAATTTACAAAAGTTCTGCCAAGTTTCCTCTTTTAACACAAGCGACAGGAAGAATGATAAAGCAGTAGTGGTTTTTTAAAACTTTTCTACTGGCCCTCAAAAGACATGACCACAAAAACAAAAGCAATCGACATTTGCTTTTTTAGAATTAGTGGAAAAGAAGCAAGGGCTGTGTTAACTGCAGTCCGGATACAACACCTCGCTATTCTCATCATTAAAGCAGAGGAATGGGTTGAATCCGGGAAAGGGATTTCTTAAGCAGGCTTCATTTCTATTTAGTTCATTCATGGGAAACAAGCATCTTAAAGTTATAGTGCAAAAAAGCCCTCTAGCACTTTCAATCACAACATGGCAGAAAAAAATCTAAAGCATACACGAATAGTAAACCATAGTGTTTTATTACACAAATGATATGATAGTTGGAGATTATGCTGCATTCAGTACATTTTACTCCATTCTGCATAGATTAACAT
Organism: Thamnophis elegans; assembly: GCF_009769535.1. Classification (NCBI taxonomy): domain Eukaryota; kingdom Metazoa; phylum Chordata; class Lepidosauria; order Squamata; family Natricidae; genus Thamnophis; species Thamnophis elegans. The sequence continues at coordinate 32,065,890 of NC_045544.1, read as the reverse complement.
TGTGCTATCTTCCAATGTATAGAGTAAGACATAAACTTAGCTTCTTTCAGGCAGCATTGTAAAGTACAGAAGGTGGATGTTGCCTGTGTTAGGATTTGGAAGAAAGTGATAGTAACATGGCCCAGTTGCAAAAAACAGAAGTGGTACAGCCCTCAACAAAGGTTGACAAATTGTACATTTGAGTTGATGAGCTGTATCTTCTAGGTCAGTGTTTTTCAACCTTTTTTGTGCAAAGGCACACTTTTTTCATGAAAAAAATCACGAGGCACACCACCATTAGAAAATGTTAAAAAAAATTAACTCTGTGCCTATATTGACTATATATAAAGTGTTTTTCCCACGGCACACCTTACACTATGTCACGGCACACTAGTGTGCCGCGGCACAATGGTTGAAAAACACTGTTCTAGGTTACTGTTTCTTTTTCTCAACTAGTTTAATAGTGTCTCACCATTCCAATTGCATCTAATGGCCTCTAAGCATTTCTTTTCTCCTGTAGCTTTTTTTTTATTTAAAGTTTCTTTTCTGCTTTTGCAAATTATAGGATTGCCCTTATTTGCTTGTATATTCTTATACATATACTTTCATTTTACATAAATGGAACTATGCCTAAATATTTGAAAAAGAACAAATGTGTAAGATGTTGACATCTGATAGATTCTTTTTCAGGTTGTAACTAGTTAGTAAATGAGCCAATCAGTCCTTTCCAGGTTCTGCCATCATCTATACCCCCAAACTTTTTAATAACTTTCAACTTATTTCACATTCCTTGGCAGCTATGAGTATGCTTTTCCTAGTTAGCATGGAAACCTTGCTCTTCCTTTCTCAGGATTTTTTAACTTCTAAAAACAAAGATATGGATGATGAAGTTTTAAATAAAAACAGCACCAAGAAAATAATTTTAAAGGATCGGCAATAACTAATGGCTCTTACATTCATGACATGATTACCCATGGTTAACAACCATGATTTATACAATCCATTTTGTTTTATAAGAATAAATTGATCACACAGCTTGGTTCACATTAAAATAGATTAAAATGTAGCTGTTAAATTGAAGGACAGGAGATTATGCAAACAAAAGTGTTAACATACATTAATCTTCTTTATGACATTAAAAAAAATCAAATAATCAAACTGGCCTTTCAATGTAATTCTATATTTAAAGCAGCAGCAAATTTAGTAACTCGGGACCCATGGCAAGTCTTCACCAGGCCAGAGTGGAATGGATTTAAAGCAGGAATCCAATTGGGCCTCTATCAATGGCTCAAATAAAGTAAACAAAAATCCAGAAACAAGTTGTTTGCCAAGGCAGGGAGATCAAAGAGAAGAGAGTTGGTAGAACTGTGCAAGAAAGGAGAGTGTGTGTGTGTTCCAAAGGGTAACTAAAGAATTGGGAATGGGGGGGGGGGGCAAACAACCAGCAGAAGTAATTGGGGAAAAAGTAGTTTGTTGATTTCTTCTGAATAAAGGGATACTTCATTCTAGGTCGATGTTTGATGGTCAAAGGCTCAAGGTTTTTGGTAAACAAGTGATAAGAAAGTAAGGTATTCTGTTGAGCAGTGCGTCCAATAGAAAGGACACCTACAGAATAGCACAATGGAAGCTGGTATTTTCCAGATATACAGCAGCGAAAATTACGGCTAGTTTGTTCCTTCTGAATTTACTTTCTATGTGACATGTGGAATTTCAATTCCCAAATAGATATATATATATAAATCCCACCTTCCCATTTTTGAGTATACATGTTTATTTAGTCAATATTTTATCCTGCCTTTTTACTTTATAAGTAAGCCAAGGAGTGGACATACCTAATATTTCTTCCTAGTTTCTCCACAATGACACTGTGATTAGATACCACTTACAATATTTGTTCATAATGCAAAGAAAACATTTAAAAAATAAAAAAACAAGCACATTTCCATGTCAAAATGTTGGCACAGCCCTCAATATTTTACCACAAAGGATAAAATATAAGGCTATTCTGTGGGTGAGCATTTTGAAGTTTTGAGCCTTTTTAAATCTGTAAACTAACTAGATTTGACGCTCCCCTCCCTTTCCAGGTATTTTTTATTGAAGAATCAAGAAGCCTGTCAGAATAGGTGGAAACACGTATTAAGCGAATTTTTGACTTTTGAACTATTGAAATTTGTATTTTGAATATTTCAAAATACATTTTTGAATTGTATTGTGGGTACATCAGGAATTGGTGATAGTAAATGAGATACTTGTAAAATAATTTCTCCAAGTCCGTTTCGAAGCACTGGGCTTTTCATTTAAGTAGGTATATACAGCCTAAAGATGTTAGACTTTTATCTCCAATTCTTTTCAAATAAGATTAGGTGCCCTAAATTTTCATGGGAAAGTGACGGGTTTTATACGCATTACCTGTAGAACAATGCCACCCATCTAATGGCATGTATCAACTGCCTTGTTCATTGCGATCATTATTCTTTCGCCCAGGGTTATGCCAAGGCCGAGCAGCCATCGGTGGGAATCGCGCGACCAGAGTCATTAATAATGTATCCAGGACGGGGGAAGGGCGGGAAACACGAAGCATTGGAGCGAGGAGGGGACCAGCCACTCCAGCCGACTCCTTTGCCCGCAACATTCAGCGCAAAACTCCGCCCTTCCAACTAAAGGATTGAGAGGGCAGTATTTTAATTTAGGAGAGTGGGCCGCCTCATTGGTCGGGGAAGAACAGGCGGGGCGAATTCTGTCCAATAGAAGCGAGTGAAGGAATGAAGGGTAGGGCTTCAACCTGAATGACAGCTCGGGAGATAAACAAGTCCCTGCGCGAGACTTCTCCATTAGCCGAGCTCCGTAGTCCAGTTTTTCCCTCCAGAAGGCGGCAGCTGGTGGCGGGCCAAGGGAATAAACTCGTATCCCGGTTTCTCTACTGAGCCATCCGCGACTCGTTCACAACGTGAAGAGTCAGCAACTTCCCAGCACCCACTCAGCAATAATCGAGGGAGCGCGCCACAACGCGCAGGCGCTTGCTAGCTAAGGTACTGCAAGAGACTCTGGGCCTTGTAGTTCCGGCATTCCCAGTCTTCCCCAAGCGCCTGCGAATTCGCGCCTCCATCACTACTACCTGACCCAGAAGCCCTTGCGACTCTAACTCTTGGAAGCCGTGGTTGAAGCGGGTGGCGGCTGAGGGGACTCCCCCCAATCTCCCCCCCCCCCAAAAAAACCCAAAACAAGGAAATGGTGCCCAGTATGGTAGCCTCGTGCCCTTGCGCTTGAACACTGCCGGTCCCGCCGCCGCCGCCTTCCCCGTTGTCCACCTCCCTCTCTTCCTTCTCTAGTCGCTCCTTCCATGGGTGAAAGACATGGACTACGAGTTCAAATCCAAGCTGGCGGCCGAGCGCGAGCGGGTGGAGGATCTATTCGAGTACGAGGGCTGCAAAGTCGGGCGAGGCACCTACGGGCACGTCTACAAAGCGCGGCGCAAGGACGGGTAAGAAGAAACCGCCAGGCGGGGAGCGGGAAGAGCGCGGCGGCGGCCCGGGGGAGCCGAGGTTAGGAGGCGTCGGTCCGCGGCGACTGAACTTTCAAGCCCTGCTCCTTCCGCGGCGCCGTCCCAGCAGCGGGGCTTAATATTCCCGCACCCGTCGGGTTGGGGCGGCTGGGGGGTTGGAGGGCAGGGCAGCTAACTGCAGGGAGAGCCTTTGGTGGGCGGGTCTAAGGGTCACCGTAGGCGGGGCCAGTGGTGGGCGGAGCCAGAGTCCAGAAAACTCCCGACAGCGTGAGGTACCTACGGGACGGATTGATCGTGCCGGGATTTGAACCCTCGAAATAGCAAAAACATCTTTGGTGTGTTGACACTTTTCTGTGTCACTCCAATCCCATGCAGGGAAAAAAGGTCAAAGGCTGTCCCATTGAAATTGAAATTATATCTTTGTTTGGAAAAAAAGAAATTGCTTAGCACAGCGATTTCTGCCGTGTAAGGAAAAGGAGCCGCCGGTTGGATGAAATTGATGCAAGCAAGTCATTTCTTCTGCTTTCCTTCTTTTCTTTCAACAAGAAACTAAGATCGAGAGTCATAAGTGAGTTTCCCTAGCTAGAAAGCGGACAGGTCAGTTTCTAGGGAAGGAAAAAACTTTTGCTTTTCCGTTTGAGTATAAGTCATGGGTACTTTTTTCTCCCTGCATTATCACAGCACCGAAGATTGGTTCCACAACACTACCTAAACTTTTTGCTTGAACAGACAGTTTGATCCAAATGCTTGCTGTGTATGAACAACACAACATAGAGAGCAGACTACCGTAGTCCTAAATGCTGGGGCATTTTATCTTCTCATTTATTCTCTTTTGGCAACTCTTGAGTGCATTCAACTTAGTTCACCAACTTGTTTCTTGCTATATACTTTCTGGGGGGGGGGGAAATAAAGTGAGGAAAGATCATTTGTTTAGTGCAAGATCAGCTGCTGCCTTTATACAGTTGTTTGCCTTCTGTTTTTCCTTTTCCCAAGGATGGAAGGGATTGCATGGTTGCTGCTGTCCCTCACTCTTTGCAATGAACATATGCATCCTTGTCATTGGTAGTGCAGCAGGAAGGATTAGGCATAGTGGGATCATCAAAAAGAAAGACTTGGGTATAAGAAAAAAATGCCTGTATGGTTCTTCTGTTTCATTCTGTGGTTTGAAGAAGTATGCTAATTGGATCCAGTCCTCACTCAGAATAGGGGTGGAATAAGATGAAGCATCTACTCCCTGAAATCTCTTACCCTATACAGTAGTGGGCTCTTAGAAGCGGGAGCAGTTTACTGGGGCAGCTTGAAACCTTCCCTGCTGGCCATTGATTTTGCTTGTGGGAAGCAAGCAAATACCTATTACATGATGTGGCCATAATCATGACCCAGACACCCAAATGCCTAGATTGGGATCATTTGACAATGGGGATGCTGTGACACCCGTAACTTACAGAACTGGTTGTAAGTTATTTTTTTCAGTGGCATTGTAACTTTGAACATTCAATGAATGGATGGAAGTAAATTGAGGACTATTGGTACTGCATCACCATCTAGAAAAGACAGGAATGGTTGCTTGTATATTTTTTTTTGATTAATATCCCTATGGGCAGAGAAATGCAAGAGCAAAATGGCCAAACTTAGATGCATTAAAGAAGACGATTCCAAAGATCTTGGGGCAGGATATCTCTATTTCTACTACTATTTATTATTTTAATGGCATGCTTCACAAATGAGCTGCTTTTGGTTCATTATACAGGTAAGATTAATCACCCTTTTGAAAATCAGGACTGTAAAGTAGAAGAGGAAAGGAGGATGCATGTAGTAATCTTTCTGCCCCGTTAGCAATTAAATTACACAGGAAATACGTCTCTCTGAAAGACATAAGTGAAAAATGTATGAGAAATAGAAAAAGGAAAAAGTGAGAAAAATAATCAGGATTGAGGATTCCATAATAATTTATAGCCACCTTAAAATTGCTTCTGTACCCTAGAGCAGCGGTTCCTAAACTTTTTGCAATCACACCTCACTTTAGTGTCAACTTACACAGCTGTTCTAAAATTCCAAACACCAAAATGAATACAAATGTACAAAGAAAACAATACCATGAAAGTATGCAATATAACTAAAAATGCTTCTCTCTCTCTCTCTCCCTCCCTCTCTCTCTCTCTCTCTCTCACACACACACATACACACACACACACACACACACTTTTAAGTGTTTGCCTGTACCTTTCCAAGTTACAGACAATTAAAAAAAATTAAAAACATAAGTTGATGGAAAGTGAAAAAAAAGCAAGGGAAGCGGCACACCATGGAAATATCTCCCTTCTTCACAAGATTAGTGGTATACCCCAGACTTTACTTTTTAAAAAGGATAAATTATTTTAGGAAATACCCAGAAGTTCTAGGGAGCCAATCAGTCAGATAATGTGATTTGTTCTGCATGGGGGATGATGGAGAAAGAAAGGATTTGAAAAATTCATTGCACTGGATATTGAAATAATTGGCTCCTGCCTTTAAAAATCATCAGATCTGATATAAGTAGTCCTCAGTTAATGATGGTATTTGGAACCAAGAACTCTGTTACTATGCAACTTGATAGTAAAGTTCAATATCACTTGACCATGCTGACTTATATTGGCAATTCTAGTTGCATTCATTAGATGTTCTCACACAATCATTAGGCATGATGTCATGTGATTGCCATTTGTGACCTCCTGCTGGTTTCCCTATTGACTTGCTTATTGGAAACTAGCAGTGAAGGTTGCAAATGGTGATCACAGGATTGCAGGATGCTGTGACCATCATATCTGCCACTGTCGCAATTGCAAGCTGTTTGCCAAGTATATGAATTGTGATCATGAATTGTAGAGATGCTGCAATGGCTAGAACTTTGAGGATCAGCTGTAAGTTTCCTTGTTCAGTGCCACTGTAACTTTGAACCAGTTGCCAAACAAATGGTTGTTAATCAAGGACTATCTGTACTGTGCTTGGATATGTGCATGCCAAATAAAACTATTAATAAAACTATTTGGCAGTTTGAGGCTCAAGGTTGACTCAGCCTTCCATCCTTCCAAGGTCGGTAAAATGACGACCCAGATTGTTGGGGTAATATGCTGACTCTGTAAACCACTTAGAGAGGACTGTAAAAGCACTGTAAAGCAGTATATAAGTCTCAGTGCTATTGCTATTAATACAGAAAAAAGGGATCCTTAGATACCACTCCCCTAGAGGCACCTAAAAGTAGGAAACATTTTACCCATTAATGATTTCTTGTCTTCTGAAGCCAGAGCAAAGGTGAACTAATGAGAATATGTGACTAATTAGAATTAGTCCTTTATTGTCACTAGTTTGTGTCATTGTGCATAAGGTTGCAGCTGTTGCAAATAATTAAATTTGCTTTGGGGGCTCATTTTGAAATTAAACATTGAAAAAGACCACACAGCCTCAGAGCCATTGGAATTTTTTATAGCTTTTTTACTACTCAGGATCTGAGTAATTTAAAAATGCACAAGTCGAAGAGTACCTCTTTGTTGGATTGTTGGATATCTTGTATACATGTTATGTACATACTTTGTTGACCAAAGCATTTGTGATTCCAATACTTTCAAATTCAAAGTTGCAAGCTTTGTATAGATTTATTGGGGGGAAAAGACAATAAACATAGTGGCATTTATTTTTAAGTAAATTATACATAACATTGGGGAGCATGTCTTGGTGTTTTTCTTCCATGTATCTCTTTCCTGCCAGCCCCATCCCTCCTGTTCTTTGGAAGGAGGTTACCCTGCCAAGAATCTGCTGGTCTTTTGTCATGAGCAGGATGCCTCAGCAGTGAGTTTTTAAATAGGCTTTCTTCTTCTTTTTACATTGTTGGGCTGTTCTTTTTTGTTTTTATATTTTAATTGTTTTTAAGCTTCCTAAAGTCATATATATGAGATGGGCAGCTATATAAATTTGAATAATAAATAGATATTCCAAGCTAATAGTAAAATCACAGTCATATTGATGGATCAAAATGCCCATTTGAAACAAAATTATAGTTTCCTAGCACACTAGTTTATTTTTTACCCATTTAACTAGTACTTTAAAAGAAATTCTATATGCGAATTATATTTGTATTTTAGAAGGTTTTGACAGTCATTGAAGTACTGCAACATGGTAGTTGAAATAATTATTGTATAATGCTATTGATTAAAAGGAAAAGACTATAATTACTCAGGCCTTTATGACATGGAGCATTGGACAGGTTTGGGAGTAACTATCCTATTATTCTTTGCATATATGAGGACTAATTTGTTATACTTACATTCTGCATGATCTTCTTCATTCTTCAAATGCTTTGACTTCCAAGTAGATGATGATCATGCCCTCATCTGAAAAAGTATTTAGTCAAAGATCTGAAGGGGAACAGGGTAAATCCACATGTCTGACATTTGAAGAGGGGTAATATATAAGCTTCTATGCTAAAAGTCTTCAAGTCAAGATGAAGAATGTATGGTTTAAATAGAAGGTATAATGGGCTAAACAGAAACCAGGGAGCATTTGTTTTTCAAGGAATTCTACATCATAAAGTGTAGGCTGCAGTAATAAAAGCATAATAAGACACAGACTAAAAGACACATCATCTCCAAAATAATTTAATGATAGGAAATTCCTATTAAAAACTATGTGAATAGGTGGTTAAATTATAGGATGACAACTGAGTTAAAGGAATATGAGAGCTCAAAAGATTACAAAAAGCTTTGTGTGTATTTTGATCTGACTCAGACCAGCTCCACTTTATGTTCTTAAAATTAGAGAAATTTTCCTACTTTTCTTATAAACGGAGCAAATATGGCTAGAAATTGTCTCTTAACGTCATCATTGTGATAGTTGCTAACTGTGAATTAAAAATGTCTAAGCAAAGCCTTTCCTGCTTTGATACCTTAGATGGTAGGAAATAGCAATGGAATTTACTCATTGCAAGGTTAAGTGGGGCTGTTTTTAGTTAGTTAGTCAGGCACTTTATCTCTCTTTTTGTCATAGTGGTTGCTGTAGTATTTTCTTTGGATGAAGACTTGAGTAAAGACATATTCAGAACAATATAGATCCCATAATTCTGTAGTAGAATTGACTTCAGCTTCTGAACAATCTGTACTGAAAAAGGGAAAAAAAGTTGGTAATCTTTATAAATATGAAGATATGTTGAAAATATATATTGGAAATGCCTGTTGAAATCTTATTTAGCTTTGAGTCTGGCTTTTAAATGAACTTCTTGAAAATGTAGGCTCAGAGAATGGAATACATTTCTTATATGCCTGTTTGCTCTAAATTTTGCTCAGTTTGCATAATGTATCCCAGGTGAACAATTGGCTGCTATAAGTTGCTTCCATTTCTTATTTGTAGGCTCAAGAATATCCCTAGGTCAAACTGCTGAAATTTGGCTTCAGACCACCAAATAATAACATGAGAGTTATCTTTCTGGAACAGGAAACTCAGCTTTGTAATACCTCTAACAGGTTTAATTCAGTTTTAAAATAATAATAATAATAATACACTCAATCACTCCTCATTCAGGAAGTGATGGAAAAATTCTGCTTTGATATGTTTTGATATAATCATTGTATCATTACCTTCTATATGTCTCAATGGCTAAACATTTTTTAAGAGTAGCTCTCAACTGGTTTTCTTACCCTAATTTTGACAATTTTGACAGTTGACAGAAGGTAGATTTTTCTTAGTATGGTATTCTTTCTAAGAATATTTAAGTATACATAGTGTTCTGATTGTACATCTACAACAATATGTTTAAAATTCTGCAAAACATAGATATAACTAATGATATAATAATAAATTGGTTACTTACTGAATTTTGTTTCAAAACTCAAAAGACAGCTTGATTGGTAATGTGACTATATGGCCAAAGATTATTTAATTTTGGATATAAAATTAAATATAGATCTATCCTTGGACTGGAATGAACAATGCATTATATTAAGTTTAATACATCTGAGATGTTGCATCCAACAGTTAGCTTTGGACCATTTGAAATCATACAGCAACAGATTATCCTGGAGATATTGGGAAGACATCGTGTGCAACTGAAAGCTTCCTCTATGAGCATGCCATTACTAACCCTGTCTCTGTTTTTCTGTCTGTATACATTTTCATTTCAATGTGGAGCTAAAAAAACTTGGAAGAAATACCCAATTTCAGCCTCATCTAGAGTATTGTGAACTCTGGACCAATCTTCCAACTTTGGAAACATACACTGCATTATATTGGATACTGCACTTTTTTTTAGTCTTAAAGGGTCAGATAAGCATTGGAAGATTAGGTGAAGAGAAATGATGATAGTGTCTGTGCTAGTAGGGATGCAAACTGTAAGGCAAATGAAAACATGGGTGGAAAATCAGCGAGACTTTCATGATTTATTCATATAGTGATAATGTTCTCTCTTTAATCTGTTACTGTTAAAATGTACTGTACAGTACAAATATGTGAGTATACTTGGTTCAATGTAATTTTGATGTAATAATTATGGAGCCACTTTGTCACTTTCTGATAATTTAGATTGTGTATTGAATTTTAAATTCAGAATTTATATATACTAAAACTTGAGGAAGGCAAACTTAAAGAGTTGTATTCCCATTTAATTATGCATTACTGATAGCAAACAACTGTAACATGGGTAGTGGTGGATTTTTAGGAAGGACTTTCCTAAATTATAATTATGAAAATGGTATTATTATTTGGAACTGTAAACCCTACTTCAATAGAAAATATCAAGACTTTTCTGACGTGACAGAGATTGCAACAGAAAAAGTTTTGATTTGTTCTTCCCGGCTTGGTTCTGTTAATATGTTGGACATTGCCCAATAAGTGACTGGTTTTGAACTCTACCTTATTCTCAGTTTTGGACAGTTCATTTTTTTAATATGAAGGAAGTGCATGTGTGTGTCCATATGTGTGTGCAGGGACATGCTGTTTAAATACTCAAGAAATAAATACAATCAATGGGAAACCATTTTGCACATCTAAATTTTTAACTGAAATTTTAATGATAATAGTATACATAGTTATTTGGGAGAAAGTTCATTGACAGTGACTTATTTTTGAGTAGTCGTGTTTAGGGTTGTACGGTTTACCAACTTGTCAATTTCTCATTACATTACATTGAGTTGGATGCTCTTCAAAAGCAGGCTAGAGATTTGGAAAGATAATTCAGGATATGTCTTTCATTATGATTTTTAATGGAGAAATAAATTAATGGTTGATGCTGCTGCTTAGAAATCTATTTTACAAACTAAAATACATCTGTAATTAACTCCATTATAAATATAAAGCTTTAGTGAACATTCATTTAAAATGTTAAAATCACACAGAAGTGTATAATGAGTGTGCCGGATCTAGTAAACTCTATGCAGTTCTGTAGAAAAGTACTGAATGGAGATAAGCTTGAAGAAAGAATGGCTAAATAAGCTTACTCTGGGTTTAAGGCAATTCAAGATAATAGTGTTTGATTCTGTTTGTCAGATTTTCAAGGTTCTAATATAATGCCCTTTAACTTTAGAGTTGCCATACTGCTTGTGATATCTGCTTTCTGACCTGACCTACCTCATTGACAAATACTAAGGAAGCACATTTAAATAAAAATAAATAATTTTTAGAAGAGAAGCCAAAATAAAAGGGGTAGTGACCAGAGGGGTGATAGAGGACTTAGTCTCTTCATTAAAGAAATCTGTGCAAACTTTTGGTGTGGTTTTTTTTTTAATGGAAGCCTGTAGCAGTGTTGTCAGTTAAAATTCCATAGAAACCCAGCAGTAATGCATATTTATAGTTTTCTAATCACCATGGTACCAAGGGACTGCTACAGTAAAGCTAAAATCCATGTTAGCAGCTTACACAAATGTATGATTATTTCATCTGCCTGCCTTCTCAGAAGGTTGAAAACATTTAGTACCTGATACATCATTATAATTATGTATTTGTTGATTAATCTATTTGTATTCTAGAATCTAATTAGTCAATAAGGTTGCATAGGTATTTTTATATTGCACATCATAAGTTGTGAATCTTTCTAAAACGATTAATTTTCAGCCAAGTTATTGATATATAGTAGTGGGACTTTTGATTTCAGTGTGTAGTAGCATAGTCAGTAAAATTTTCTTTTTTATCTGATCAGCTATCTGTACATTTGATTTATGTATGAAATTAGCCACAATGAAATGTCAGCTTTCCATGCTTCTTGAGACACATTTAAATGCACTTGCAGGGTTTGCTGGGACATGCAAATGGAATATTAGCAAAGGAGCTTACTAGCAACTTGATTAGGATGCTGTTAGGATGCTATCACTGCATATGAGTAGGAAACAATGTGCTTCATAAATTTAAATATGGGTAAACTAATTTAATTCTGTTATGTATATGGTAAACTTACCAAAGCCTTTCATATGGCCTATATCTTATAGGAATGAGGTTTAGAAGTGGGGGGGAAAATACTGCAATTTTGGCATATTTTAAATCTACGTAACCTAATGTTGGAATTGATGAATGCCTGCAATGCTTGGTTAGAAAGTTACTTGTCTGTAGCAACTATAACTCTGAAGTATTCTGAGTTGCATTGATTATGTATAGTGTATTATTATTGTGCCAACCTTGAATTTTTGAACTTGATTTTCTAAAATGCTGATATAGCCGGCTAATCTGATCTTTCTAAATCAATATGCCTACTAAATCCAGAGTCTTGGTGTCTATTAAGATTATAAGCTATTTAATGTGAAACTCCATAACTGGTAGTTATTCCAACAGGTATTAACACAAGGAACATTAAAAATATTCAGTAGGTTTGAGAAAAAGTTTACAGAAAAAGGGCGTTGGTACTTAACTGATACGCCTCTTCTAATAAGGGGGAGATAGCATCCATGAATAGGTTGACACTGTCCGTACTCTGGTTGGACTGAATTGAGTTAGAAAATCAAGGAGTATATGAAATCCCATGCCCCATCTGCCCCACCACATACATCAGACAAACCAACAGAAAAATAAGTGCACGCATTGAAGAACACAAAAACGCAATCATAAAAGAGGAACCAACTTCTTGCCTGGTCCAACACCTTAAAGCCACAGGACATAAAATTGACTTTAAAAAGACCAGAACTATTGCCAAGGCTGAACACTTTAACAACAGAATAATCAGAGAAGCCATCGAAATAGAAAAACGCCCATACAGCATGAACAGGCGGGACGATACCTCCCGCCTGCCAGCCATTTGGAAGCCTGCCCTTATTGATAAACGAGTCTCTAACATGATGAATGACACCAGGTCCACACTCAGAAGGACCAGAAGCCAGACTACAACTGCACCATCAGCCACTTTAAACCCCTCCTATGCTTACATGAAACAAATCCCAAACCAGAACACACCTCCACCCAATCAGAACACAGCCAAGCTCCCACCCAATCAGCTCAAACCCCCACTGGCAGTTAAAAGGAAGAAACAGCCGAGATCTCACTTTGCTCCTGGAAGCACGAAGCCTGAAGATGACGAATGAGACTTCATCGAAACGTCGCCAAGACATCTCCAATTTTACGTGGGAGAAAACCCGAATAACTAAAGACAGACATACATACATACATACATACATACATACATACATACATACATATGTGTGGTTGATGGTGTTAACTTGGTTAGACCTGAATTTGATTACCTTTGTATCATTGTCATTTAGTGCTGGTTATCATGTAGTTTCTTACATAGAGATAAAAGTTTTTCACCAAACAAACTGAATCTCTGTTTGTATGCAACGTGAACGCCAGAACGTGACACAGGAGGTATTGAATTGCTGAACACATTAACAACCTCCTCTGGGGATTACTAGAAACTGGGCACTGAAGGAAGGAACTAGTGGGGTGGGAGAAAAAATCCAAGGCCAGACTGAACCTGATGGTGGCTCTGACCGAGGCGTCAGAAGTTGTGGACTCCCATTGGTCTGTGAAAAGTCACAGTCTTCCCCCAATGGGAGTCTGTGCCTGGAACAGTCTAAGTTTGCGGTAGTATTGGTTACCGTCCCCCCGAAAGGATCTTTTGGATTGACCCCCTCTCGGCTGCCGATACGGCTGTTGGTTCCGGGAGCGGTAGCCGAATCCGCCTTGGCCTTAGTCAGCAATGGCTTGAACATTGTGGGGGGAAAGAGGCCTGCACACGTGGGCTTCTCTGGACCCAGTTCATCCTCGCCTGAGAGGTCAGCGTCTCTGATCTCCCCTTCTTCCGACAGGGGGAAGGGCTGCGGATAAGTTCAGCTGGAGGCAGGTGAGAAGTGGCTTTGTAGGTGTCCCTGCTCGTGTGACTCTGTCACCCAGTGTAGCTCGGGCACCCCCGGACTGTGCCCCCTGGGATCTCTCCTGGAGGCCCAACGCAATGCCCGTAAATAAAAGGAGACTAGTATAGATCTATTTCAAGCTATTTAGCTCTCATCAGCTAGCCTCGTGACGAGCCGATAGATAGAGAATGGAAGCAGCAAGACTTCCATATTTGGGCATACCAGGGGTTGTGACACTAAATACATACCTATTTCCCTGGCTCAGCTGATAAAGAAGGAGAACCTTGTGGCTTAGTGGTTAACACATCTGCCTAAAATGTAATACAGCACAGGTTCTAATCCCAGTAAGGATATGGCTAGCTGATGAGAGCTAAATAGCTTGAAATAGATCTATACTAGTCTCCCTTTATTTATTTATCAGCACAAATACAACACAAATGTAACAAAGGCAACAGTAAAAATATTGGGTTTCTGTCTGGATGGTCTCTTGTGACCAGCCAATAGACAGAGAATGGAAGCAACAAGACTTCCTCCCATATTTGGGCATACCAGGGGTTGTGACACTAAATAAATAAATAAATAAGTACGTACGTACGTACGTACGTATGTATGTACATACATACATACATAAATATATATATAAATATATATAAATTTGTATGGTACCTGCATCACTGATGACAAGTTAGCTTTATCACTCTTTATTCCTTCCCTACAGATAAAGTTTTAATTTGTATTTAATGCCTCTAGGATATACATTTTTCTTAAATGTTTTCATCGTAATATTTTAGCATCATGCAATCCCCACTTTCTCTTGAAGCAACATCTATGGAGTTTTTTCCTGTCTCAAAGTGATTGATGAATCCTGTGCTGGGTGTTGTAACCTTTTCTTGTGTTAAATGGCAAAGATTTTGAAATACCTCCTTCAATGAAGATTATTTCCCTCATACTATAAGGATATGCCCAGATATTAACGAAAAACATTTTTTTTAAATAAGTATTTGTATTTACTTTCAAAAGCACAAATCAGATTGTTCATGATGATTTTGTGCAGTGTGTGAATCAGCAGTGCTAGGCTGGATAACAAATAATAGTTGTGGTTTTCCACTGAGTTGAAGGTGGTTCAAAAGAAAGGTTCTCATCCTATTTCTGCTTCTGTAAGCATTTACTTTTAAAAGTTATAGTTGTAAAATGTGCGTAACCAGAATTAACTGTCAGACGAAAGAGCAGACTTAGTGTATGCCATAGAATGCAAAGTGTTTTTCAAATGGCTTTCACTTTTTTAAGATTGACTATTTCCAACTTAGGGTATATCAGAAGAAGAGAACCATGTTTGCTTATTTGTTCCCTTGACATTTGTTCCCTTGATTTTGAAATACCTCCTTTTCAACTACTTAAGAGGATTCAGTTTGGCAATGATCTTGATTCCAGATAGTGTGTCTGCTTATTAAAGACTGGCTCCATGGGTATCTAGATACTAGGTACTGCTGAGTTCTGAGGTGTGAATCCTGTATATCTACATAAATTTCTGCCTTTTACTTCTGCTGTGTTCATAGATTCCAATGGGTTTCGTATATGGACTTCAAGCCTTGGAGGTAGCAAGATATTCAGCAGAAGGTAAAGAGGAGTGCTGCCTTCTGGCATCATAATGTGTGCCTGCGTGCGAGTGTGCACTGACATAGTACTGTGCAGTCCTTGAAGGTGAAAAATAAATACATGTATAACATTGGGATCCTGCTTAATGGCCAATCATGTCATTAGACTGCCTGTTTGAGCTGCTCATATAATCCATGAAATTAAGATGGCCCTTTCGTTGGTGTCTACTCTTCCTCTGCATTCCATTCTACAAGGGTCCACCGGTAACAGTAGGAATAAAGGGGCAGAAATGAAGGGAGTAGGGGAAGACAGACATTTCTGATGTATTTTCACATGCATATATAATTGCCTGCTGCTTATTTCTGGGAGGATATTTATCTGAGGCATTCTGGAACCATATAACAAGTTAAACTAAAATCAAACATATGGTTTAGCATGATGCATGAAACCAGCCTAAATAAAAGCTGAAGTTCTGCACAATAAATATATATTATATTGGTTATCTTACTCTGTGCGACTTAAGTTTGCATAATTTATTAGACTCTTTAATTCCTTACACTTTGTTAGCACTTAAATCTTTTTCTTAACTCGGAAGTGAGAAAATTTGTGTAATATTTAATTTCAAACCCTCTATTTATTGCAGTGTGAGATTTGATAGAGAATTTGGTGATAATCTCTTTTACATCATCCTTGAAGTCAGATATTTGAGACTTTTGCTTTACATAAACTCATCAGAAACAAATGGAAATAAATATTCTTTTCCTCAGTGATAATGTTTTAGTTTCAACAGCTGCTATGGGTCTGCTTCTACTGCAGTACCGTATTTTTCGGAGTATAAGACACATCTTTTTCCTTCAAAAAAGACGGTAAAAATCTGGGTGCGTCTTATACACTGAATGCAGCATTTTTTGGCCTCCCGAAACCCTGCCCCTTTTTCAACAATGGCCATGTAAAGCCTTTAGGATGCTTCCAGAGTGTTCCTGGGGGTTGGGGAGGGCAGAAATGAGGGGAAAATGGGCCGTTTTTTGCTTGTTTTTGCCCCCCCCCAGCCCCCAGGAGCACTCTACAAGCATCCTAAAGGCTATGCGTGCCCTTTTTTGACAAAAAGGGGGCCCGTATTGGTGAAAAATAGGCTGTTTTTGGGAGGTCTGCAGAGTGTAAAAACTTTTTTTAAAAATTTGCCTCTTCAAAATCTTGGTGCGTCTTATACTCCGAAAAATACAGTAATTGCAATTAAAGATTGATACGACTTAGGCTATATAAAGAAATTTAGCAATAGCACTTAGACTTACTGTATATACCACTTTACAGTGCTTTACATCCCTCTCTAAGCAGTTTGCAGAGTCAGCATATTGCCCCTAACAATTTGGGTCCTCATTTTATCCACTTTGAAAGGATGAAAGGCTGAGTCAGCCTTGAGGCTGGTGAGATTTGAACTGCCAAATTGCAGTCAGCTGGCAGTCAGCAGAAGTAGCCTGCAGTACTCCACTCTAACCACTGTGCTACTATGGCTTTTTATGGACAATAATGAAGAGTGGCTGCTCATGATAGTGTTTGAACTGGGACATTTTAAGGCGACTTGAAATTTGGTGTCATTATTGGATGAATACCATTCACATGTAAGAAAAATGTTAAATAATTATGCAGGGCAGAACATAGGATAGTTGCATGTAGAATATCACTGCATATACACAGATGGTTTGAATGAATTGAATTTTATTGAATTTTATTTCCTGAGGTAAAGGAGAACTATAAATATAAATGTGCTTTATTTCCTTTGGAACAAGTACAGGGAACTTATCTTTTATGGTGATTCTAGGTGCTCAGATATGCATCATCTCTCTTTGTCTTGCTGCTGAATTGTACTGTATCTGTGCCTAAGTAAGTAAAGTGTATGGAGAAAAATATTCTGCAGAATTGCAAAATAAAGATGGTTCTTATGTGGTTTCAGTTCTGTTAAGAATTCTTACTGCTCCATACTGTGTAACAATTTTCAGTGCGCATTATATCTGCAAGAAGGCTGAAGTCATTCATTTTAGGAATTCCTTTTCCTGACAAGAATAGAATTGGCTTCAGAGGTGGCACTCTCAGCAGGAAATTATTTTAGGGTTGCAATAATAGCATGTGACTGAACAGCCTTATTAGAAGTTTAGAAGAACTGAATATAAACCAGAGGTTCTTTTAGATGAATTCTCTGCCCTTAAGACAGGCTCCCTCAGACCCCCTTTTTCCCCCTTAACTTCCCCAATCCATATTGTAATGGTCTACAGGACAACACTCTTGAATATCATATCAAGTTACATGCACTCAGATAACCCAATTTAAGTCAGAAAAGGCAAATAAATTGTTATTACCTGAGCTGAACTGGGAACTGTGTTGTTTCAAATAAATGTTATCAAAATCTATTGTTTTCTAGTAAAATGGGTTGTAGGGTTGAGTGCTACAGTATAATGTGAAAGGGCGCACCTGGATTGCAATAACCCACATAGCTGGTTTTTTTTTATCTCGGAATACCCTGCCTGGCATAGAACTACAAAGCACCTTTTGGATATCACTTGTCCAAATTGACACAACTTGGGTAAAATGAAGATCCTAATATGTGTTCCTGACACAGATTTTGGGACTTTGTTTTCACTTAAGGTTTATTACAGATTTAGTTTAAACTAGCTTCCTTTTGTCTAGAATCTAGATGCTCATGCTAGGATAACTTTCTGTTAATGAGGCTAATCCTCTGTTCCAACCTCTAAAAACAATATCCTTTAATTCTTAGATTAAAGTATGCTGGAAGCTAGAGCTCTGTCAAAAGAAGCTTTCTTGGTTTGGTGGCAGATCATTTCCATTTCTAGTGTTCAACAGATGAAGAGGAGAGGTGGAGTAATTCTTTTTCAAGATTTTAATATGAGAAAATAAAATGAAACCTGAGGGATAGAAAAAAGTAGTAAAAATAGTTGCAAAAAAATAGTTTCCTATTTACCGTAATCATTCAACTTAGCAACTAGATCAGTGTCCCTGCCTATTTGCTGTTTCTACTCCCCAAGCTGCAACTGTGCAGAACATCCAGAGCAAGGAGTTACAGGGCTCAACAAAGCATCAAAAGAATAGTGCAGTCATTTAAAGAAATATGCATATTCAGCAAAAAAATATCCCAGTTATAAAAGATAATATTTTGTTTATAACACAGTTGGTTACTTATCATCTGCGTGGAATTTCTGTGAGTGGAGCAAGGTATTTTTCCCCAGATAAAACCATGATTCTGTGGATAACCATCATGGTCAGTTATACTTGATTTTAATAATAGTTTTGTCATCTGCAATTTAATCAGTTGCTTAACAAAAATTAAAATCTGTATTTAAAATTCTATTTCAATTCTAAAATACGGTAGTTTTCTGTGAGGGTAGATTCTTGCAAAAGAATGGTGTCTTTTTAGATCCATGTTCCCCCTGGCTGGTTAAAACTTCCAGGATAGTGATTTCCAGGTGGCTCCAGACAGCATCAATGCCAGTTGAGGAGGCCTTGGTCTTTCCCGTCTTAAGAAAACATTATTGGACCTTATCTATATGGACAATTTTTTCCAGTCTCTCACCTTCCTTTTTTGGGGAAGTTGCTGGAAATGTGGTTGTACTATAGCTCCAGAGAGCCCTGGAAAAAATAGATTATCTGGATCCATTTCAGTCCCATTTCAGGCCTGATTATGGGGCAGAAGCAGCACTGGTTGCACTTATAGAGGATCTCTGGCAAGTAATGGATGGGGATTAGTGCATCCATCCTCTCCCTCCTTGACCTCACAGAGGCTTTTGATATATTGACTATTGTATCTATTGTGGGATTTGGAGCTAGGCAATGCAGTCTTGCACTGATATGGCTCCTTTATCCAAGGCTGGTCCCAGTCAGTGTTGATAGGGACTCCAAGGTTGTTCATCCCAAGGCTGCTCTTTTGTGGTACGCCATAGGGCTTGATACTCTTTCTGCTCCTTTTTAACTTCTATGTGAAGCTGCTGGGTGAGATCATCTGACACCACAGGATGAGGTATTTTAAAGTTATCACCTTTAAAGCCATTCATGGCATGGAATCAGATTATCAGAGGAAATATCTTACCCAATGTGATTGGCCTGCCACACTCATTCCGCCAAAAGGGGCTTGTTGCAGTCAAGGAATTTGACTAGCCCTGTTTCCAGAGAAGAGCCATTTCCACTGCAGCCCCTGCCCTCTGGAACATCTTTTTCCCAAAGGTGAGATCTGCCACTACTCTCTTTGCCTTCTAGAAGGGCCTTAAAACCTGGATCTGCTGGTTGGCTTAGGGCACTGATGTGGGTATGCTATACTGGAAGTAGTTGGTGGGGTGATAAATATGACCCCATCCTTGTATCATTCATGGTCATGGTTTTTTGTCTTTATTTAATTGTTAATTTTAATGCTTTTATGTTTATGATTTTATTGCACTGTAAATCACTCAGTCACTTTGGGTAGTGGGATGGATAGTGTATAAATTTAATAATAATAAACAAAAAAAATCAGCTTGCTAATCCTTTTTTTATTGTTATCCCTAAATGATGCATTTTTAGAAAATGAATATAGTAAATGGAATTCTGTAAATAGATTAAAATTACAAGAAATACTACTAATATTAGATTTAGTATCCCCAAACTGATTTTTAACTAGACCAGAAAATTAGATTTCAAGGTTCATAAAAGGTGATTGCAAAGATAAAATTTGCTAGATACTTTAACAACTATTGATCTGCTAGGCAGGATGATTTTTTTTTTAAAAAAAGAACATAAACTTTTCCTTTCTCTTTAGAAAAATATTGTTCTGGTTACGAGAAAACTTCAGGAGGGAGGAGAGATTCTTTTTATTGTATTTTATAAACCATTACATATTTCTCCAAAATATTTGGAAATAATTGGATTTAAACATTGCTTCTGGAATATTATTTTAAAAATATGCTAGTGCGTAGATATAAAGAGGTAATTTTTGTTTAGAGACCACAATTAGGACCAGCAATTGAGTTGTTAAGTGAAGTGGTTTCTAAGTGAAACCAGAACTGTGCTTATGATCCTACTTCATCTTTAATTTCCTTTACAGATCTGTGAGGGTCATAAATACAATGCTTGATTGTAAAATTACTTTTTCATCATCTTCATTACTGCAAACAGTCATTAAACAAAGCAGTCGCTAAACAAGAACTACTTGTACTGACATTTTACCTTAATATCTAATAATTGGTACCTTTTTCTATGTGTGCCAATGCAATTTGATTGTCTTCTTTAAAGAGTGCATGCAAACATGGGTGGTACATTTATTTTTAATTAGACATTTGTTTGCCTCCAGCTTGTCAGCTACATAAAAACCATAGTCTTGCCTCCAGCCAAGTTCATTTCAAAACTAAAAGGGAAAAAATGTCAGCATTTGTTCTGGCAAACCTTCAACGTTTCTTAGATTCCGTGAATCATAGCTATGTTTTCAGAGGCCATGCCAAAGCAGAAGTCAACAAACTCCTTATGGATCTTGAAAAATGAATACAATTCCGCGTTAGTCTCAACATCAAATTTCTGGAAAAACTGAAGATATGGAAAGATTTTTTTTGAGATAGAGGCTGAACATTTTCACAAAGTTGCTTTCTTATCAAATCTAAACTTTCTTGATACATTAATGTCACAACAAATGTGAAAGTGCATAACATTATATTGTTTTTAAATTAAACAATGTAAAACCTTTCAGAAATATAATAGATATCTAGTATACTCTGTTATACCAATAAATTGTTATATAGACCAACAAAACGAATTAATATGAGGCATGGGTTTTAATTGGTATTAAATCAATAAAAATATTTTATGACTAAAATCAGTGTTCCTAATAAAGATAATATGAAATGTACATGGGGTTATAGATCTTTGCAGTTAAGCCAAATGAAATAACTATTTAAGTTTCTTTATATACAGTACATTTTTAACAGAATGGCTCAAATTTTAATAGCAGTTAGCAGAGAATAAAAATAGTATGCTGGTATCAAAGATGTGTGTAATATTTATGACAGTGTGTTGGAAAACCTTTGGCATAGTCAAGTTCCCAAAGTCAGATACATGATACAAGATAATGCAACAGAGGAATAAAGTTTTTAAAAGTTGATGTTGAAATTAAATAAGATAATATTTAAACTACAGATACAAACTATTCCTCTATGTCTACTTAATTATATTAAAAAATGTAACTCTGAGAATGTTACATATGCCAATACAGTTCTGTTAATGGCAGCTATATTATGTATTAATTAAATTTAGAAATTTAATACTAGCTTACTAGGAGCCTGCCAGAAAATGAAAAAAATATATTAAATGACTGTTTTTGAACTAATGTTGAATGGATTTATGGAAAATCAGTGACTGAGTAGAATAATATTTTGGAATACTGTACAGAATTTGGTCATTGTTTTCATCATTGTATTCTTGCATAATACATGAGCCTTTTGGGAGCAATTTAATTTCATCTATGATATCTGTATAGTTTCTTTTACAAGAATTGCTTGTATTATTCTTGCTATTTGATTTTCAAATTATGTATATTATTTTTAAAAATAATATTTATGTTTTATTTGGGAGGAAAAAAGCAAAGTAAATTTTAGCAAACAAGATTTTATAGTATAGATTTAAAATGTGTGTGTATATGTGTGTGTGTGAGAGAGATCCTACATAAAATATTTTTTAAATTAATACATGTCAGTTTGTAGAGATTTTGAATATCAATTCTGCTTAAAATTATGTCATTATGCATATTGAATTTTTATGCACCATTAATTGAAAATAAATTTACCATTAAATTTACCAGACTTTCTACATTCTCGCCCCTGCACCACCACAACTCCTAAAAAGCATTCTTTAAAATAATTAATAATTACACAGGAAAAAGGGATGCATTTTACTATTTTCCTAAATACTGGGGGAGTGGAAACGTCTAATAAATTTACATAGAAAGTTGTGCAATATTGTATCAATTTTTCATCTGACTCAAGATTTTGTACTTTTCTGTTTATGCGCTATATCTTAGGTATGGATCTGTCTTATCTGTTTGGTACCTGATTTTTTAAAATTAATGATGCCAGTAACATAGAATTTCTAGATGTAGAAGTTCAGCATTAGAGTAATTAGATACACAGTAGCTATAACTGCACTACTTTTAAAAACATTTTTTAAAAATTGATTTCACTCTGTATCACTTTGTACCAAAGCTGATATAAAGACCAATATCGAACAACTGAAAGAACCTGTGCTTGACAGGGTAGCATAAAGAGCACTTGCTTATAAAGTTGCCAAGAGGTGGACACAGCTAAATGGATAAAACAACCTGTTATAAGCAAGCTGTTTCGTTATGTCAATGGGTACTGATAGAGTGCTAATTGCCACTCTCTTGGCAATGATGTCTTATTCAGGGCAACTATTCTTTCCTACACTTAGTTTTGCTCCACCCTTGCCAAAATTGCCATCTCACTGTGTTTTTCCACATCTTTAATTAGGAGGATATTTTAAAAGTTATCACTTGAAAATCAGGTATTCTCATTAGATCACAGTGTTCACTTTATTGTTGTTGTTGTTTTTGCCTATTGAACAGCTGCCTGTCAAAGTGATAATTGGTTATGGAAAAATAGGATGAATCATTAACTGCACTGTACCATCAATTAGTCTGTTATAAGAGAATAGAGATTAAGTGTACAAGTCTTGTTATATGTTTCAAGTGTAAATAAGTCCTGTATAATCCCCTTTTTTATTGCAGAAAAGACGAAAAGGAATATGCACTGAAACAGATTGAAGGCACAGGAATATCCATGTCGGCATGTAGAGAAATAGCAGTAAGTGAACACAACAAAACTCTTTCTACAATTAACAGCATTGGGGAGAATCCAACTAGTTTCCATCAGGGGAAAGCTGTAGTGCAGTGCATTCTGCTTTCTCTGCAGAAAGTTCCATCTGCAATACTTGGCATTTAATTGAGAAATTGCTAGGCTAGTTGGAGCAACAATCCAAATTAATATGTAAGGCAGCTTCCTCTGTTCCTATTTCAGCAGAGAAGGGGAGACTTAATTTCTCCATTATAAACTATGATATATACTTCAATGCCGCTCTGGACTAGTTAGGAATGTGCATAATGGATGAAGTCAGACTGAAAAGGGAAGGAGTATTGCTGAAATCAAGCCCATCTTTTATCAGCCAGTAGAACCTAACATTTCTAGAGGGAAACTAGCTGAATTGTGCCATGTTAATTTTTAATTGTTCTGCTAAATGTCAACTTTAAAAGTCTCCATAAATTTGAATATACTTGGTTCAAATGTCACATTTGACATCTATACCTAAATAACATGGTATATTTTAAATTCAAATTTAAAAGATACCATACAGACAGTAATCCACATTTAAAAGATACTTAAAAATAATTAGATTAATTTTAATTTTAAAATTCTAAAACTTCCATAACTCCTAATTAATGGAAAATGTAAGGGTCTGTTAAGGGTCTGCTGTAATTCACATAATTTGCATGCATTTTTATTGTTTGTGTAATGCTGTCATTACACAAATGTAAATTGATAAATGATATAATATTCATAAAATGTCTGGATTATTCTGAATACAAACAGACATTGTTATTTTGGGATGATGTCTGGAAGTAAATTTTAACTATTAAATCAGAAGTCTACTAAATCAAGGATTTACTGTTTAGGTGCACTGTTTTATTTGCACCACTTGATTATTTGCAGTTGAGTGTATTAACATATAGTGCATTTAATGGGGTGCAAAATGCTCTGTAATATTAAATCTATGACAAATACAGTATTTTTCGCACTATAAGACGCACCCCCCCCAAAAAAGTGGGTGGAAATGTCTGTGTATCTTATACAGTGAATGTTGCCGAAGCCCTGCCCACTCGCGGGTCTTCAGTCTCTTCCTCCCAGCAATTTGCCTCCTTGCAACAAACAACAAACAGCCTGGTCCACTTCAGTACAGCCTGATTTAGCACGATCAGCTGATTTGCGGTTGAATCGACCTCCCGGAATACCATTGATCAGCTGTTCCAGGCTGCGAGGATCGCTGCTGCCCATTGCAGCCACCTCCTCTTGCCCTATTTTCAGCCTCTGCGTGTCCTGTTTTCAGCCGTTCCAGACGGCAGAGATCGCCACCTATCGCCACCTGGAGTGGCCCAAAAACAGGATGTGCACAGCCCGAAAATGAGGCACGCAATGATCCCCACAACCTGGAACAGCCGATCGGCGGTATTCCGGGAGTCCGATACAATCACCAATTAGCTGCTCGTGCTAAATCAGACTGTGCTGAAGCTGACCAGGCTGTTTGCTGTTTGCTGTAAGGAGGCAAATTGTTAGGAGGCAGAGGCAGATTTTTTTTCTTGTTTTCCTCCCCAAAAGCTAGATGCATCTTATGGTCTGGAGCGTCTTATAGTGCAAAAAAATATGGTATGTTATACATGTATATAACTTTCTGATAAAGCATTTGGTTAGTCTGTTGCATGAATCTAACAAATAGAATAGACACTGAATCTTTAATGCAATTAAAGAATAATAATGCATCAGCATTTGTGGACCTGATTTCATTTCAGCAAAATCTCACTCTGTCGGAATTAACAAGTGATGTGTTAACCAGTCCTAAGATTTTTTTTTTAAAAAACCTAAAATGGTATACAAATAACTTTTTCTAGGGTTTATAGAATTGTGGGGATAGTTGGATTAGCTCTCCTCCATCTAAAGTTCTCCATATGGGTTAGGAGTTATAGTCTGGAAGGTATCATTGAAAAAGCCATTACTGTACACAGCAAAACTATAGATTGCTGTTTCTTGACTGTTTGATTAGGAAATATGGACTTCATGAGATATCTGTTTAAGAAATAGAGAATATTATATTATATAATTATGCTACATCATATCAGCATGGTTGTCTATCTTATCCAATCAAACAATTATATATGGCTGTCCATTCACCAAGTGATGCTGGCGGCTGACAATTTAAAACATCAAAAAAACTATATCCAAAATAAAAAAGTGGCAAAGAAATGAATATAGCACTGGAAACAATCATTCACATAACCCAACTAACATGAATTGATGACTCATTTTACAGCCTCAATGCTTGAGGAAAGAGGCAAATCTTCAGAGCCTTTATAAAGACCAGCAGAGTTGGGACCATCTAAATCTCAAGGGGAATCCTATTTTATAGGGTGATATGTGGCAACACCGAAGTAGAATATATACATAACTACGCATGCTGCTATCTGCTGAACCATCTGTAGCTTCTGACCTTCAACCACACTCCTATGTATAGTCCTATGTAATATTTGTATATTACAAATGCAGGAGTGACTTTGAGCAGGGACTCCTGATTCAGAATCAGGCACAGAAGATTTATGCAAAGGCTCTCCTAGCCCAGGTAAGAGCCATAAACACAAGAGGACCCACAAATTGCAAACTATTTCCAGCCGGGTAGTCCAATCCTACTCAGAACTAAACATGAAAGATCTCCAGCTTCAGGTAATCTCAGTATCCACAGGCACTCTGTCTTGCTAAGATTGTGCTTCAGTCTATTTCCATTCAGAATCCCACAATTGAGTATATATAACTAGGTGTCTTCGGCATGTTGCCATTGGATGACCTGTGACTTCATATAAATAATAAATAGAGAGAAGAGCATTGAGTCCTACAGCACGTTTCCAAGTAAAACCTTAAAACCAGACCTCCCCGCCCCATAACCAATACTGACTATAACCAATCCTAAAGGAAATGTGAGAATACTATGCCTGCCATTCCCAGCCTTCTGAGTCAGTTCAGAAGAATACCAGGATTGATTCTTTAGAAAGCTATCAAGAGATAAGAAAGGTCCAGGATGGACAGACCGTACCCCTCTCATCCCATTTCGGTCATAATCATAAAGAATAAAGTTATCAACAATGAATGTGTACTGAGTATTCTACTGAGGCCTGAAACTTGATGATAACTCACATAATCCATTTCCTTCAAGGCCCTCTGAAGCTACAGCTTGAGTACAAAGAAACAAAAGAAGGAGATTGGCAACGGAACAAAATTTGGGATGCTCCATTACTAGCTCTACCATGGCATCTAGTAGCTGGTATAGCAGCATTCTTTAATCAGTTTCCTAGAGGCCAGCTTCACAAACTGGGTTCACATCCAGCTACTTTTAGAGTAGCCCCTCTGAAACAATAGCCACTTTACCATCACTACTTTAAGATTCTAGTTGGTGCCACATTTGATACAAAGGTGGGCACATCTCCAAAAGGCTACATATCCCTCAGTGCTATCTGTGTTCTGATTATACTTGCCAGGTGAGTCCTCTCATCTTTGATCTTGAATGCGAAGAGACTTATTACAGGCTAACTTACAGAGCACCCGATTAGCATTGTGATTTAAGAGGTTGGCTTAGAAATCAAAAATTGTAAATTCTAGGCCTCCCTTGATGTGAAAGCTAACTGGGTAACTTTGGACTAGTCACTCTCAGTTCAAAACATCTCACAGGATTGTTGATGTGAGGAAAATAGGAGGCACAAGAATTACAGTTACAAGAAGAAGTATGTGAACCCCTTGGGATTACATGGAGTTTTGCATGAATTGGTCATAAAATGTGCTCTGAACTTCATCTAAGTCACAACAATAGACAAACACAGTCTGCTGAAAATAATACTACACAAACATTAGGTGTTGCCATGGTTTAATTGCATATAACATGTAAACATTCACAGTGCAGGGAGGAAAAAGTATGTGAGCCCCTAGCCTAATGACGTCTCCAAGAACTAATTGGAGCCAGGAGTGAGCCAACCTTGACTCCAATCAGTGTGATGATATTGGATGTGTTGCTGACAGCTGTTCTGCCCTTTAAAAACACACATCTGTTGTGGGTTTACTGGTTTCAAGAAGCACTGTCTGATGTGAACCATGCCTCGCAGAAAAGAGCTCTCAGAAGACCTACAATCAAGAATTGTTGACTTGCATGAAGCTGGAAAGGGTTACAAAAGTATCTCCAAAAGCCTTGATGTTCATGTGTCCACGGTAAGACAGACTGTCTACAAATGGAGAAAGTTTAGCACTCTTGCTACTCTCCCTAGGTGTGGTCGTCCTGTAAAAATGACTGCAAGAGCACAATGCAGAGTGCTTCATGAGGTAAAGAAGAATCCTAGAGTGTCAGCTAAAGACCTATAGAAATCTCTGGCACATGCTAACATTTTTGTTGACACATCTACAATAAGGAAAACATTAAACAAGAATGGAGTACATGGGAGGACACCACGGAGGAAGCCATTGCTGTCTCCCAAAAGATATTGCAGCACGTTTGAAGTTTGCAAAAGAGCACCTGGATGTTCCACAGCACTACTGGCAAATATACTGTGGACAGATGAAACCAAAATTGAGTTGTTTGGGAAAAACACACAATACTATATGTGGAGAAAAAAAGGTACAGCACACCAACATCAAAACCTTATCCCCACTGTAAAACATAGCAGAGGAAGCATCATGGTTTGGGGCTGCTTTGCTGCCTCAGGGCCTGGACAGATTGTTGCCATTGATGGGAAAATGAATTCCAGAGTTTATCAAGACATTTTGCGGGAAAACGTACGACCATCTGTCTGCCAACTGCAGGGGATGGGTGATGCAACAGGACAATGACCCAAAGCATACAAGTAAGTCAACACAAAAATGGCTTCAACAGCACAGAATACGCCCTCTGGAGTGGCCCAGTCAGAGTCCTCACCTCAACCCGATTGAAATGCTGTGGTATGACCTTAAGAGAGCGATTCACACCAGACATCCCAAGAATATTGCTACACTGAAACAGTTTTGTGAAGAGGAGTGGTCCACAATTACTCCAGATCGTTGTGCAGGTCTGATCTGCAACTACAAGAAACGTTTGGTTGAGTTTATTGCTGTGAAAGGAGGGTCAACCAGTTATTAAGTCCAAGGGTTCACATACTTTTTCCTCCCTGCACTGTGAATGTTTACATGTTATGTGCAATTAAACCATGGCAACATCTAATGTTTGTGTAGTATTATTTTCAGCAAACTGTGTTTTTCTATTGTTGTGACTTAGATGAAGTTCAGAGCACATTTTATGACCAATTCATTCAAAACTCCACATAATCCCAAGGGGTTCACATACTTTTTCTTGCAACTGTAGGTATGTTACCACTTTCAGTTGACCAAATACATATTTTGAAAAGTTGTCATAAAAATAAACAATAAGAACAAGGTAGTGTTAAGCACAATTAGCAACAGCTGGAAGCCAGGATCACCAACAATCTTACAGTCTCTGGGGGTCACTTGAGGAAGCTGGAGGATGGAATTAGTAGTAAACACCAAACTTATCTTCCCCATTAGTGGCCTGCTGCTATCTCCTATCATATTTTCTTTTGCCTACCAACATCAAAATATTCCTCTCTGTCCGTCCGTCCATCTCCCCATTAGACCAAATTCCCTTCTTGCTTTTTCCTCCAAGACCCTAGGCCGCATCCAGAATCATGATACTATACCCTAACCAACCAGCAATCACTACATATTCTCAAGTTTTAAGTTTCCAATCTGCTACCTTTAGTAACGTATTTCTTTTCCAATATTGTGCTAAAGCTATCTTTGCTGCCTTAAACATGTATCTTAGTCGACTGTGATATTTTTGATGGAATATTTTAGAATTATGCCTGGTAAAAAGAATTGTGGTTCAATTTCAAAATTTATTTTTAAATTTCTCTGAATTTTGCTATGTATTTTTTTCTTGTAATTTTTCAGTTCTTCCCATTGTTGTGTGGCAACTATTTCTTTAAAGTTGTGCATCCATCTTGTCATGCAACCTTTATTATTTCTATCTCCATGTCATATCTGAGAGAGTTTATATATGTGTCCTACTAGGTGGTCTTATTTGTTTATGACCATCCTTTCATTTTTCTTAAAAGCCCTCTCTCATTTTTAAGGTCATATTTTATTCTTCCAGCAATTTGTAAGTACGTAAACCATGACATCTACTATCATTTTCCAAGTAGTTCTTCATATGTGTTTAGTCTGTTCATGGAGTTTAAATAGACACATCTGCATATGTATTTGAACTTTTACTTATACCTATCTCTGACATGAAAAGCATTTTAAAAGAGAATAACAATGAGATTATTGGATGTAATATTTTTCTTGTAATGTTCCATACGTTTATCAAACTTTGTGTTATAATGTTTTATGCATGGTTTGAGATAGGTAATTTTAAAAGTTCCTTAAATATGGCAGAAATAGTTTTCAAAAACAGAAAATGTCAAAATAGCAGATTATAGAACAGGGTTTTATCAGATTTTCAGTCAGTAGCATAGATCATGTGCAAACACATGACTATCACGATGTTAGTTTCTGATCTGGATAACTTTAATTTCCATATTAAAACTTTATTGTCAATTCATCCTATACAAATAAGTTTTTCTTATATAGTGAACATTATAAAAAATGAACTTTATACCAGATAGTATTTCCAGTGCCCATATTATGGATTACAAAGATGTTAATATAAGGTTGGTTAAGTGAAGATAATATTGTGGCAATATATCCCCACACACAGTTCTCATGTGCTAAAGACTATGTGTTGAATTTCCTGAACATGTTTTTCTAGCACACAGTTCTTGTTGACCCTGGGTTCCTTTTTAATTACCATGGTAGCATAGTGGAAAGTTTTCTCCAGGGTGTTATTCTCTGTTGTCATTTGAGCCTTCCAGATTTTGTTGCCACCTTTTTTTTATTCTGCTGTATACGAGGTTTTCTGTTTTTTCTTCCATGTTCTTGGAAACACTTGATTAAAATGTTCCATCTGGCAGTACTCAGTACTTGGTCCTCAAAATCTGTTCTTGACCCACCCTGTCATTGCATTAGCCACAGACATTACATTGCTTAGCATGCTTTGATGTGTATTCTAGAGTATAGTGACCAGATGTCCCGCTTTTGGCGGGACAGTCCCGATTTTGAACAATTTGTCCCGCAGTGTTTTTAAAAAGTCCTGATTTTTTGAAAAAAAAAGCTAGGGAATGGCGGGAGACACCAGAGCTCCGTCTCTGCACATGCACGCACCCCTTCCCCGGCCTCAATCTGGGAGAGCCACCAGAGTTCCCCAGACTGTCCCTTTCGCTGGCTTCTCCAAAGCTCCACAGCCCCCAAGCGCGACAGGTCGGCTACTGCTTTTGCTGACCCGGAACCATTTCTGCCTCAGGGATGGAAGCCGCTTTCCTGATTAAAACTGGGTTTCAGGAGTTCCCCATAAGACGTTGTTAGACCAGAGAGTAACCCTGGCGGGCTGGGATGATCCAAATAAGGCTGCGAAGACTTCCCAAATCTTTTTTTAAGAGTAACGCTGTCACAGACTGGGCTGTTTGGTCCTTCCCCGACCTGCTCTGACGCCTTTGTCAGAATCCGGAAGCGGGCTTGTTCCTTCTTTTAGGAGAAACAATGGAATCGGTGGGGATGATTTCAGGGTAAATATGCTGGCGATTACTATAACCTGGGCTGTGGGAGAGGATGTTTCTGGACATCTTAGGCATTGTCCCCCCCACCCCACTCGCCGAATTGTTCCGCGTCCTGAAAACTTATCTTTTGGCTCTTTCCTTCCCCTTTGACTCCCATGCGCAATTGCAAACCAGCCCCACGCCTCCTTCCGTTGCTTCTCCACGGGAGGGAGCGAGAGAGAGAGAGAGAGAGAGAGAGAGAGTCCTTTTCTGCCCGGGGTTCCGCTTCGAAGGCTCTGTGGAAGCGTAGACGGCACTTCTGAGCACGTGCAAAGTGCTATCCCTCCCCTTTCTCTTCCTTTTCCTCTTGGGGATTCCCACGGCCAGGTGGATTAAGACTGGTTCTTTCCCATCTGACCGGGGCCAGGGGTGAATGAAGGGAAGGGAAGCTCTCGGGCGAACGAACAACGGCCTGGCCTCGTTCAGCGCCTTGCTTGCGTTCAGGGGATGTTCCGCTCTTAGGGAGAAGCCCAGGGCCAGGGAGTGTGCGGAAAGCCAATTTCTGGGAGTCGCCTTTGTTCTTGGGTCTCAGGTCGTCACCGTCGGCCTGGCGAGAGAAGGGAGAAAAGGGAAGGAAGCTTTTAAATGAGTTGTCCTTTTATCAGCGTTTGCTTTCCCAGTCCAAGCGGGGTGGCTTTGGGATGCGAGCCAAGCTGGCACCGCGCGGGGAACCGCGCCGTGATGCAGCTGAGCTTCCCACAAAGGGAGGAGCGGCCGGTGTAGATAATGGAGAAATACTTTGTCTTTAATCTACGTGGAGTCTCTTATGACCATAGACCAAATTTTTAATCAAGAATCCCCCCCCCCCCGGTCAATGGTGTCCCGCTTTACCAATGTTAAAATCTGGTCACCTTATTCTAGAGGCACAGTACCTTCAGTATCAAATGATACAGATTAGCCTGCATTCCTACTTCTACAAGAAATTCTGGATATTGAACTTGTTAGATGACATGCTGACAGGAATTTCATTTTTCTCTTCTGCTTTCATAACAGTGGTAACCTAATACAGTACCTGAAAATTGGTTTAGCTCCACTGTGCTTAATATCATTCATGGAGTTTCCAAACCCATGGAATTTGTCCATGGAAATGTCCCATTAAGAAGCTTGAATTATTATCAGTAGTCAGGGCTGTTTGAATGCTTGAGAATGGATCACATCTGGGTGGACCAGTTTATATTGATGAGCTATACAGAATTGTATAAAAATTCACCCATTTTGGTGAATCGTAGGTACTTGTGGAAGGAATAGGGAGCCTTGAAAAACAAAAGGAAATGCTAGCATGAGATAAGAAGAGCTTGAGCCAGATCAAGAAGCTAACTTGAGCAAGCTTCTCAGAAGATCCTTCCTAGTTCGTACAGCAATAAAGTGGCGGTGGAATAACACTGTCAGATATGTAAGATTCTGTTACTATAACTGCTACAATAAAAGTAGTCATGACCGGTATGGATTTATGGTCTAGCTTGTAGGGCTGCCAATACTATAATGAAGAATTAGCTATGTGCCGATTATTATGATTGTTAAAGTGCTTTTTGAATTCAATTACCTGCTTCCTGTTCTAAGTTTGGTATCATGTAGTGATTGGTTTGTACACTGTTGTGATTATTCTGGGAACTAAAGGGTGACTGGGTGCTCTCTCTTAGGACACGTATAGAATGGATTGATGTCCCATCAAGCTTCCCAGACTCTGGAAGGTTCCAGGTAATTTCTGCATAAGCAAGATATCATTTATGTGAATTCATTGTCACTTGAGAACTCACAGTTACTGGTTCTAAGAGAGAGGCTTCTTTTACATCTTATTAATTTTTGAATTCTAAGTATAATAAACAAGTAGTTTGGAGACTAAGTAAAGAGACTCTTTCATTTGTATCAATATAATGAAGATGGAATCCTAAAATAGTTTTTGTACATGTGTGCATGTGTATATTGAGGTTACTGTTGATTTCTGATGATTGCATAGACTAGTCAGTGCAGTTTTCTTGGCAAGATTTCAGAAGTGGTTTGCCATTGTTTTCTTCCTAAGAAAGTGACTGACCCAATATTACCCAGCTGGCTTCATGCCTAAGACAGGACCAGAATTCTTAGTTTCCTGGTTTTTATGGTGTTATCTTAAATACTACACCATTATGACTGACTCTTCTGTTTTAATGTTCTTCAAATATTTAAATAGTTGGTTATTTTAACTTTTAGTGAGAATTGTAACATATGCTGAGGCTGCTGGAAGATTTTTATTAGATTCCCTGACCTGAATTCTGAAAGATAAGAAAGTAAGTAAACAATTTCTGTTTCAGACAAAATAAAATGAAAACATAATATCAAGATGTCATCAAGATGATCAGGGAGTCTTGAGTTTTACAAATACTATAACATTTTTTTCCATATTCAAGGAAATGCATTATATTGTCTGAAATAATTGTCAAATACCTCAAATCAAAATTGCCTGAGTATTTCACCAATTTGGGATTTTGAAATGGGCCTTATATCCTAATAGAAGCACAGTATAACACAGCATGATTTCTGGATTCAGTGAGACCTTCTCCACTAGTGGATAATCTTTGGTCATAAAGAATTTATGGATAAAGAATTAAAAACTAAAGTTAGTGCTCCTTGGTGTTTCGGAATGGTTGGTTATTTTATTTTGTCAAACGGGGGCAAGTCCCCCTGAAATGCCTTCCTAGATAGGGCATATTCTGTGGTAGTTCCATATCAGGTAAAATAACTCATCTCTTGTTGAGAAAGCATAACTTCTGGCCATTAACTTTTGTAGAGTAGAGTTTCAATTGGTGTAGAAAAATGTATGAATGTGAAATGTTGCTTATAATTCTTACTCCCTTAAATTTTCACACAAGTTCACTATTATTTTACCTAGTATGTGCATTCAAATACATTGATTTAATTTAGCAGCAAGTAAATGTTGATTTTATTTATTTATTACCATAAATGTTTACATTGCCCATCTCCACTACAACTGTTAATCTAGGAATATGTGATGTATTTAATCTTTGGACTAGAAATGTATCAGTTGGGGATAGGATATATAACTGCCATCCATCTATCAGTAGAAGTTGTTAGAAACTTATTTCTAATCTTTCTGAGACGCCATAGAATAAAAGACACAATGCTAATTGTTTCGTTTCCTTTATTTTAGGCATAGTATAATCCTTTTAAAAAATCACTTGCAATGCTTTTGTTTAAGAAGAATGCTGTTTAGCAGTGCCAGAACGTTTTCCGAAGTGAAATTTTTTATAGAACAATTGCTTTTCAAAATGCTTATTACCAAATGAGGGTGTTACGTGACATGAGCAATTGTGGCCAAAGGAGACTTCTCTCAAAAACAATACACAAAAAACAAGAACCAATTTATTATTACCGGTATATAATCCATGAGTTTCAAATCCTAAATATTGTTTGCTCTTCTTGGCAGTGGATAGCTATTCTTAATTGGTAGGACAATTTGTCTTATTAATTCTGATACTCATTGAGATTTGATTTGAGCTAGATATGCAACTGCATAACTTAGCATCCTTAGCATCCAAGTTTTTTTTTTAAAGGATGGCGGTAATTAATGGTTTTACAAAATAGTCTTGTACCTCCAATAATCTCAAAAACAAAGCTGTAAAAAAGCATATGATTTTGGGATGAATCGTTTCTCTCTTAGAAACCTACAAATTAGACACCTATAAGTTAGGTTTTTAGAAGCTGTATCCATTACTAGGTGCATTTAACTACATTTTTACAAATCTTATAAGCTATGTATTGTATTTCTATCTTCCAAGGGAGTAAGTTAGCAAAGTTGCTTCCCAGATTATCCCTCTCCAAGTTTTGCTGCTGTTAAAATTTTGCAAAACCATTCTCCTTCTCTGTGTCATTAAATTGACTTGGCAGGTAGCACAGGCCTTTCCTCCCCAGACACTGTAATATCATCTAGATTTTGCTTCTAAGAGTTGCTTAGGTGAAATGGGTGGAGACTGGCTTGCAGCAGTTCATTTTCTTTTGCACTATGTTTTGTGACTTGGCAAGTAGCATAGTAAAATAGAAGCCAACAAGAGATTCCCACAAGCAGATGTTGTAGAGGAAGCGTTACTGGGTTTAAACAAGGCCATAAAGTAAAAGTAATAGGTGATCAATATACTAACCTACTTAATAT
This sequence comes from Thamnophis elegans, assembly GCF_009769535.1. NCBI lineage: Eukaryota > Metazoa > Chordata > Lepidosauria > Squamata > Natricidae > Thamnophis > Thamnophis elegans. Next base: position 32,030,845 of record NC_045544.1, on the reverse strand, counting down.
GCAGACATTTCTGTATTTTAATTTTGTAGGTAATGAAATAAATAAAATAATTGTTATAATATATTCAATATGTTCAAAGAGGATCTATCTTAATCTTTGTTTTTTTACTCCTTTTTAATACCCCAGCAAAATCAATGATCTAAAAAGCAAATTGTATTGACAGTTTCTCTGATTTAAAAATAGCTTCTGCCTATTAATCAACTACAAATTTATGTCAAATAGATAAAACTCTGAGCTTTGTAATACTTCTATGACAAAGATTTATTCTCTCTCTGTCTGTTGTTTTATCTTATATGAGAATATGTTGCTTCACTGCTGTATTTTTTTGTTATTGCAAATTATTCATGAACTTTCAGAGCAATATATTTAAATTTCTATTATGTGTAGATTCTGTTACAAAGATACTTTCAAAGATTTACATCCAAAGATTATGGAAATACTCATAATGGCATACCCAATGTATAAGATATTAATTTTGCAGTTTGTTTAGCATTTGATAATTTTAGAAGATTCATGTATTGAAGTGATTCAAAATCCTTTTAGTGCATCAATGAAAAGGATAGTTTTTCACCAAGGGTTGCATTTCAAAATGTTGAATCCAATTACATGTTTTAAATAGTAACTGAGTAAAAGAAACAGCAAATTATTGTGAAATGACTAGTTAAAGAGTAACCTTTTTGAAGTTCATGCTTGACTTCTTGTGAAGTACAGAATACAATGTATTGTAAGACTAATTTTCATTATTTTAATGACATATATACTTTATCAAATGTTTATAATACTGTGTTCTTAATAGTCAGTGGAGCAAAAAACAGGCTGCTTATTTAATTTGTTCATTTGGCATTCCAAATATGTAAAGCTTGGTTATAGTGATATAGTCTGAAACCTGAAACAAACATTATGGAGACAGTTTTACATTTCATGTTGAAATATTACTTCAATTTTCATGCTCATTTCTACTGAAAGGAAGAAAATACAAAATATAAACCAGCACAGGATATTTCTTGAATAATACAATATCTGAATGATTTATGAAAGTTGTACATATAAAAAAATCTTTCACATTTCAGTTAAGAAACCTAGATTGACTCACTAATAAAATTATATATAGATAGTCCTCGACCTTCATTTGTTTAGCGACTGTTTCAGATGACAATGGCACTAAAAAAGTAACTTATGACCAGTTTCCATGCTTCTAAGCATTGTAACATCCCCAGGGTCATGTGATCAAAATTTGCACACTTGACAACTGGCATATATTTAGTTTAGTTGCACTATCATGGGATAATGTGATTGCCATTTGTAATTTTCCTAGCTGACTTCTGACAAGCAAACTCAATGGGAGAAGTCAGATTCACTTAAAATTGCAGTGATTCACTTAACAACTGTAATTTTGGTTTATAATCCCTCCCTATATACATTTTATTCCCTCCCCAATCAAATCTCAAGGCTTGGGGAAAGGATCACAGCAGGAATAATATGTTGCCTATCTCACAATTTATCCCAGGGGGTGTCAAACTCATGTCATCACGTGACGTATCACAACTGCCCCCCCTTTGCTAAAATGGCTGTGGGCATGGCAAGCATGTGACACATCCAGCCCATGGGCTGTGAGTTTGACACCACTGATTTAGGCTATAACCACTTTCTCATGCTTCTATCCATAGAATACAAAGAGACCACCTCATATAACTCAGTCTGAACTGGGAGCTATTGAAAAGTCTATCCTATCTCTTGCCCTAGCCACTTGAATCTCATCATAACTTTGGATAGAGCGTAGCTTGTTGCCCCAAGTAATATAGTTTTGATACAACATGTTTTAAGTATTAGATACATGTAAATGTTAAAGCAGTACAATTTTCATAACTATTTTATATCAACTTGTGTGAAAACGAACAAGTGATGAGTAAGAGAGTTTTTATAATCCTACACTACTGAACATACATTTAGAAAGGAAATAAGAATGGGAGAATAGAGCAACAAAGATTCCATATTTCTCTTATTCACATAGATAATAGAGGTAAATTTTGATGGATCTCGGTATGTTGTTCTGTTTAATTAGATATTAAAACAGTTTTTCCATAGAAGACTTTTGATAAACCAAGGACCCTAATTTTTCTTATATCAATGGGAGCATTTCCTGAATAAAATTGGTCTGGATGTTTCTTGCACAGGGAGCAAAACTTGCATCGAAGTAAGCAATTGACTTTTTAAAAAATATTGTTTTCTATTAAATGGAAAAACAAGCTTTTTACTTTCCCCCTTTTGTGCACAGATTATTCCAGAGTTATTGGAATGAAAAAGAATGATTTTATGGACATCTCTTTCACTAATTAAAGTGTTTTGTTTATTGGTACTGTATAGAAAGATTTATGTTATTTGTTTCTTTACTTGCAGCTTTTGAGAGAACTGAAGCACCCTAATGTGATTGCATTACAGAAGGTTTTCCTTTCTCATAGTGATAGAAAGGTGTGGCTGCTGTTTGATTATGCTGAACATGATTTGTGGGTAAGTTCTGAAGTTTCTTTTTTTTCTTTTTACTATAATGATGTTATGTTTTAAAAGAAGTAACTGCAGTCCGAATGGATTTGAAACCTTTGCACAATCTAAGGTGGTATCTTAACCTATGTAGCTACACAAAGCATGTTAGGAAAGAAGAACCATGATGAAATCCATGTATCTGTATGGAAAAGTTTCATTATAAGATATGATCAGGTAGTCTTTGAAGATGCAGAATGTTTTCAGGATTTTTTAAAAAATAACATAAACTGAAAAACTCCCTGCTAGCCTTTCCTGAGAAGTTGAGATTGCTCTGCATTTATTTAAGTAATTAAAATCTTTAGAGACTTAATTGTGTGTTCTGTGTATGATGTGATTTAGAGTTCATATTCTGAAAGCCTTACACTATCTTAAAACATGATTGGCTACAAAAAACAAGGAGAAACAGGCAGAGGCATTTTGGAGAAGGCCCTAACGCCGTTTTGAGAAATATAACAATTCAGAAATTATAGCAGTGTGGCACAAGAACTGTTCTCAATGTCATTTTCCCACAGGATTTAAGAGTGAAAAAAGCTTAAGTGTTTTCTGTTCTCCCTGCCAAAGATCAATGTCATTTTTTCTAAAAATATATTTTGGAAATTATAACTCAGTTGTTAAGAGTTGTGGGCCAATTCTATCATTATATCATTGAGCTTGTAGGTTTCCACAGTTATAAAATAGAGCTACTTAATGAAAGGTAATATTGTATATGCTCAGAGACTAGAACATTGTAAGGATCTGTGCATGTCTAGAACAGGACTAGAAAGTTTTCTTTTGTCTGATGGGGGAGAAATACACACATACATTCAGATTTTAAGTACAGCAATATCAGGAATTTATTTTACCGATCAGAACTAAATGAAGCTCACAGATCTTTCATAAAGAAATATACATTTAGTAATTCCTCCTCTAATTTTCTTCATTTGAACTGGTGTACACATTCAAGACTCCAACAAGTATATCCTTTAGGTCCCTTGTAAAATTTGAACTTTTGGTGCTAGCCTTTCCCAGGCACCATCTTTTCCCAACCACTGACATTTCTTTTCCAGTGGATTGTTTGTAGTGGACTTGTAAACTATGTCAGGACTTTTTGCCACAGAAAGTGATATTGGGACCTTTTAGATAGCAATTATAAATAATTAATTTTTCCTTCTATTTAAAAGATTCCCTGTATTTTTCCTCAGAGGAGCAAATTTCCAGCTGAGGGAGGAACTGACATTGTCTCTCACTCCAGTACCTCTGATCGACAATCCAGTTTGAGAAGCCCAGTGGCTGCTTTTATGAAGAAACCAAAATGTTAGGCAGATTTCCCATTTATCTTCTTCCAGTTTGGTCTCAGAAAGTGCTTTAGAAGTAAAGGTTTTGAAAGCTCTGCACTACATGCTGGCAGCTGCAGTATAACTTAAAGATGGGCTTGAAGATCAATATAAGAACGAACTCATTAAGATCTCGACTGTAAGCTAGGATTTTATATGTGCAATTAGTGTAATGTTTATGAAGTATTACATTTAATATGAAATGAAATATTTGCCTTTTGCAGCATGTTGTGATGGGTTTCATAGGGAAATATTCCTCTTCTCTTTTTGCCGAATCAGTTCAAGCTATACTTAATGAATATGAAATTAACATGAAAGTTAGATTTGCTAGAGACAAATTACTGTATTGCTTAAATGGTATGATGAAAATTCATTATGAAACCCATGAGTAATAGTTTACTGTCAAGAAAATTACATGTATAAACTGTTCCAACCAAAGAGAAACTTGGATCACAATAATATAAAGTCATGAGATTTCATGCTATTGCATGCGCCATATAATTTAATTGGAGAGTCTTGTTCTTGTAGTTTTACTAACTTGCACCCATTCTGGAAGCTTTCTCCATCAAAGTTAATTACACCAAAGTAAATGTACACTTCATAGCTCAAAAGTGCCATAGTCTCATTATGAACAGCTTCATTTGATGTGCACAAAACTTTATCTCTGTGTTTCAGTTGTTTGCTTTTAAAAGCAACTGCACAAGGATGTATTGCTGCTATAATAGGAAGCATGTTTAATAACCTAGTTTGCAGTTCTTGCCACCTGAATACTGCATGCTTTGTTTGAAAAAGAGCCATCTAACAATAGTTTTGAAGGGGTACTCTTTCTTGTTGATTGTCTGTTGTAAAGTCATAATGCAAAGTGTACATTCTTCCTAATATTCTCCCTAGCTTCCAGTGTCCCGATACATGCAATACGTCATTATCACAAATTCCTAGGCTATATCATTTCATATAAATGCTACCAGTATTTGCATGTGTTTGTACTGTGAATGTTCTTTTTTCCCGTTCACTTTCTAGTGTTCTTGAAATAAAGCATGCAACTCAGTAAAAGTTATATATATATTTTCCCCTCCAATTGTTAAATTAATGGCCACTTCACATTTACCTGCATTGTTCAGGGAGCCACTTCCTGCATAGTATGTTCCCATGCAATTTTTATTGTTATATGGCACAAACCAGATGAACAGGACATATGCTGTTCCCACTCAAATGTTTTTCTCCCACTTGGCTGAGAAGTATTCACATGATTGACCTTGCCTATTTGATTCTTGGAATGTTCTATATTAAGTGCTCTCATTCAATGGAGTAAATATAAATTGGTCATTTCCACAACCTTTCACTTTCTCTAGTGCAACTTTTCTTATTGTTTTGTTTTTGCACAGGAACAATTAATCATCTCTTGAAACCTAGAAGTCAGCAACATTATTACCCTCCAAACAGATTTCTCTCTCTCTCTCTTTCTTTCTCCCTCTCTCTCTCTCTCTCCCTCCCCCCCCTTTCAATAAAGCGTAGAAAGCAGTCGTACTGGTTTAACATTGAATAATCATGCACCTCTGTGACCAAGAGGTTTTTTTTTTAAATGATAACTTGGGGCTAGTGAAGAACTTTAAGCAAAATTAAATATGAAGAAAATGTTGTCCTGGAGATAACTGCCAGATTTTGAACCCGTGAATTTTTCTCTTTCTTGCTGTACAGAGTTGAAACTGTTTAATATTGTTTTCTGGCATTTGGTGATGATGGCCCAAAGTAATATCCCTCATGGTCTGAATAACTCCTCTCAGTTATCCTAAGCATCACTCCATATTTCCCCATTGTCTTTTTTGCTCACTCCCAACTTTATCTCTTTCCATGCTGCCTCTTACACTTGGAACAGCTTCCCCGTCAACGTATGTAAAGCTCTCCTCCTTCAAAAAACAAAAACAAAACCAGTGTTGAAATCCACATGCTTAGGAGCATATTTCTTTTATTAACACCATAACATTCTCTGTGTTCTACTAGTTTATATGCTTCATTCTAATTTTTTTATATAGCATTTAAACTTTATAGGACAGAGAAGATGTCCTTTAGGTGATTTTTTAAAAATATATTTGATACTGAGAGCCAGCATGGTATAGCTGGTAAATAGTGGGGTAGGGGTAGGGGGCAGTAGAACCCAATTTAAATCTTGAACAAGTCATCAGAAGTCATTGATTTGCCTTGGAACAGGCATAATTTCTCATTTCATATTTTTCCTCTTATAATATACAGATTAAAATGTTAACTAATTTATTATCAGGATTAACCTAACCCAGAATTTGCACGACCAAATTCTGTGTCCAAAGATAATTTCCCTATGTGGCCATTAATATTGATGGATTGATATTGATCATTCTCCAGAAAACTCTTTCCTGTATGAGAGTTGAGAATTTAATTAGTTACGTACTGAGAAATCAGTTGGAGCATCTTCGTATCGTTCACATATTAACTCTGCCATCCCCAATTTCCCTTCCCAATTTGGAACTGAGAAGAGAGTTATAATGTTGCATAAACTTTGGGCTGATTGCCTATCACTACTCTGTCTCCTAGATTGGGAGCAAGTCTAATGACAAAACAGCAAAGCCATATTTGGTGGGTGAAGATATTGAATAAAAACACAGCAGTCTTTGACATTTGATAATTGATGTTATACCATTTGTAACATCCATCAATTTTATTATACTGAATTTGTTTTAGGGACAACTATTCTCTTCATTTCTTGATAATCTATATCAATAATATTTTAAGGATTTTTTGCTAAGTAAATATTCATTTGTTGAAAGGATGTTGTTATGCATTGACTTTTCCTATTTTTATTATGGTTACATACCAATTTAATTGGAGAAAAAAGTAAGCAAGAGCAATGAGCATTTGCAGTACTGCCATTTGTTTTTCTGTTGATCTGTCAACAAGACAAACAATACTTGTTTTGGCTTTAATTCATTATTAATGTATGGGGCTCTTTTCTATGTATTTAATTAGCAACATGTGGTAAGCAATAATTGAAATAAATTTACTTCTCAACATTACTTTTATGGAAGTTATAGGTTGGAGTCCTTTGGATTCCTTTTCTATAAAGACTCTATATTGTGGATAACTTGTGCTTCTTCACTTCAGTCCTTAAGAATGATATTTAGTATTTGAAATCTCAATGGTATATGAAAGCCACACTTTTCCCCTGGTTTTATTTAGATCTGGTGCAAATGTAATTCAGACTTTTTGCTAACCATAATTTGCAAATTAGCCCCAAATTGACATTTTTCTTCTCATTACCCATTCACACTTTCATATACATTTTCCCATCCCTTTCCTTGGCAGTTTTAATAAAGTTCTGCATTACATTTGTCACGAATAGTAACCATCTAGTTGTGGTGTCCTTGATGTTCTTTCAGTTTGGTTGTTTGCCTGCAAATGTTCCACTATCTAACTAGGTAACACCATCAGTGCAACTGGGTGCAGGGTTTGATTCTTGTTTATATACATTGCTTGCCCTGCCAGTTTTGATAAGGATGTGGTTTTCTACTTGATAATTCCATGATTATTGTTTGATTGTTTCCCTGGTGTTAACCCTTGCTTATCTGGGTGGTGGCTCCTGGAGAAAATGTATTCTTTTTTCTTCTTCATTCTTTTGAGTGGTGAATAAATATGATTACTACTTTTCTATGTGACTGTTGATTGCTAAGTTATTTGAATACCAAACTTCCAAGAATTTCCTTGTGTTTTTGAATTTAGTTTGGTCTAGGATGCTCATAGTTTCCCAGTTGAAATTATGGTTGACTCTATTCCATGTGAGATTATGGGATTGCATCTTCTAATTGCTAGTTGGTACTCATGGATACTCTCTGCTAAACTTCTACCTATCTGCCCTACATAATGACTGTTACAGTCTTTTTATACTCTATATTGTAGATGACTTTTATCTCATGTAACTGGGTCTTTTTGTTTACTTAAAAAGTTTTGCAAAGCTTTGGTTGTTTTGTGTGCTATAATAATGTTGTGTAGTAACTGTGTTGCTTATTTCTGAATTTTTTTATATATGTGGTAGCATTATCTTTTTCATAGTTTGTGTTAGTTGTGCGTTGGTGGGTTGAGTGGTGATGCACATTTCTATAAAGTTATCTATATATATAAAAGCGAAATACCACACATGCATCATCATTAAATCTCTAGAACTGTAAAGCCTACAAACTTGAAATTTGGCACATATGTTCCTCTTGGCTTCTAGGTGCTCTCTAATGACCATCAGATCATCAGTATTCCTTAACATGCGTCGATGCTAAAGAGTTAGACGTTCTACTCCCCCTTCCCCTTGCTAGACCGGGTGTGGGCATGGCCAGCATGTGACTTTTCCAGCCGGTGGGCTTTATGTGTCAATTTATCAAGACGATCACATAGTTTCGTAGTGAAACACAGGTATTCAGCTAGTGTGGATATAAAATTGTCTGGAATAGATTATATAGGTGGTCTGTTTTATTTCTTTGGTGCCCTGGATTGCTATAGTGCATTTGTACTTATTTGAGTAATATTTTTACATAGGTTCTCTTGTGGGAGGTTGAGCGGTTACTTTAGTAATGCAACACTTGGTTAGTGGGGTTGGTTTTTGGAAGTAGCATTTCCAATGTGCTACTTATTTTCTCTGCTGATATGGATATGCAAGATGGGTATTGTATTGTTGTTTTCCTCTTCACTTGTGAATTTTATTCCTTTGAATATGTTGATGAATTCATGTCTTTTCTAATTGTTTCTTTTTTATCATGAGGAAAATTCTATACTTTTGGTATATCTGGGAGTGCTATAGTGTTTAGACACTGAATTGTGGTCTCTGCTATAAGTCTTGACAGTGGTGATCCAATGGGTGTTTCTCAGATTTCCTGGCATATTAGTTTATCAAACTGAAAGTAGATAGTAAGCAAAGGTTGATGAGGTCCATGATTCTGGTATTTCAATCTTAGTATATTTGACTAGGTTAGGTATGTTGAGTTATACTTCTGCCATGGATTCTTTCACTGATTCTAGATTTATGGATGTAAAGAATGCTGGGACATGGAATGAAACCATAATTTCATCATCTATTTTAGGTATTTCATTTTCTGAAGGCACTGTAGTGGGGGAGTCGATGAAATATTTGCTTCCCTCTGGGAGGTGTAAACTCTCTTGTACATTCTTTGGCTGTGTTTCGTGTTAGGATTCCTGGTAATTACACAGTTGGACCAAGTGATGTCGGGGTTATATATTTTGGGGCATTCTGCCACAATGCAAGCAAACAACCAAGCTCAGAGAGCACCAGAACATCATTCAACCTTGAGCTACATATGTTTTCTTCTAATGGAACCATATAATCCAACCATCTATTGGAATTTGAAATAAATGTATAGAATCTTATCTGATCCTCATCCATAGATGACTAGGTCGTAGCAGCTTCTATTCAGATATAAAACTGAATTTAATTTTAAAGTGACCTATTCAACAGGATTTTATGCTAGAGACAGAATGAAGAATGGGTGTTGCTGGGTTTGTTTCCAGTTTGAAAATTTCATTTTGGAAAAGCTCCAGATATTTCTACATTGGAGTTCACAAGTAAAGGAGAGATATTCTACAGAAGAGTGAAGAGACTGCATCTTGTTATGCAATGTTTCCTAGTTCAGTTTTTGCACTGGAAAAATCGTTCTAGTTTACTACATTATAATGTATGGATCATCTTAAATTCAAATTTTCTGTTAGTATTGATGAGTTGCCAACGTCTTTTCTAAATATCTAGAAAAAATATGCATTACTGTTTTCATACCCTGGAGAGCCCATTTCTGATCTGAAAAGGGTACCCTGTGTTTGAAATGGATTTTGAATGCAAGATCAGTCAAAAGCCTAGCTTTCTCAAACTTTCAGACCACACTGAATGGGAATCCTGGAAATTGTAATCTAACATGCCTAGTGAGCAGTAGCTTGAGAAGTTTGAACCAAAGGAAAGTTTAGATACAGTATTTAGGGCCCCATGGACTTCATTGCTCCTGTTTTCATTTTGTTTTAGTGTCAATTTCCTTTCTTATTCCAATTACTGACAAATGTTCAAAAAAAAATCCTGATCTGTATTGCTTTATCATCAACCTGTAAGGTAAGCAAAGCCAATAGGCAAATTTGTTGTATTTCTGACATTTGTTCCAGATGCGGTCCAGAAAATATTTCACAGCTTTTAAGTCTTTAGTTTTATTTTTTTTAAAGGTATTAGGGGGCATTATCCTAAACTGATTTTAGATCTATAAGATAATTTCGTGAATATGTCAGTGAAGAGCAAGGAAAAACCCCTGTTTCAGTCCATGTACTTTTAAAGCTGAGGCAACAATGTGATGTTTCATTGTTACATTTTCTTTAATGTTAGTTATAAAAAGTTCATGCTTAATTCCAATTTTAGATTTCAAAATTAAAAGGCTTTCATCTTTTGCAATTATTTTGTGGGATTTTTTTTTTACATGATGCTTTCATGTTTGTGTTCTTTTTTTGTTTCCAGCATATTATCAAGTTTCACCGTGCCTCAAAAGCAAACAAAAAACCCATGCAACTGCCAAGATCTATGGTCAAATCACTACTTTATCAGATTCTTGATGGAATCCATTATCTCCATGCAAACTGGGTGCTTCACAGAGACTTAGTAAGTGCTGTGACTTTAACTGCCTACAAATAGACAGTTATATTTGTATTTCTTGAAAAGTAGATAAAAATGAAAAATATTAATCTCATGGATTACTACACTTCTTTCTGAAAGTTTTACCATATTTACCCAATAACAGGATGAGCCAGATTGTAAAGGTGCTCATTTCAAAGATAATGCAGAATGTATAGAGAAATCCCATGGAGTTCCAAGCTTGTCATCCTAGGTTTGCCAGCTTCAGTTGAAACCAGTCCTAGAGCATTTCTCCTTCCAGTATTTGTAAGCAGTTGATAGACAGGCAAGCAGTTATTGGCCAGAAGCCACACTTAAAAATAGCAGAGAGGAACAGCAACAATAACAAAAGATACAACAAAACAACAACTTTTAAAAATCTATGTAAAAATTAAATATTTCATTTATCAAATTAACTGATCCCCTCTCCCTACATATCAACTATTATGTCCCAAACATAGCAGAAATAGCAAAAAAAGAAAACAGAATGGAATGAGGTGAGGGAAAAATAGATATAAATGGGAAAGGACAGGAAGGACAAAGCTAGAGATGAGGTGAGAAGAAATAATTAGCAGAGAAGAAAAGAAAAGTCCTCTTTAGTAATTTCACAAAAGGACTACTGTATATACTCGAGTATAAGCCTAGTTTTTCAGCCCACTTTTTGGGCTGAAAAAAGCCGCCTCGGCTTATACTCGAGTCAGTGAAAAATTTGCCCGAAATGGAGGAGAAAAAGGGGCGGGGCCATGCCGCTGGGTGACACTCGTGAATGGCCCAGTGCCCCTGTGAGTTTCCCCTCCCTCTGTGTCAGTTTGCCGCGCAGCGCGCACCGCACCATCCCCCCTCCTCACGTTCTAATGTAATGCAGGGCTGTCTTACGATTCCCCTTCCTCCCCCTCCTGCCGCTCTGCAACGATGTCCCACCTCCTCCTTGTTATGGCAAGCAGCCACATAGCGATGTCCCACCTCCTCTGGTACAGTGATCCAATGATAGGAATCACTGTGCCGTGTGTCATAGGAGGCGGGACATCGCTCCCGCGGCTGCACGGGACATCATCATCACAGCGGGACATCAGCATCATGAGGTGAGTGAAGTATTTCATTGAATACACCGCTAGTTTACTGTTTTTCTTTGAAATAAATATTCAAAAACATTATTGGTATCTATTTTTATTTTTGAAATTTACCGGTAGCTGCTGCATTTCCCACCCTAGGCTTATACTCGAGTCAATAACTTTTCCAGTTTTTTGTGGTAAAATTAGGTGCCTCGGCTTATATTCGGGTCGGCCTATACTCGAGTATATACGGTAATCTTCAAAGTCGCCCATACTTTTCAGCAGTGATGCCTGCAACCATTTCAATCCCCTGCCATGTTTGTTTTTAGCAGCCTGTATATCTGGAGTAAAATATTGTTTCTCTGTCAGTAAAAAATTGGTGAATAACTTTTAGAAATTGACTGATAGTCTTCACAGTGCTTTACAGTCCTCTTTAAATGATTTAGAGAGTCAGCATATTGCCCCCAACAATCTGGGTCCTCATTTTACCAACCTTGAAAGGATTGAAGGCTGAGTCAACCTTGAGCCAGTGAGAATCGACCTGCTGAACTGCTGGCAATCTACAGTCAGCAGAATTAGCCTGCAATGCTACATTCTAATCACTGCACTCCATGGCTCATTTTAATGACATCTTAGGATATTTTTACTTATAGTATATTCTACAGGACAGTTTTAAAACACTTAAAAACAGCTATAGAGTCTGCTACATTTTACAATGGAAGATACTGTATTAAAATATAATAGGGCTATTGTATTTTTCTACCATTATAAAAACTATAGCTATCATTTTGTTGAAATTCTCTCAACATTTCACAAAGTTTAAAGTTTATTTCTATTGGTGACATAATTCTACATCAGATAAATGATTCCTTAATAATATTGAAAATATTGTCAAAAAATAAACTTAAAATAATCCTGCGTTGATTCTGCATGAGAACAGAGGGAAATTCTGGCAGCTTTCAAGATTCTGTTATTGTATCCTATAATGATAAAGTAAAATATCATTATCATTAGTTCTTGTAGAGACTATTTCTTGACCTGAGCTACCTTGAAGGATTCGTAGGGTTGTAGTGTTTTGGGTATAGAAACAATTCCATTCAAAACAGAAAAGACCATTAAAAGAAAATTAGTTAAATTTAATTATTAAAAATTATTAAATTTTTAAATTAAAATTGTTAAATTATTTAATTTTAATTTTAATGCTTAAAAAAGATGAGACTTTTCTTGAGTTTTCTGTTCTTTAAAGAACTACTGGAATAATTAACATTATTATAAGGCCTTGTGTCTTTGAGCTACCTTCTCAATCCGATGTTAAATGATATCCAATTGTATACCCTGAAACAGCTACACTGCTGTCTAGGAATATTATAGTATTGGTAGAACAAGTAAATAGGGAGTGGGCAAATGGGAGTTGCTTTTGAGTTCAGTAGGAAGAACTTTAACAATTTTCCTTCTAATGCAGCCTGTTTTAGCTACCGTGTTTTTCAGAGTATAAGATGCAGCAAGGTTTTGAAGAGAATTTTTTAAAAAAAGTTTTGGCACTCTGCAAACCTCCCTAAAACGGTCCGTTTTTCGTGAAAATTGGCGCATTTTTTTTTAAAAAAAGGGCATGAATAACCCTTAGGAGGCTTATAGAGTGCCCGGGGGGGGGCAAAAATGAGCAAAAACCGGCCTGTTTTTTGTCAAAAAGAGGCATGGATAGACTTTAGGAAGCTTATAGAGTGCTGCTGGAGGCTTGGGGGCAAAAAACGAGATGTTTTTCGCTCATTTCTGCCCTCCCAGCCCACAGGAGCTCTCTGAAAACCTTCTAAAAGCTATGCATGGCCATTTTGGTGAAGGGGATCGAGTTTCGGAAGACAAAAAATGCTGTATTCAGTGTATGAGACGCACCCAGATTTTCAGCCTCTTTTTTTGAGGGAAAAAGGTGCATCTTATACTCTGAAAAATACGGTAACTTAAAGTCTGCAAAAGAAACAAGAGAAATTATAAGGGATGACTATTACTGCTTTAAGAAGCAGGGAGGTTTTAGTTGTGACCTGTAGTGTTTGTGGCAAGTTTGTTCTCCTGCTCGAGAACAACTTGCAATCCTTGAAAAAAAAGCACAAACCGCAAAGCAAAAGTCCTGTAGAATATCAAGACCTTGAGGCTGAAACATTCCTTAAGTTCTGATAAATGAGATTGTGTTTGGAAGAGACTTAGGCAGACGCTTCCCATGATGCACTGAGGTGTAAAAGGGAAAAGAGATAAAGCACAATAAGGCTTGTAAGATTCTGATACTATATTCTTTCTCAATAAAGTATATCTCTACTCTTCCTATGGAGTTGGCTTTCTGATCTGACCTATCTTGTAGGGCTGACATGGCCATCCTTCAGTTCATAAAAGAGGTACAATGCTTTTTAAGGAAATCAAGAAAAGTGCTATAACAGGGATTCTTTAAAGGAAGACAAAGAAATAAGCCAGCTCTAATAATTGAAACAAGAGTCACAGAAGGTACTTGGGACCTTTGGAGCTCAGACATAGTTTTTAGGCCTTTGGAGGATAAATTGGTTTAGGGTAGGGTATCAAACTGATGGCCAATGGGCTGGACGCGTCACACCCCATTTCTGCAAATGGGAAAAACCTTATGAAATGTCACATAACGGCAACATGACACCGCGAGTTTGACACTCGCGGTTTAGAGCCTTTGGGTGAAGAAAAAAGGCTGGGATTAGGAGAGATGATTGTAGAATCTTAAAGAACAGGGGGGATACAAATAAACCCTTCAAGAAGAGTCTCCTTTTTTGGTAAATCATGACTCACTACTAGGAAGAACAAAAACAGAAGTGTGTTCACTGAAACTAATAAAACTTTTCGTACTAGTTCTTAATACTGAAATTGTACCAGTTACCTGGTATCTGTTTCTTCATGTCCATGCTCATTGCTCTCTATGGTAAATAATAATAACTTAAGTTTTAATCTGAGATAGGTGCTGCTGATTGTAGTAGCAGTTTCTGTATGTCTACTCAGTATAAATTAATACAATATTTTTTCCTTTGAAATAGCTTTGGTTTATTTAATGTAAATGTTATTTTGACCCTTTAGAAAGGCTATGGTGGAAATAAAAATCGTAGCATAGGAGAAACAAATTAGACAGTCCTTTACAAGACTACATCTTATAGGGCAGTGATGGTGAACCTTTTTTGGCTTGCGTGTCATAAGTAGGGGGGAGTGCAGGGGGGTCATGCATGGGCGTGCCACACCCATAATGCAATGTGTGACCCCCCCCAGTGCGCATGCACGCATGACAGGCACTCCCCCCATTTTTTTCATGCTTTTTTCACCCTCCCCAGGCTCCAGAGGCTTTATAGGAGCCTGAGGAGGGCAAAAACAGACTCTCCAGTTCCCTGGGAGGCCCTCTGGAGTTTTCAGGGACCTTCAGGAGGTTTCCCTGGAGGCTCTGGAAGACTAAAAACGACCAAACCGGACGTCCATTCCTGAACTTCCGGTTTGCCCACAGGGCCAGTTTTTTGCACTACGGGGGCTTCAGGGAAGCTTTTGAAGCCTCTGGAGGGCCTCTGGGGGGGGAGGCTGTTTTTGCCCTCCCCAGGCTCCTATAAAGCCTCTGCAATCTGGGGAGGGTGAAAAATGGCTTTTAAAAAGGCTGAACTCAGCTGGCCAGCATGCACATGTGTGCTGACCAGCTGACAGGGCAACACCTGGCATGACAAATGGCTTCGCGTGCCACCTGTGGCATCCATGCCATAGGTTCGCCATCCCAGTTATAGGGGATCCATCTATTATCTCAGCATAATGTATCTATATAAAGATGGATGATGAAATGTATGCAGTAGGCAGTTCATTCATTAGGAACCTAGATGAATTGTGATAAGCATTTTTTTTTTAAAAAATGGTTAGCTTATCTCATATCATAGTCATGACTTAATAGCAGGGAGGAAGGTCTTCTAGTTGTGGCCTATACTGACATCAACAGTATTTGAAAATATAATCTTGAAGTTGTAAACAATTGCTTTTTGAAAAGCATCAGCTTACATTACTTAATGTCTAGGAACACCATGAGCCACGGTGGCGCAGTGGTTAGAGTGCAGTACTGTAGGCTACTTCTGCTGACTGCCAGCTGACTGCAATTTGGCAGTTCAAATCTCACCAGGCTCAAGTTGACTCAGCCTTCCATCCTTCCCAGGTGGGTAAAATGAAGACCCAGATTGTTGGGGGCAATATGCTGGCTCTGTAAACCGCTTAGAGAGGGCTATAAAGCACTGTAAAGCGGTATATAAGTGCTATTGCTAAACAGTATTCCAAGATAATAAGAGTACTGAAGTCAAGGATTTTTTTTTTATTCAAAGTCCTAGGCTGACTGCATACCCAGATTAGAAATTGGATCCTCACAGGGAAAAATGTTGTTCTTGTTCAGCCCTGTCTGAGCAACGAAGTCTTCCTATATCTTTCGCTGTGTTCTTTTCGTACTCTCTTTGGTTCTGCCTCCCGGTTTGTCCTTTTGTCCTGAGTTGTTCTTTGGTCCTATCCTGCTTCATCTCTTCCCATCTTTCCACACATTTCTGAGCTGAAATTGAAAAATCTGAAACAAGTGATAAGTGGAAGGGCTACCCAATTGTACTTTAAAGTTGTTCCCTTCATAAGCTCATGGCTATGTATTATTTCTGAAGTGAAATCTCATGACAACTTTTGTTCTGGATAGCAACCTTATCAGAACCTTTTATTTAAAGTAGGTGTTCTGTGAGTGCAGCTAATTTTTAGCTTGCTGCCTCATGACCATTCCAACTCAACTGATAGCGCAGAGCTGTTTTCCTTGCCTTCTCAATCCAATGGCAAAACATCATTTCACACTTGAACAGTAGGACAGCAAAAACTATGCTAATCTCTTGGTTTATCCTTCCTACTATGCTGAGATTCCATTTGCAATCATTTTATGAACGTTGTTTATATCTTCTGGATAAAATATGTCCTTCAAGGGACATTTTTAAGAGCATATTTAGAATTCTGCTATGACACAATGTTGCTGACTGTATTTTAACAATTTTCAGAATAGCAGGCACAGATTGTGAACAGATCCCACTGTTTTTACTAGAGTATAGTGGTACTATTGTTACAATATTTAAAAAAAGTTCTAAAATATGCAATTTCTATGAGAATACCTTAATTTCTTAACATTTTTTTTTCATCAAACAATTGCCACATATTGTTTGGTGGGAAAAAATATTTCTCTCTTGCTTACCATTTTAAGTTACAAAGAAGTTTCCTTTGAGACACTCCCCCCCACCAATTGCAGGCAGAAATAAAAAGACACAAATTCTTCAGGCTACCCCTATAAATAATGAGGTCACATTCTTGCCCTTCTCCTTTCTTTTATTCCCCTCTCAAATCCTATTTTAGTTTAAAGCCATCAAGTTCAATCAGATGGTCAACTCATATATGTCACATATTTCAAGTATTATTTGTTAGAAAATATTTTTATTCTTTCTCAGAATTTGGACCTAGTTGAAATAAGATAATTTTTCTAAGTACTTCTCTTATTTAGACAAGCCTGACAAAACATCACATGGGCAGAATCACCACACATTATAAAATTGGGTTTTCACATTTCAAGCTTTGAACTGCTAGACTTAACCTTCAAATTTCACATTTACATATTCTATTATACTTTTCTTTTACAAGGATAATTCCCAAATAATTACATCAAGACTGTAGTGTTGCTGGCTGAGTCTAACTTTTATTTTTTTCCCATGCTGCTGTTTGTCATGTGCAAATAAATGGGTTATTGGTTTTCAAAAAGATCCAAGATGCAGATAAGTCTCCCCCTTTTAAAGAAATAATACACAGGTCTCTTTTCTGATTAACTCTTTCCTGATTTAATCACACGGGTTATCATAGCCAATCATGTAAAGACAAACTCAGCCTAATTAAGGGATCTGAACTATAGCAGTTCCTAGAATGAACTGAAAAAGAATGTTACTCTGGAAATATTCATATTTTCTTTGACACTGAGACTACTGAAACTTTTTATGCCATTAATAAAGATGTTGATGTACCCAGCCCATCATATGATCAATATTTGTTTACTTTTATATTGTCTCCCTTATAAATTTATATTTCAGGTATGTGCAGTGATTCATTCTAACTAAGTAGTTCAGAAGACTTGATATCCAGGTGGCAAGCCTTCCAGTATTTTACGAATCTTCTTCCTGTTATTTAAAACTGTGCCCCAAGGCTTTTCATTAAAGTTAACTACAGGATCAAAAGTGCAATGGATGCAAATGTACAAAGCCCATGAATGTCCTAATAAAAGCTCTCATTCGTTGTATAAAATACAAAATGATGCAAAGTGATACAAAAAAAGAGATGCTGTGGCTCTAGAAAGAGTGCAGAGAAGATCAACAAAGATGATAAGGCGTCTGGAGGCCAAACCATATAATGAACGATTGAAGGAACTAGATATGTCTAATACACAGTCCCAGTGTATTCTGTCAGCATGCACATTTGCACAATAATGATCACACAAGGCCTTATGTACAATGGATCTTGAAATCCAGTGCATTAAGTCCATGATACATTGACCATGTTAAAGCCAGTGGCTTAATTTATCAAATAATAATTGTGCCATGTTAAATAATCATATAACCATTATTGTTCATTCATTTTCATTGGCCAAGATTATGTTATCAGGATCTCTATTTTCAGGGATCTCTGTTACCCTGGTGTGAATTACTGAGTGTTTAAAACCTTTGTTTTTATTAGATTTTCTCTTTAGGAGAGGGTGTTTTCCTAATTTCAGTTCTAGTTTTTTTGCAAGAATCTCAGCAATGTTTATACTTTTCAGTGTTAATTTACCATATAAATATTTTCACGTACGATAACAAATCCTTGCAATATAGTTCCATAATATAATATATAAGGCAATACAATGCATTTTTAAAATAAGAACGTGCCTGGACAACAGCACTATGCTAAAGAGAATGTTTTTCTCATGGGAATGTCAAGTTTCAAAAGAATTATATTCTAGATAAGCCTGGGAACAGTAAAAGTTACTAAAATGCTAGCATTCTGTTGTCCATTGTTTCTCTTATCACTTAATCGGGTGTGTTCCTCTCATTCAAAACTGCAGACAGTTTTACTTCTGTTTATTTTTACTGGCTCCCTTTTGACCTTCTCCATACTAAAAGAATTGATCACACTGAGTTGATGCAGTAGCAATGTTCATATGGATTGATTTCTTTTTTATGTTAAACGAGTTTTATTCAACAGCATGTCAAAATTGCCTTTGCCCTCTCTTTCTCCTTGAGATGTTTATATTGTTTATGTCCACTAATCTGAATGGAATGATAACATAATCAATTCAGTATTTACAACTCCAAGGATTTTGCTTTAAATTGCAGCATGCATATATTTTCTCCATGGCAAATATTGTGCTATTTTTGATCTTGTTCATTCTGCATTATATCTTTACTGGATAGTCAAGCCCTATGTTTTAGTCTCAGTTGGGATCTCTTTGTTCAATTTTTATTCCTGATAATTTAAACATGAAATTCCAAAACTTTGTTTCTATAGCAACTAACGTGGCTTACTCTAGGGCCAACATTTTCTTTTAAGTAAGGGTGAAAACCAGCAAGACCCATCAGTAAGCAGAATGTTTACGGCTAACAGAATAAATTCCTTCACTCTCTATTATACCCAAATGCCCGCAAATCTGCTTTCTGTACATTTAGGAGGACAGAAATAGAGGTCTCTCATACAAAACTGAATATGCCCTAATTTTGGTCATGAGTTTCCTAAAAGAATAACTATTTTGAATGAATTTAAATCTTCAGAATCAGATGAATTGCACAAACATATACCAGATTTGAATATATTTTTTCTTTTTTCGCAGTGAAGAGTTCACTGAGAGAAGACAATATTAGAAGTCACACTGGATCTGATTCCTTCTCGGTCAGGGGTCTCCAGCCTTGGCAACATTAAGCCTTATGGACTTCAACTCCCAGAATACCTGGCTGAGGAATTCTGAGAATTGAAATCCACAAGTCTTAAAAGTTGCCAAGGTTGGAGAACCCTGTTCATCTTAGGTCATCTTAGTATCTGTATTTCAATCTTCTTTCCATCTATATAATTATTTGTATATATTTCTATATATCTTTTGAGAACATTTACGTAGAGTTTGTCCTTGACTTATAACCATTCATTTAATTATCATTCAAAGTTACAACATCACTGGAAAAAGTGACTTATGACCGATTTTCCCACTTATGACCATTGCAGCACTCCATGGTCATGTGGTCTAAATTCATGTGCTTGGCCCCGAGGGTTTATTTATGACAGTTGCGCTATCCCAGGGTCATGTGATCACCATTTGTAGCCTTCCCAGTTGGCTTCTAACAAGCAGTCAGTGGGGGAAGCCAGATTTGCTTAATGACCAAATGATTCATTTAACAACTGCAGTTATTCACTTAACAACTATGGCAAGAAAGATTGTAAAATGGGGCAAAACTCTTAACAACTGCCTTGCTTAACAATAGAAATTTTGGGCTTAATTGTGGTTGTTAGTTGAGGACGACCTGTAGATGATAGTATCTTAGAAATGTGGTCTCAAAAAACTATGTTTTCTCTAACAGTTTTGTCATACCAATTGATCAGCCTATTCGTCTTGTTTGGAGCACAAGCCCTGCAAGACTGAATATATAAGGAAGCATTCTTTGTCATTGCCCCCTTTTCTGAAATGCTGTCCTTTGCAAATGCACACCAGAGATCCAATAAAGCAGGAGTGTCAAACTCGATTTCATTGAGGGCTGCATCAAGGCTATGTTTGATCTCAAAGGGGGGGGGGTGCAGGGAATAGGTGTGGCCAGGGAGTTGGCCAAGGTGAGCATGGCCAGGTTGACATCACTCGTCAAGGCTTCGTGTTTTGCCACAATGGCCTCCTGCAGCCCTCTACCAGCAAAAATGGAGCCCGGAGAGGCCACACGTGGCTTGCCCAGGTTCTGTTTTGGCCATGATGTGTTCCTGCAGCCCTCTGCTTGATGAGGCCCTCCCAAACTCCCTTTTTGCTGTCAGAGGCACTGCAGACTGGTCCTTCGCTGTTTCCAGGGTGTCCCTGTCGGCCAGATCTAAGCATCCTGCAGGCTGGATCCGGCCCACAGGCCTTGAGTTTGACATTCCTGCAATAAAGCCATTAAGATTTGGCTCTTTCAGCAAGCTTGAAAGATAGCATGGTTCTTTCCTGTAGGGAAATATTTGTAAGTCTCCTGATGCTTCCCCCCCACTCGATTGTAATTGTTGCTTTGTTATTATTACAATTTGATATTTTTAATTGGGTTACTGCATGAAGTACATGAGTCTCTCAGAATCAATTTTTGATTGGGGAGGCACATAAACGTAGCAGATAAATAAACAATGAAGAGCTCAGTTCTTCCTAACTTTTGCTTCTCTTTGTATCCCTTGCTCTGTTCTGACAAACTAAGGTGTTGTATTGGTCCCTTCAGGACCTGAATGTTTCATAAATATTAAGTAGAGGTCAAGAAACATTAGGAATTTTGACTTGTTTCATGGGATACCTTTGGAAAGTATCTGAAAGAGAGAAATAAGGATGGGAACAGAGACTTTTCAGGAGGAGGAGGATTTTTAAATGGTGAGAGAAAAGCCAAATTACAAAATGAATCAGAAAAAGCTGCTCAATGAGAGATTAGAATTGAAGTGGGGATGAAAAAAGGAGAAATTACATAATATACACTGGAAAATTTGCCTGGGAAAGGAATTTTTCAGTGGAATAGTGAGAAAGGTTTAGACCAGTGTTTTTCAACCTCAGGAACTTTAAGATGTGAGCATTTAAACTCCTCTGGGTAGAGAATTTTGGGAGTTGAAGTCCACATATCTTAAAGATGCTAATATGGAATAAAACTGATTTAGATGCAGATGAGTTATGGATGATGTCTTTACAAGTAGTCCTCAACTTGCGCCCACAATTGAACCCAAAATTTCTGTTGCTAAGTAAGACATTGATTAAGTGAATTTGCCCCTTTTAATGATCTTTCTTGCCACAATTGTTAAGTGAATTACTGCAGTTCTTAAGTTAGTGACACGGTTGTTCATCTGGTTTCCCTATTGACTTTTCTTATCAGAAGTTCACAAAAGCTGATCCCATGATCCCAGTATACTGCAGCCGTCATAAATATGAGTCAGTTGCCAAGTGTCAGAATTTTGAACATGTGACCATGGGGATGCTGCAACCATCATAAGTGTGAGAAATGGTCATAAGTTACTTTTTTCAGTGCCGTTGTACCTTTCACTAAACGAAAATCAAAGTAAATCAAAGACTACTTCTTTTGAAAAAAAAAGAGAGTTGTGGACAATTTGGAGTCTGACGGTATCTTCCATATAAAGAAAAATGTGCAGATTATAGTCAAAACAATTAAAGCTAATTTCCAGAATCAGCTACAGGCCATGAAAATAAAAATAAATTGATTTTTTCCAGTTGAAGGAAAAATTGGCTGGCTATACTTTCCTCGACAGAGAAACAGTACATAGATCACATATTTCAGTTGTCAGTAAAAACGTGACAATGGGTGGACGTTGCCAACTCATCACTCCCATCCAGTCACATGGCTCCCCAGCCAAGCCTACCCAGGTTTTGTGGCTCCCGGTCTTTTCTGTGGGAAATGGGTCTCTCTATCTCTCTCTCTTTTTCTCTCTCTCTCTCTCTCCCTCCCTCCCTCCCTCCCTCCCTCCCTCTCCCTCCCTCCCTCCCTTCTAGTCTGGTAATGAAATGTTTAGAAACTAAATTGAAAAGCTTGGAGAGCAAACAACTGCCAAAAAAAGAATAATTCTATTTCTATATTGAAAGAAATATACAGTATATCCAATTTTAAATAATATTTCAAGGGAGGAAAGTGCATGATCTGTGCATTCTAAATCTTTTATATATAAATTTGTACCATTAAAGTAATGCATGATACATGACATATATGGATATTTTACTTTATTTTCCCAGAAACCAGCAAATATTCTAGTAATGGGAGAAGGTCCTGAAAGAGGAAGAGTTAAAATAGGTAAGTTTTATAATTACCTGTATTTATAAATGTAAGTACAATAGAAATTAATAGAAATTAAAGCAAAACATAAATATCTCAACCACACTGAGTTACAGGTGGTATAGATAATTGGGTCCAAAGGAAAGCTTATAGGAGAATATGAGACAGGAAAATGAGTTTCCTGTATCCATTCAGGAGCTTCCAGAATTCAGCTGAATGTGGTTAGAGGTGGGTAAGTAAGGAGCCAAATAATATGGGAGAAAGTCCCGTGTTCTCCAGTGATCAGTAGTAACTTGTATTTAATTTAATTAGAGACGATACCATAAAAAGAATGTGCTCCACTGGTATACAAGATAAGTGCAAAAACAAACATTTAGAATTACCGTATTCAATGATTATAAAATATATAATAAGTTGCTAGGGTAGGTTGTTATTACCTCTAAAATTTCTAGGCTACTTCCAAAAACCCCAGAAACAGCTAATGGAAACTGCCATGGGTGAAATGCAGATGAGAAATTTCTGTGTACATAAATAGCAAGAAACTGTTTAGAGTGATTGATGTGATGTATGAACCAGTTTTAAGGATATGGATAGGAGTAGATCTCTACTGACACACTAATAACAATGCATGTTAAAGACGGGTGTTACCAGTTTCTCTGGCTCTTGGAGCCACTGAAAGGGAGCAATTAAAGTTGAGTATACTTCTTCAGCTCTGACTGAATGTTTAAAAGCTTGAAGCTCTTAACTCTGTGGGTAAACTTTACTTTTTCTGTGGATCAGTACCAAAACCTGCCAAATTTCAAAATTTGTTATTTATCTATCTCTACAGAGCAATTTATAGCAAAATTATACAAGCTGTTTACTTGAGTTCATTCCAGACACCACAATAGATCATTACCCTCCAGATATTGAACTGCATATTCATGAACTTGCTTATTGTGAAAATTCATAGACATTACATGACTACATTAGCTATTTTATTAGTTTTAATGAAGTCATATTTGCACAGAAGAAATGTTTACTTCAATACACAGAAATTGAAGTCTGTTTCTGTGTCTTTGTTTGGGATTTAAATTTACAGCTTTTCTCCCATATTTTTTGGAGTCAATGGAAATTTGGCCATTTGCTTCATGCTTTTGAGATCGATAATGATAAAATGGTTCACTCAAATGACCAAGACTCAAATGTATACTTTTATATTTATCATAATCATTAATCATTAATTGATTATGTCAATAGCAAAAAAAAAAAAGACTTTCCTATTTCAAAAATTCCCAGTAAAATGTTTTGTGGCATAGACACTACTTTTTTTTCTGCAAAAATGTTGCCATTCATCAATCAGAATTGTGAGTGTAATTTTTTAAAAAAATTATATATATTTTTATAAAAGAATTGTGAATGTAAAAAAATCTCAATGTAATAATGTACTATATTCCATAATGATAAGTATGTAGTACCTATGTTGAGACTCGTGTTTACTATAGAACATGGAGATCAAACTCAGAACATCATTTTGCTGTTACGTGACATTTTGCAACGTTTTTCCCTTTGCAGATCTGGGGTGGTTGTGGCCTGCGTATGACGCATCCGGCCTGTGGGCCGCCAGTTTGGCCCCTCTGCTATAGAACATAAATGCATGTGTCTTTTAATATCCCTTCTAACCAAATGTTTCCATTTTGAAGCCTAAAAGCAATACAAACGAAGGTGTAAACTGCAATTTATGCTTAACATCTGCTTACAGCAGTCCTTTCCTTAGTACTTCTCATTTACCTTGCTTTATTCAAAACTGCTTTTGTAAATTGTTCAGAAAATTCATTTAATGTAAAATAGGGAAGCTTGATTATTTTTCTGGCAGATGCTTTTAAAATTGTACAAAACTACTCATATTGTGATTAAATTGGTTTCCAGTGTGTTGCTCAGATCATTTCATGGTACTGGTTATTATCTATAAAGCTCCAGAGCTTTGTAGATAAAAAATATCCGGTAACCAACAATTTTGCTACTTACAGAATTTATCGGTCTCATCTAGCATTTGATATATCACTGTTTTACTGGTCTAAGTATATGATAATTAGGCAGAAGTTAGGAAAGCTTTGTAGCCCAGCCCAAATTAACAGGGATCTAAATTTACTTATTTTTAAAAAATGATACAAAGGAATAAAAGGCATATTTCTATCACAAGTTTTATAGTAGACATTTATTTCATATTAATTTTAATTGTTAAAAAAAAGACTAAAAGACTGATGGGGGCAGTGGGAGATAGGCACAGTGTCCTTTGAATCAGTTGATTCTTTAGAGATGCCCCTCCCCCCAATGTGTCCTTTCATTTTGACAAAGAAATCTCATGAGTGTTATTGAGTGTTGTTGCCTAAATATGATCTATATAATGTCAGTATGAATAGAGTCAGACTACTGCTTCCAAAAAAAACCTTGGCCTGCCAAACCTTTAATGTTAAGCTTTCTAGTGCTTTAAATTGCAGAAAAGTGGTTTGAAGTTTGTGGGGATACATACACTCCATTCCTGCCTCAGAAGTGGGTTCCTGTACTGATTGGTACTGGTTTGCTTCGCATGCACTTTGCTCACACACATGCCACACATTGCTTGAGCATGCACAGTTGGCTGTAAATTGTTTTGTGTATGCACAGAAACATGCCGGCAATGGCAGAAGAGACCCGGGAACTGGTTTGGGGGCGTGGCCAGCCTGGGTTCCTGCTGGTTCTGTGACTCAGGCCAAATCATCACTACCAGTTTGGCCAAACCAGGAGCAACACACCTCTGTCCTGCCTACTATAAAACAGCTTTGTTTTTTTAGATTGCACAGCATTTCAGAAAACAGTTGTGATAAAGAACAGCTATTTTATAGAACCACATATAGCAATAGCAATAGACTTACACACCATTCCGCAGTGCTTAATACAACGTTCCACAGTGT
This sequence comes from Thamnophis elegans, assembly GCF_009769535.1. NCBI lineage: Eukaryota > Metazoa > Chordata > Lepidosauria > Squamata > Natricidae > Thamnophis > Thamnophis elegans. The sequence continues at coordinate 32,005,300 of NC_045544.1, read as the reverse complement.
TTACAGCACTCTTTAAGTCAGTGACTCCTCAACCTTTTTGACACCAGGGACCCATTCTGTGAAGAGAGGTTTTTCTGAGGACCAGAGGGGCTGTGGTTCGTGTGCTGCCTGCATCCCACAAATGGGGCTTCACTTGTTTGCGCAGCCCAGTTGCTGGTTCATGGACCGGGGGTTGGGGGCCCCTGCTCTAAGCAGTTTACAAAGTCAGCATATTGCACCCAATATTTTTGGTCCTCATTTTACCGACCTCGGAAGGATGCAATGCTGAGTGAACCTTGAGCCGATGAGAATTGAACTCATGGCAGTCAGCAGAATTAGCCTGCAGTATACAGTGCATTCAGAAAGTATTCAGACCCTCTTCACTCTGTCATTATGGGGTACTGAGTGTAGATTAATGAGAAAGAAATGAATTTCAACAACTGTAGAATCAGGCTGCAGCATAACAAAATTGACAATAATGAAGGGGGTCTGAATATTTTCTGAATGCACTGCAGGTGGTTCATTTGTGCTCTGCATGTCACGAACCATATTTTTTGTCCTGAATGTCCTGAATATCAGTCTTATATGTACTTTATGCTGGATATTAAAATATTTGACTGTACAAGTTTTATATCAAGTCTATTAATCTGAACAAGAATATACATTGTCTTAATAATAGCAAAGTGTTTGGAATTGCATAAGGCAGTTATATTTCTAATGGTTACTCAGAACATTTCTTTTAGCCTGAGTTATGACATATTTGATATAATACAGTAAACAATGGTGTTATCTTCACTGATGAAGTCAATTCAAATCAACACACATGTTCAAAAGCACTTCTAGTTTATGCTGTTAAGGGAGTGGCAATAGGGAATGTTTGTAGCTGCTAGCATGGATGAAATGCATTTCTAATGTAAAGTTTTGAGTAATATTGTCCATGCAAATACATTGTTTGGGATGGGAGGAAATAATAATATCCTCAAACAGGTCTTATAGGAAAGTTCTAGATAGGGCAGCAATGTAAGATTGTGTACTTGGCTTAGATTTGAGATAAATGAGACATTGATAATATCAGGAATAGCGGTATAGAAGAATTTATTTTAGAAAAGTTTTGTTTGGTGTAATACAAAAACTGATTATTTTGCAGCTGATATGGGTTTTGCAAGGCTATTCAATTCTCCTCTGAAGCCCCTGGCAGACCTTGACCCAGTTGTCGTGACATTTTGGTATAGAGCTCCAGAATTGTTACTTGGGGCACGGCACTACACTAAGGCAATTGGTAAGTGTTTTGATTTTTAAAAATATAGCTCAATAACTATCAGTATTATCAATGTGCATAATAAATGTAAGAGTTATAAAGTTCTTAAGTAGTTCAATACATTAAATATCTACTCCATTTCAGAAATAAAATACAGTTCTGTTAATTCATACAAAGCATGCCCACCTTAAAAAGTACCATTATTGGAGAATATTTCCCAAATTTTTTGAATGTGTTTCTATCAGACTTAATAGCTTTTTATTCCAAAATATCCAACAGCCATTTCCTTTTCTGGTCTTCTGGTGTAAAAGATCCTGTGTTTTAGGTCGTCTCTGTCCAGAAACCATCTGTATCTACAAGAAAAAGAGCAAAATGTTCTTATCAAATTATTTCCTCTGTCTACCTTCACCAATCTGGGTTGTCCAAGTATATACGGACTGCAACTTCCAGGTTCTCCAGCCAGCAGAAGCCCTTGAGAATTTTGGGGTTGCAGTTCTGACAAATTTTGGTGGTGCCTGGTTTAAGAAGATTTTCTTTTTGCCGATAATTTTAAAACCTACTGGAGTTGAAGAGTTGAAGAATATACTATGCTGATGCAGCCATATAAGATCATGCTCCTCTAATGGCCACTTAGTAATCATCTTCTAGTAGTTTATCTATCAATTTTATTTGATTGACTGAACTGACTGATACTACTGCAGAACTATTATCTACAGTAATTACATGACTGCTTTCAGAGATCATCCTCCTTTGTTGTTAGCTATCTCATATATTTAATTTTTTGGCTTATTATTACTCATTCCTTTTCCACACTCGACGTTGCATTGTTTATCCTGGGAAAGAATAGCCCATGTGTCTGATTCTCTAAGGGAATAATTGGGGGCGGGGGGCGGGGAGATGTCCAGGAATGACATAGAGACAGCTAAACAGTGAGGTAACCTGTGGAACAGGTAGGCTCTCTTACTTGAGTTGTGAAAATGTAGAATTCTGAATATCTTTCAGATAGTCATATTTCTATGATTTATTCAGGTTCTTCTATTTCTATGATATATTAATGAAGTCATTATATATGCTTTGGAGATACTGCTATTGGACTCTATTGCCTAGTGTATTAGTAATTCTTATTTGAAAAAACAGAAATATGTATGTGGCAGAAGAAGGACCAAGAATATTTTTTTAAAATTTCAATTTCCATTCTGCCATGCTCCTTTTCTCGTTGTCTATGCCCTTTTCAAAGTAATATTATTATAAATGTGATCCTGCGTACATGTACAGAATGTTGAATTTAAACATGAGACATGGATTTTAAAAAGTAATTTTCCTCTATTCCGATTCCTGAATCCTAGTGGTTAAGAAATATTCTGGGTGTAAAATAATCTTGGTTCATTAATCTTGTACTTTTAAGAAATATTTAAATGTTCCTTGGGATGGGGAGGGAATTATCTTTCAGTTTCTCTGCTTGCCTTTCTTTTCTTATTGGATCTAAGTCTCTAATCTTACAAGATCAGGAAAAAAATCATAGGTCTACTCTGAACATTCTTTTTATCCTTGCTGATCCAAAATGGATGCCCCAGAGCCATGTCCATTACTGAAAATTATCCAAAATTTGTCTGAAAAAATACTACTACTACTACTACTACTACTACTACTACTACTACTACTCATCATCATCATCATCATCATCATCATCACCTTTAGCGTCATTGTACATATATACAACAAAATTGATTTAGCCTCTTCTGGTGCAATCCATAACAAAAATACAAGACAACATGAATCATATAGAAAATGGTCCTTATACAAGTAATTAGGGAGAAACCAGTCACGTTTCCATGTATGCAGGGAGTGAACGTAGTTGTATTTAGGAGTCTGACAGCCCATGGATAAAAGCTGTTTTTAAACCTGTTTGACTGGCTATACTTCTGTGTCTTCTGTCTGATGGTAAACGTGAGAAAGGACACTGACCAGAATGTGAATCATCCCTAAGCATCTTCCTTTCTCTGCTGAAACAACGAGACCTGGCTATGTCACCCAGTGGTGTTAGGGGGCAACCAATGGTTTCTTGTGCCGAATTAATCTTTCTCTGTAATGCCTTCCTGTCCGCAGCTGTTGAAAACAGCGTACCATACTGTTATATAGCATGTAAGGACATTTTATATCGTAGACCAATAGAAAGAGGTCATCCGCCGTTGTTCCACCTGATTTTTCCTCAGAACTCTAAGAAAATGGAAGTCTCTGTTGAGCCTTAGTAACTACCAGGGATGTCTTGTTTTTCTAGGTAAAAATTTGGGAACTTTCTTTAAAGGGTAAGGAAAATAGGAACCGTTTAACTTCGGGAGGCCTCATGTTCCTATTCTCAGTCATTAGAGATGAGTCTAGCTTGTTTTTTTTGTTTTTGTAGAAAACTTAATATTTCTTCCTTGCCTGTAGAGGAACTTACTTCCCTTCAGTGTTTTGAATTCAGCTGTATTTTGAATTCAGCTGTATATTTCTCCTGCATTGCATATTCCACTCTTGCAATTGATAAAACATATGAGAATGGAAGAATAAGGTGTAAACATTTGATCTTGCATATGTCAGGCACAGGCAAGCAAATCCACTTGTGAAAAGTCAAGAACTTTATTGTGTTCTTTCTATATTACAAGATTTTCCCCAGACTGCTTGCCTTCCCTTGGGAAAAGCTAGATAAGGTTCCATGGAACGTGGAACTTGCTTCTTGTGGCTATGCAGCAATTCAAGGCTAGTTCCCTGTTTGATCCCTTCTCCCTGCCTGACTGGGAATTTCCCAACAGTATGGTAATATAAACATGTCAACCCTTCGGTTGCTTGGATATACTGTATTAATCTACTTCCCCTCCTAAATAGAATAGGAACATTGGGCCTGTCTTCTGATGCCCAGATAAATACTTCATAATAAGTTAAACTACTATTCTTGATCAATGCATTCTCCAACACTGTCAGTTTATATTGGAATAGGAAATTTATATCTTCTGATTTGATGTTGTAGAAGGCAATCAAACATAGAGGATTTGAAGGACAAGAGGAAGAGTCATTACCAAGGAAAAGTCAGATAAGTGGGCTTGAGCCTAGACCAAGAAAATAATTTGAGAAAATTTCTCAAAGAAGCCCTAGATAAGGGGGAGACAGGACAGATACACTGACATGGAGATAACAAGGTTGCTATTGGCCCCACAATGTTAAAGCAGACTTAGGAACCAATGCCATATAGCTCAACACTATTTTTACTATGACTACTATATAATAACAGAATCTTGCAAGTCTGAATGTGTTTTTGCCAGCACTTAATTTTATTGTCTGAAGGTAGGAGCGGCTTGAGACATTTTCTCGAGTTATTTTCTTGGCCCAGGCTCATATGCTGCTCTTTTTGTTTACTTATTTAAAAGATACACCCACTACCTTTTGGGTGAGGCTTCAGAATTACATGCAGAAACAAGATAATACTTTCAATATATAAAATGTAGTCATTGGTGATGAGAATGAAACAAAGATAGCAGATGACTTGGACTGAATTGGACAAAAACACGTTAAAGCTAATTATCAACCTTATTTTGAGATGGTGAAAGTAACAAAGAATAATTTTTCACTAACATTGAATTCTTCACAGTTTTGTCCTGCAGGGATTTTTCAAATTCTTTTTATAGACATTAAAGGGGGGAAATCCTGGCTAAAGTCTTGCTTACTTGTTGAATATAGATAAGATTGCTCAGGATGCCATGAACTGGACTTCATGATTCATGCAAGTCATTATTGTTGAAAAGTTTGTGAAGCAGCCACATGAACCTAATAAATGATGTGACTGCTTCAACAGTTCAAAGAGAGGTGCTTCATGTGTACTCCAAAAGCACCTCTTTACAACAAATTGTACAACCATAGTATCTTTATTTCTCTTCAGAAGGCTTGTGATCAAATTTCTTCAGCAATCCTATGAAGGTTTCCTTCTTAATATACCTTCATTGTCAAGTTCTACCCAAAGTAGAGTTATTGGTTCATTGAGTTCCTTTTACTTGTACTTAGTTGATCTGGCACATGGAAAATGTAGCATTTCAGAAAATATAGTCTTTCAGTATCCAATTTAGCAACTTAATTTGCCCTTCCAGAGTTTTAAAATTATGGTAGATTTCCCCCCCCACACCAATGATGCTGGTATGCAGTCTGATTTCTCCTACATCCCCACCCCACGTGTATTAGCTGTAATGAATGTGCAGAAATTCTGTTTCATGAGATCCAGACATAGAAAGATTAAAAAGACATGTTAGTAGACCCGTCCATCTAGACTGAAACAATTGAAACCCAGAAAAATCAAAGGCCAAGAAACCAATCAAGAGGGTCAATATCCCCTCTGGGTTTTAAAAATGGAAAAGGCAACCTCCATTTTGTCTTTGCTTTCTGCTTCAGTATTCCCCCCCCCCCCCCATTATGGCTGGCTGAAGACAACTTCAGAGCAAAGCCTCCAGCCAGCAATTACCAAGATGAAAATTAGTGAAGTTGGACAGAAAATTAACACTAGTGAAGCTAGTTGTAATATAGCTCCTGTTCTTGTGAGAAGCAGGTGGAGGAGGAATAATTCAATTTTTGCACAAAAGGCAGGTGTTTTTACCATTAGGTAGCATTAAACCTCCTGAACTACACATGGTTTTTGCACCTTTAGCCTCAACTACTATGTGAGTTTTTGTTTTATGGACTGAGATCTAAGTTGAAGTATGCGCATTTGTTGAGATCCTGAATCTGATGGAGCAGTTTCTAGCTCATTCCTTTCAAAAAGTAACTGTTTCTTTTTTTTATTTCAAGCTTTCTTCTAAGTCTTGAATCTAGATATATGAAAATCTTGAAAGTTCTTAATGAGCCAGAGAGTCTCATTCTGGGAAAGGAATCTAACTGATAGCACAGATCTCCAGGCATTTTAAAGGAACAGGGTTATCACTTGCATCTTGATAAATCAGCAATAGAAGGGGATTTTCCTAGAGTAACATGACTGGTAGCATTCATAGTTGATTGTGCCAAAGAGTTGTAGGGAGAATTGGCAGAATCATCTAAGTTGGTTTTGGAGACCCATTGTGGGAATCTATGGGATTTCAAGGTATCATATTCTTAAGCCATTATTCCAACCCATTTATATAAACTTACTTCATAGGAAATCTTCAAACTGTTCATTACCCAGGAGATAGATACCGTGTAAGGACTTTTTTCTTCTTTGCAATTGATATAGATTGTGACTATTGTATTTTTCAGAGTATAAGACGCACCAGAATATAAGATGCACCTAGATTTTAGAGGAGGAAAACAGAGAAAAAAGTATTCTGAACCAAATAGTGTAGTAATGTATTATTTAATAAAATGCCGGTATAGCAGAATTTTTACAACCATGTATACTTTTTACAACCATGTATACTTTTTACAATTCTGTAAAATCAACAGCAGTATTAAGAACCATCATCACTGTCATTAACAAAAGAGGAGAGACTTGAAGGTTCAAGCACTCCTCTAATTTTCTGGAAACCCCAAGAACTCTTTGTCACTGGTGTCAGAATTTAGGAAGCTCAGTTGGTCACAATCACTTTCTTCTTCGCTACCTTCATAAATGATATCATCTTCAGTTCCATCTAAGGCACTGCTATTGCCACATTTTTTGAAGGATTGTGTAACAGTTTCATCCTTCATTGAGTTCCATGAGGTTTTCACCCATTCACAAACTTGAGTGATAGTGGGCCTCCTTATTAATCCAGAGGGTGTCAGAGCATGATTACCAGCAGCCATCCATTTGTTCTATTCTTATCACATGTAGATTTTGAATGACTTGTTGATGGAAACATCAAGAGGTTGCAACTGGCTGGTAAGAACCCCCAGGAATTACAGCTAGATTGGTCTTCACTTCTTTGAATCTTTTCTTAGTGTTGTCAGTAATATATGCTCTAAACTGGTCAAGCACTAATAAAGCTGGTTTTTTCAGAAGCCCTCTAGGACGTTTGGACCACACTTTTTCAATCCATACTTTCATGCCATGCTCATCCATCCATCCTTTTTCATGGACATGCACAACAACACCTTTTGGAATCACTTCTTTTGGGAAGATTTTCCTTTTAAATATTAACATTGGTGCCAATTTGGTGCCATTTGCACAGCAGGACAACACAACTGTGTAATGTGTCTTCTCATGTCCTGTAGTTTTTACAGTTGTGCTTTTGGCACCTTTGACATCAACAGTCCTGTTTGATGGCACATCAAAAGTTAGCGGGACTTCATCCATATTCCCAATCTGGCCAATCTCAGGTATGGCTCATACTGCATTCGGAGTATAAGACAAAAAGGTGTGTCTTATACTCTGAAAAATACGGTAGTTGGGAACAGTCCTAGATTTTGAAAAAATAAATAAATAAACGTATTAGATTTTCCTAGTAAAATAAATGCTTTTTATTTTCCCAGTATGCTTTTCTGGCTAGATGTCCTGACTAATCCCTAACATGATTCTCATAGAGTGCAACCTTAAATTGAAGCTTTGGAAGTCCTTTCTCTTAGCTCCTGTTTACTCCCTAGAGATTTCTATTCACAGTTTGACACCATCTGTCATCTCTAGCTAAAAGTTGCTTAGCTCTGTCTTACCACAGACTCCAAATAATAAGCTGGCTATGTTTGTGGATGATATCAAACAATTCAGAGTAGCAAATTGAAAATGTGATTGTGAAAGGATTCTGAAGGATCTCTTTAAACTGGGGTGAATGGTCACCCACATAACAAATAGAGTCAATTTTAGTAAATGTAAGGCAATGCACAATGCCAAAACTCTTGTCTGAACATACAGTCCACTGATGTGATCTGAACTGCCTATAACTAAGAAAAATATCTTGAGGCCACAACTCAGTAAAGATGTTGGACAACAGCTATGAAAAAGGCAAATTCTATACTAAGGATCATTAGAAAAGAGATTGCAAGTAAAACTCATAACTTGGTAATCTCTTTGTACACATAGAATAGAATAGAATAGAATTTTATTATTTGTATGCCGCCCTTCTCCGGGAGGACTCAGGGCGGCGAACAATTCAAGGGGGAAAAAAGGGGAACATAAAAAACAAAATACAAATAATAAAAGTAAACAACAGTCGCACAACCATACATGTCGAGAGGGGAGGGAACTCATCACCCCCAGGCCTGTTGGCAAAGCCAGGTTTTGACGGCTTTTTGGAAGGCCTGGAGAGAGGTGAGGGTCCGAATCCCTGCGGGGAGTTCATTCCAGAGGGCCGGAGCTGCCACAGAGAAGGCCCTCTCCCGGGTAATAGCCAGGTGGCATTGGCTGGTAGATGGCACCCGGCGGAGGCCAACCCTGTGAGATCTAATGGGTCTGTGGGAGGTAATTGGCAGCAGGCGGTCTCTCAAGTACATCTTTATTTGCTTATTTATTTGTTAGATTAGTTTGCCATCCATCTCACTTAAAGGTGACTTGAGGCAGTTTACAATATTAAAAACCAGTAAATCCATTAAAAATAAATGTTTCTAATAACAGTAAAAATTACGAGGAATGTTGTGCTCACATCTGGAATATTATGCAGAAAAACTGCTGGAAAATGTGCAGAAAAAGCCAACTAAAATGATCAAGGCATGCAAACTCTCTGGGATAAAAAAACTAGAATTTTGTATATTTGTGCATAATATGCACAACATGGAGAAAACAATTGGGGGAAATTTTTTCTCTTAAAATATTGGTACCACGAATCCTTTGCTGCAGCTACCTGGAAGGAGAAGAGATAAAAGAGGTAGGAACAGCAATAGCACTTAGACTTATATATGCTTCATAGTGCTTTTATAGCCCTCTCTAAGCAATTTACAGAGTCAGCATATTGCCCACAACAATCTGGGTCCTCATTTTACCCACCTCCGAAGGATGGAAGGCTGGGTCAACCTTGAGCCGGTGAAATTTGAACTGCCGAACTGCAGCTAGCAGTCAGCTGAAGTAGCCTGCAGTTCTGCAGTCTAACCACTGCACCACCCAGTGCATAACTAACCTTTGGAATTCATTACTACAAGATCATGAATAGGTTAGGGTTGGGTAGGATAGGATAGACAACACAACATAATTCAATTCTTTATTGGCTAAGTGTGATTGGACACACAAGGAATTTATCTCCAGTGCATATAAGATCACAGTGTAGCTATAAACAGCAAGTAATAGGTCATGGATCCTAAATCATTAGAAACAAATAGGAGAAGATAGTAGGAAAAATGAGAAAAGATGTGAAATGATATAGCCCTCAGTTGACACAACTCACACCTGACCCATCACAAGACCCATCAAAAAGACCTATCACAAGACCTTACTGACCACACAAAGCCCTTATAAGTAGAAAATTATGTCAAGGATGTGAGGGGGGGTCTGTAGATATGTTCTCAGCCCTCTTTCTCATTCTGCAGTATACAGATCTTCAATGGAAGGCAGGCTGGTGGTGATTTTTTCCCCCTGTCCTAACTATCCTTCGAAGTCTGTACCTGTCCTGTTTGGTTGCTATGCCAAAGCAGACAGTTATTGAGGTACTAATGACAGACTCAGTAAATCCTCCGTAGAACTGTATCAGCAGATCCTTGGGCAGGATGTGCAAAATTTATTGAGGCAGGAGTAGAACTTACAGTTTCCTTCTGAGCTATGAACCTTTCCTAGACTTATGCCATTCTGGGAAAATTGGAGACAGTTTGTGGTGTTTGTGGTGTTCTTGAGATGGTCCAGTCTCTAAACAGGATTGTTTCATCCAAAATGATGTAGGAGGTTGATGATTCTAAGTGAAATAGGGTGGGCGCTGAATAGCATTTTTGTCTATTTTATTTTATTCTGTCTACTCTTTCATGCCAAGGGAGCTGTTAAAAATATAAACTTTTAAATGAAAATATGGTAATACCTTACTCATTTGAAGTAGGCTCTCAAGTGAAATTTATGCATGATTTGTTTGTCTTGTTATAATACTACTACTTAATTTTTTTGTCTGACTGTTATATACCTACTGTGACAAATAGTTAAATGTAATATTTTATTTTCTAAAAAACTCTTTCAATTTTATATCTTATTTTCTTTCCTAGATATATGGGCTATTGGCTGTATATTTGCTGAGTTATTGACTTCAGAACCTATATTTCACTGTCGTCAGGAAGACATCAAAACAAGCAATCCTTTTCATCATGATCAGCTTGATCGCATATTTAGTGTCATGGGATTTCCTGCAGGTAATTCAGTGACCCTTAAAACATTATAAGAAATCTTTGATCTGGATTATTTTCGATGAATTGATTTTTTTCTTCATGTATTCCATTCAAATACAATTTTATCATGGCTTTTGTTCAGCAAATTCATATGCTTGAACAGATAGCCCTCAACCTAGCCCACAACTTAGCCCAAAATTTCCATTGCTAAACAAGACAGTTGTTAAATGAGTTTTGTCCCATTTTATGACCTTTCTTGTCATAGTTATTAAGTGAGTCACTGCAGTTGTTGAGTTAGTAATGCAGTTGCTAAGTGCATCTGACTTCCCCATTGACTTTGCTTGTCACATGACCCAAGGGCACTGCATCCATCATAAATACATGCCAGATGCCAACCATCTGGATTTTTATCAGATAATCACGGGGATGCTGCAACAGGTGTAAGTGTGAAAAACTGTCATAAGTCACTTTTTTCAGTGCCGTGGTAACTTTGAACAGTCATTAATTAATGTTTCTAAGTCAAGTTACTGTAGAATACTGAGTCGACTATAGAATATAGAATTGACTTTTTCCAGTAGCTTATCTTGGGCTTCTTTAACATTTTCCAAATTTTTATTTTACAAAGATAAAGACTGGGAAGACATTAGGAAAATGCCAGAGTATCCTACACTTCAAAAAGATTTTAGAAGAACAACGTAAGTTATATATTTCTGGTCATTATATTTTAAATATATAATTATCGGTAGTTTTTATTATTTTTATTTGGGAGGTTTGGTAGTAAGAAGAAGCATGATGTTTGGAGATTTAAGTTTCATCCTTCTCTATATAATGGGATAAATTCAGTACAACCAAGAAAGTAATTTAATTTAGACAGTATGCTAAATCTCAATTACCATTTCTTTATAGAAAGAGGGAGTAAGTCATATTGAGATTTTTATTACAATACATAATTCTAAACCATGAGTTGTGGCTATTATACATGCACTTACCAACTGCAATTGAAACTGGCAACTAAACAACACAGTCATATGAAGTAAAACATCACATTACCATGCCCAGCTTATAATGTCAATTAAGCATGTGTGCCGTAACCATGACTTTCACTTCCTGCAAGCTTTCCCATTGATTGCTTGTTTAATGCCAGCTTTGAAGATTGGAAATAGCAATCACATGTCTGTAGGATGCTGCAATCATCATATGTGTGCCCCAGTTACCAAGCGCCCAAATTGTTATCACACAACTTCAGGGTTGCTGCAGGCCACATGTTCAAGGACCACTTATACAAGTGTTGGTGAATCTTTTCAGCACCAAGTGCTGAAATGGGAGCATGCATATGCACGCGTGAAACCGGAAGAGCAGCCGCCTGGTGTGCGTGTGGATGCCACGAAGATGATCTTCCGGTTTCCAGCACATGCATGGGTACCAACCACCTGGTCTTCCAGTTTCTGGCATGCATGTGCAAGTGAAGTCCAGCTGGCCAGTGTGCATGTGTGTACCAGAAACTGGAAGATCATCTTCCTGGCGCACACATGCACACCGGGCAGCTGCTCTTCCAGTTTCCCTTGCTCCCCCACATGTGAAGACCAGCACATCGGCATGCCAGAACCCAGAAGAGCAACAGGCGATGGCTCACGTGCCCAGAGAGATGGCTCTGTGTGCCACTTCCGGCACGCATGCCATAGGTTCACCATCACGGACTTATACGTTTCTTTTTTAAAGCTGTTGTAACTTGAAATGGTTGCTGAGATTCCTTTTTGAGGCTTAAAATACAAATGCTTTCTATGTCCCAGTTAGATTATTATCATTTGATGTACAGGTTGTCCTTCAGCTACTTTAGAAGAAATGGGGCAGCCTTCTGTCATATGACGCCAATTTTTTTCCTGGAATTTAAGGATCACCAGCCAGAGTCCAGGTGCAAATTAGTGGCTTATTAAGGCAGATACGTGCTATTAACTGCCTGTGTCCTTATGAATAAACGATCAACCAAAGAATTTATCATCAGTATCAAAATGAACCCTAGGTCAAATTTAAAGATTCTTTTTTCAGTAATCTAGTTTAATGGATAATTGCTTTTTAGTTGCTCTGTTTAGAAGTTGAGAATTAGGTCCTAACAGGGACAGTAAATTATATCAGTATTGAGAGAGTTGCATTGTTTCCAGACTCACATCAACATGTAGCAACTTGTGCCCTTCACACAAGTTGTTCAGTTTCAGTTCCCATCATCTTTAACACTTTAAGAGTCATAGATGCTGATTATTGGGCTATGTGCCTGGCAAATAAAATCTTTATTGGAGGCCCTTCTCCAGATATTCTACTACCTCTTGGAATTTGTGTTGATGAATAAAACAAAGGGTCAGATTATCAAATTTCATTCCTGAGCATGGTCGACCCTATTTTCTTAGGTAGTACTGCCATATCTGGTTTCTAAAATCTGCACTGCTTTCTGTATTTCCTTGCTGCTGTTCTGGTGGAGTTTTGCAACCCATGTATGATAGTCCAGATGTTATCTTACTTTTCTTAAGCATTGGATAAGATTTCATCTGCATTTTCAGAATATATGCTTCTATTTAAATTTTTATTTCTAATTTTATTAACTTTGGTGAGGGGAGAAGATATGCATTACTCAATGGACACAAGGTAGTTATGGAATATAATGGCTCCTTCAAGACTACCAGTAATTGATTTTATTGGGCATTAGCATTCTTGCAGTTCACATCCACAGATCTATAGTGTGGACTTGCATTCTGTGAATCTGAACAAGGGAGTTGCTATTCACAAAAGATTACCATATGTCCCAATGAAGCTGATTAGTCTTGAAGGTGCTATCAGACTCCATATCTACCTGTATTTTATTACTTTGGCTTCTGCTGCCTATTGCTTTTATGCTTTAATTGTTATTTTCACATTAGTCATTTCAGATTTTGTTAAAAAGGAGTATTAATTGAAGTATATACATGCACATTACGATACATGAGAGAAACCTAATTTAGTGTATCTTTATAACTCCTTTAATTATTCCACAGTAGAGCCTATTTCAAGATTAGTTTTATCAGATAAAATGGGATTGGCACCTGTATATTAATAAAAGGTGCCACTGCTATCTGTATGTGGTTCATTGTATGCACCAGGAAATAAAAGCTTGTGAAATGTAATTAACATGTAGTAAAACTTTTTTTAAAAAATTTGGATGCTACATTATTCTTTTGATTTCGTTCAATGTTTCTTTTTTCAGATATGCCAATAGTAGCCTCCTCAAATACATGGAAAAACACAAAGTTAAGCCTGATAGCAAAGTATTCCTTTTGGTAAGTGACATAGAAGCTTTATTTTCTTTTTAAGTAAGTTAAACTCTTAGTATCAAATACTGTAGCAGTAGAAGAAAACTTTGTTGCTGCTGAAGTAATTTTTTGTTTTGTAAAGTTAACAGCATGAACCTTTACATTTCTCCTTAGAAGTAAGCCCTATTCAGAGACGTTGGTCTCAGGGAAAGGATATATAACTTGTCACCTTTACTATATTCTGGGAGAAAATGAGGTTTAAAATGTATAGATCTAAAATATAATGCATAAAAGAACTTAAATTATTTCCGGTGGCCAGAATATCCTAGTATTTTTCATATTATTTAAAGTTTTACCTACACTGACAATAATAATACTTAATAATTCATGTATTAACTAATTTTTAGGTTTATATCTCCTCTTTTAAAATTGTAAAAAAAAATTAAAATGGCATGCCTTGCTTTCCGTTTCTCCCTAAAACACCATGTGGCATAGGCTGAGCTGAAAATACTGGCTGGGCCAGTCATCTACTCAGCTTCCTTGTCTGAGCCAGATGCTCCATACGGTTCTGTCATTTATTGCCAAATTCATCCAAACAACTTACTTTCCATTTCTGAATATTAATTGTGGCAGGAGAACTAGTATAACAGGAGCCTTCTGTTAGCTCCATGTTTAGATGGAGGGCAAACCTGTGTGATGGAATGAAGCTTAGATCAGATCAGATCCTATTGCCTGCCAGAATTGTTTCCAATTTTCGTGTTGGGCTATGATCAATGTAAGGGAGACTTCTACATTTTAGGTTTTCTAGTTTATGTTTTCTGATTTTTTTAACTATATGATACATATTTTCTGTATATAAAATCCCATAAGTTTATTTGTATTTGTTTTATTTTAGTATTATTGGTCATAAAACTAAATACATAATGCATGTCATTGAGTTTTACTGAGAAATTCATACAAGCTGGCTTCTTTGCAGCTTCAAAAACTTCTGACTATGGATCCGACTAAAAGAATTACCTCAGAGCAAGCTTTGCAGGATCCTTACTTCCAGGAAGACCCATTGCCTACATCAGAGTATGTTTTTCCCTGTTCTTTGTAGCCCTTCCTCCACTGCTGTATAACATAATTTACTTTTCAAATAACTCTCTAAACTTATATTAAAATAAAATAATGGCTGTAATGTGTGCTTGATTATATCTCTGAAATATTCATTTTATAACATAAAGTATTTCTCTTTTATAATAATAGATCCATACTCGGATTTAAAATGGCATACCCAAGGTTCCATTCTTAAAGTAGTATGCATAGTAGGGACATTTATATTTAAACAGAATTGAATGTAGAAATAGATGGAATATACTCCAGTCATTTATAAACATTTTTTTAATGCTAGTGAAAGATTTCACTACAATTTGCAGCTTTTGAGGAAATGTTGCAGAGGTGATAGATACTGTACATGACATTATTATCAGCTTTTTCTCTGGATCCCCCCCCCCCCCCCCCGGGCAAGTTTGCTTCAATTTCTATGCTCTTTTACTGGGTATTAAATCCTTTTAATATATGTAACTTCATTTTGAGTAAACACGGATAGGACTGCATAGTAAATTACTTGAATTTTACCCTAAAGGATGAGTACACTAGATCTGTTTTGCTCAGTGAGGTAATAAAGGCTTATTGATGGGGAAAAATATTATTTGCTAAATCCTTTTTAAGCATCAGTAATGCTAAAATTATGTTAGAAACACTTTTTTTAAAAAAATTTTTTTTACATTTTTTAAAAAAAATTATTAAGCAAACAACACACACAAAAAATAATCATCTTACATTACATCTTGTAGAAAGTGTGCCAATTGGTTTTTCGTGCATCTCTTTTTTTTTTCAAGATTAATCTTTTATTACATTTTCATTTTCCTTTATACAATCACTTAAATACTGTGCAATTAAAAAAAAGAAGCAATAAACAACTCATAACACTTCTATCCTACATACACCCTTCCTTCTACCCCTCCAACTTTCATTTCTCCCTTCCAACAATCCCCTCTTCTACTTCCCCTCCCCCTCAGCCATTCCTTTCTCCCCTTCCCACCATCTCACCCTCCTTACATTCCCTTCTCACTCCCTCTTAATTCCCCCCTCTTCTTTCCCTCTACACCTCGCTTCGGTGTATTTCTAGTATTCATTGGTCTATTTGTTTTGTACTAAAACAAAAGAAAAATAAAAGGAGAAGAAAGAAGAAAAAAAAGAAAAAAGAAAAAAAAAAAGCAACAGTATCCAAGTGCATTCATTGTTCTGAAAATTGAGTCTATATTTCCACCCTCCCCCCCACCCACCCCCTGAACCCCCCTCTCTGACCCCCTTCCGACTTCCCAGATCCCATTCCCGGCATCGTTCTTTATCAAGCAAAGTCTGGAGTATATTGAAACCAAATAGATTAGAAGTTACAAAATAATAAAAAATAAAAAATAAAGAACAAAAAAGAAAAGAATAATAAAAAGAAAAAAAAGGGGGGAAACCCCCCCCCAAGAAAGAGAAGTCAATAAACTCTCTAACATTAAACTCAGCTGTTAGAAACACTTTTTGAAATGAATGCTAAATTAGATAGAAACTTCAAACCAATAATTCTTCTTATGCTACACATACCTAGTGTTTTTCAGCTGATTTGAATGGAAGACTGATATTGAGTGATAGTCTCAAAAATAATTATATACTTTTTATATTATTTTGGGAGGATTATAAAGAAAATGGTATGTGCTACCATCTTGGTACCAACACCTAATTATTAGTGCTTTTGGCTGATGTTTTTTTTGAAGGAAATAGGAAAAAACAGCCTTTTTCATAATGAATTTTCTGATGCACATAAATTGGTGCAACAAAACAATTCAGTTAAAAAAAAATTTTTTTGCTATCGTGTGTTGCTGTAAAATATTAGAAAAGTACAGGTAGTCCACAAGTTACAATCAGTCACTTAATGACTGTCAAAGTTACAACAGATTTCAAAAAAGCTAATGATAACCTGTACTCCAAGTTATAATTGCTGTGGCCCCACAGTCCCATGGTCAAGTAATCACATTTGAAGTGCTTGGCAACTGTATCCCATTTACAACTGGTTGCAATGTCTTGCCATCACATGGCTGTGATTTGCGAATTCTTTTGCTGTTTTCTAGCAAAAAATGCCTTCCAGATATGCTGGATTTGCTTAACAACCACATGGCTGCTTATGACCACATGATTTGCTTAAGTACTATGGTGCCTTGTTTTATGACCATCGTAAAAATGGTTGTAAAATTAAGTTCAATCCATGTGATTGTGACCAAAATGAATTACAGTTGAAATTCTGGAGTCCACTATGATCATAATTCAAGGACTCCCTATAGATGCTGAAAAGCATGGAGAACAATATGGAACCTTTTGGGCTTCAATAGCCTAGAGTTTGAACAATTTCCCAGGATCACTTACTGGACACAGCACAACAGAAAGGACAGAAACTACTGCACAAATGCCCCTGAGGCTCAGTTCTCGGTTCTACCAGATTGTTCACATGGTAAAATGTATTGAAAGATATCAAGAGATCCAGGGGAACTTGCAGGAATTACTGTAATCTCATCCAATTTCTGATCGAGACCATACATCAAGGCAACCAATTTCAATATCACATTCTAATCCAAAGCAGAGGTAGAAAATTAAGCATTTTTCATTGTCTTTTGTGCTGTAGAACAGAATGTAGGTTTAGATTCTCAGATTGATAAGAGATTTATTAGCTATTTTCAAAATAATCAACAAGCTCAGTCTGACCCTTCTTCCGGGTCGCATGGAAAAGAAGCAGAACGTTCCCATCTTAATTTTTCTGCTTGCTTCCAATCTAGGCTGATGTTATAAATCTGACATAAAAATTGAAATGGTCTTCACTCTGTTCTAGCTCTTATATATTTTAAAATTTCCTCCACTTGCATATCATTACTCTACAACTATACATTTATTGTTAAATTTGGGGGCCTGATTCAGCATTGTGAGAGGGGAGAAGTATTTAAGAGGAATAGTGACAAACACATGGACTATGTTACGCATCACTGCCATGGCATTAACAATATTGTCACAGTCAACATCTTTGTAATGGATCTATCAAGCACCTACAGGAACATTCGAAAAGATCTTCCATCACTGCAGATTTATGGCAGACATCAATTTAATACTGATGAGAAAGTGATTTGTCCATGATAATAGAATCACATGGGATTCCTCACCATCAGTTCCACCTATCAAATTATGTGTGTAACATGTTGTAAATGTGGAGTCAAATTCTAATTGGAAAAGATCCATAATTGTCATAGAGGGCATGAAACTCTGAGCTGCTTTTAACATGTACAATGAAACACCTTAAGATAAGGACACTAAAATAATCAAACATCAACCTGAAATCATTATGATTAGTTCAGGAAGAAAGACATTAGTGATTTCTAGCCATAGTTTGTGCGAATATGTCCTGTGTGTAACAACATATTGACCATATTAAAATGAATGCAAATATTTTTCATTTCATCACATTTCTGCTAAAGATGTCCAAAATTTATCTGATCTCTAATAAGTTTTTTAATGAATGTAAGATTTCAGCTAACATATACTGGTGCAATTCCACTGTATTCTTCTGTTCCAGTGTTTTTGCTGGTTGCCAGATTCCATATCCCAAACGAGAATTTCTTAATGAAGATGAGCCAGAGGAAAAAGGTGATAAGGTATAGTTCATAGACCATGTTACCATCAGTAAAAAATAATGATGTTTCTGAGGGGGAAAGCTTATAGAATATCAAAGGTTACTGACCAGGATTTCTGGTCAATATGATTGTAATGCAATGTCATGGGACATACTCAAAAAGAACTGCATGTTGATATGTGATAATTATAAGAAATTAGATTGCTTAAATCTGAATAATCTTTAGTAAATTTAGATAATGGAAGTAACATATAGCTGGAATAAAAAAGGGAAAGGTCTTAAACCCATATATACTAATAATGTATTTAAAAAGTCATCAGTTGGCAATAAATATTCTGATGGATTTTTTTGTAGTGATGCTATGTGAGTAGGCGGATGATATAGGAAGGGCATTGCTCAGTGACAAAAGATCATGCATTCTGAAGGGTCCAGGTGCAGTCCTTGATATTTCTCATTAAAAAGGCTCAGGTACCAACCTTGAAGACCCTGAAGAACTACTGCTATTCAGTATAGGTAATTTAGATGGAAAGTCCCTGTTGATGTACAACAATGCCCCATGTTCCTATGGCAGCAGAGAGAAAAATAAAATAAATTAGAAACTTCAAGAAGAGCTTCATACTATCAAAGATCAAAATAGTGGGAGCAAGCCAAAAGTCTGTTAAGAATGAGTATAAAAGTTTCAGGACATGAAATATTCTAGTAAATGATTTCCTTTTGTTCCCATGAAATAATATTTCAGACATATGTTTGTATTCGTTTATATATTCAATTCATATGGTTTCCCATCTCAACAAGTGACCCTGGGTAGCAAACAGAATTAAAATAAAATGAAAACAATCATAAGAATTAAAATATAAAACAGCTAAAAACAGTATCACTAGTACATGGGTGTCAAACTTGTGGTGTCCCGTTGCTGTCGTGACATATCGCAATGTTTTTTCTCTTCATGGAGCTGTGGGTGTGGCTGCGTGTGACACATCAGTTTGACACCCCTGCGACTAGTACAACCAAGAAGCTTCCTGTTTTGATTCTGAGATTTAAGGGGGGGAAAATGCCACTTTCTGTGACATTAAGTCTGCTGAATTCTAAAACAGAATGTAAATAAGTTTAGTTGTTGCAGATGTTAACAAATGGCTCCAGCTGGTTAAATTTCAACCAATTACATTCCATCGGCTATTTTGGCCTGGGGCAACATCACAATCATATTCTTTGACTAATGCACAAATGCAGATTATAGTTCTAGCTGGCATTTCCCATAGGACAGTATCGTTCCTGAATATTATGTCATCTATTATAGTAAAAGTATAAATATGGCTTTAATTGTAATTCTTGGCAGTGATAACAGAGTTGCATAATTAATGAGAGGAATTTTATTTGGTTTGTCTTCTCCTTTTTTCATCTCACAGTGAAAGTTCTTTATTGCATTGAGGCATATGGAAAAAGACATATTGACTTCAAAGCCTTTTGTTTAAAAGGGTTGTTTGGCCATTGCTATACCTCAACATTTAATTGCACTTACTTTCCTGAAAGTTTATACTCAAAAGTCTACAAACATTGGGACCAAATGTTAAAAGAATAATCATCTAGTTTGACTCTTTAGATTTGCTTAAGGTTTGTTGTTACGTTGCCTTCTTTTCTTGTCCTCAGACTATTCCAAACTTTCTGCTGCTCCTTTGTCCTCTTTTTAGTTATATAAATTTACAAATAACTCAAGGTGGCAAACATATCCAACACACCTTTCTCTTCCTGTTTCCATACAACAACAATCCTATGAGATGAGTTGGGCTAAGAGAGAAGTACTGGCTCAAGATCAGCCAGGTAGATTTCATGACTAAGGCAGGATTTGAACTCACCATGTCCAGCTTTCTAGCCTACTGCATTAACCACTGGACCAGGCTGGCTCTTTTTTAAAATAATTGATGGAAGAAGATATGAAAGTAGAAAGCAAAGCAACATGCATCTTTAAAAAGCCATTATTTGCAGTCTTTGCTCTAAAAATAAATATGTTCAACCATACCATTGTTTCAAAAATGGAAGGAACAAGCAAAGCCTGTTATCGTGTGTATATAGGATAGTCAGAAGAAATTGGTGAGGCAATGAAAGAACTATATTCATTTAAGAGGCACATATGTGTCACATATACCTTAACTCATTTTTTTTAAAGATGGCCACTGTAATATGTTTAAAAGATATTCAAACAATGGCTGAATAAATGGAGAGCACCTACCAAAAGAGGGAATCCAATATAGAATTTAAACTATAAGCTTGCTTATCGTTATACCATGCATTTTCCTAAGGACTCTACACAGTCTTCCTTGATTCAATTAGCAATCTGATATCAGATGAGCAAGAGAAGGTCAGCCAGTTATATAAAAGATTTATGGCTCAGTGAAGTTTAGCCTTTCTCATCCTAGTACAGATGTTCCTATCTCCTTAGGGTCTCTAAACATTATATCAACCTTACTGAGCCAGTGTATTGCTTGTGTACATTTCTAGAAATGCTCTGTGGAATAAGAACTACCCTAAGACTAAACCCCATGATAATCCCAGCTCTCTCTCCTTACCTTGGATTTGATCTAGAATCAACAGCAGCAGAACCAACATCAGCAACAAACAGGACCTCAACAGCAACAGCAAGCAGCACCTCAGCAGCCGCAGCAACCACAGCCGCAAGCAGCACCTCAACAGCAAAACAGCACCCAAACCAATGGAACTGCGGGGGGTGGCGGGACAGGAGGTGGCGGGACTGGGGCAGGTCTCCAGCACAGCCAGGACTCCGGCCTCAACCAGGTGCCTCCAAACAAGAAACCACGCCTTGGGCCTTCAGGCACGAATTCAGGCGGGCCTGTCATGCCTTCAGACTATCAAGTATGTTCCTTTTTTCCTCTCTTCTTTATATCTTCCTTGGTTGCTTTGCAAGGATTGAGGGGAAATGGGTTAGGAAACACCACCATAGAATGGCTTGTCGTAGAACTTGAATGTTTTTATGGGCCCTGCTCAATTTATGAATGTGTGTATGGATGAAAGCATGTATTCCTGAATAAGAAATAATTTATTGCCACTTTTCTAGGTAAATCTTGCTCAAGAGAGTTTTCAAAGTTTGAGAAACAGGTGTTACAGTTAATCAAAATAATACCCTTTGTTTTATTATAAGGTCCAGTTCAGTGAGGTGAAGCTTTTTGCATTTTTTTTGCTGATAGTACTATAAAGTTTCACAAGTAAAGTTTATTATAAAGTGCTGCTAATATTCACAGGTAGTTACAGGTATCAAAGAGACAGTAATTCTATATCCTTCCTTGCCCAGCCATTTGATTGGTAAAGATATTGGACCATTTCCCATAATTCTTAACTACAATGGAGCATAATGACTGGAAATGCGTTGTATTGTTATTATCAAATACATTGAAATATAATGCTTATGGAAAGTAATTCATAATATTGAGTGCAGGAGTCTGGTCGTTACATGTTGATGGTAATCATCTCTGTAGTTACAAGGAATAATATTCTCTTGTGACTCTTTAGTGTCTGTTCCACTGGGCTCTGTGTATTATCTCTAGCATGTTTATGACTTCATCTGGCCATGGTAACTGCAACAACAGTCATATGATACATTCATTTTCACAAAATTAAAATATATTAGCTGTCACAAATAATAGTATGTGTGTATATGTGCATGTATTTTCATTAAATGGTTTCTAGAAAATTAATACAGAAGTATCAGTACATATATTCAGGTCTATCAAGTTCTGTCATCAAGCTGTTTCTTTATATTGTGCATTGAATTTTATGAATCCTGTTCTTCATTCCCCTGGCTGTTTTCATTATCTTTATCTTGGTACTTTCCTCTTTGGGTGGCTTTAAGAGAAAGACAAACCATCTTTATTTTATTTGTTCAATATAAATTGTTACATGGACAATTTGTTTTCTATATTTAAGCATGCTAATATCAAACATGCTTTCCAATTGGCATTTTATGGAATGGAAAACTTTCTCCATAACCAACATGCTTGAAACATGGCTAAGCTTGCTTGTTTACTGATGCTGCAAACACACATCATATATGATGTCACTAAACTTTGAACAAATTTTGGATGGTAATCTGGGGGCCATTCCTCGACTTTGTGGGAATGTAGGCAGCACATGGATATGCATCTCTGCCTTATACAATGATTTTGCTTCAGAGAGTTAGTTAGCTGTTCAGAATGTAGTCCCACCTTAATCTAGAAAGATTTGGTTAGCTGGTTTGCATGGGAACAGTAACGGTATGGTTAAAATATTAGACTCCCTGTGCAAGAAGATGTGCATCTGAGGCTCTGGTTATACATAGATTTCAAGGAAAAGTTCACTAGTGTCTTGTTTGTCCTCACTGTCAAATCCAGTTTTATGAACCCAGCTTCAAAGATTAAAGATATGATAGATTAATATTAGCATAATATTAGCATCTGACTTAATTATTCAACCTAAGTTTTCTCTATTACCAATAGCTAAATATTCCATAGACAAAGCAGAAGTTAGGAAGACAGGGAAAGACCGACATGACAGCTCATTTCTGTACTTAAACCCATCTAAAGAAAATGAGAGGGAGCTTGCTGCAATAATTCTTTATGGCCATCCTCCACCCTCTCTTTTATGAAAACAGTTCTGCTTCATAAAAACATTTATTTTTTTGCTTTTTTTGTAGCACTCCAGTTCACGCCTGAGTTACCAAAGCAACATTCAGGGATCTTCTCAGTCCCAGAATACAATGGGCTATTCAACATCATCTCAGCAGAGTTCTCAGTACCATCCGTCCCACCAATCTCACCGGTACTAAAGAGACTTCATAAAGGGTGTTAGAAAGGAATGAACTAACAATGAGTGGACTCCAGCAATATGAAGTTCATAACCATGAGAAGAACCAAAAAAAAATGCAAATTGTGATGCAGATTTTAGAATTACAAACTTTTTATTTACTAATTATTTTAAAACAAGAGACAGTTTTTATCCTTTTTTGCCATAAAGGAGATTCTTGTGAAGTTTCCCTTCAGCTTGCTTTCGCATGTGTTCCATTGTGGTTACTCGATCTGATCTGAACCAAGCACTTAAACTTCTTTAACCTATGGAATTGTTGAAGGATTCCTGGTGCACCTTTCTCGTGTTGTAGTAATTGCCATAAATCTAACCTTTTCCAAATCCTTTTACCAGGATTTTAAATTTTTGGAATCTTGAACTCCTGGGCTTTTCAAGCGTGTATATAGTTAATTTTTTTACTAGGCAGACCAGTTTAGCTATACAGGTATAATGCACCTTTTAAAAGCACTATGTTATTTTCACAGGATATTACTCTTTTGCTCATGGATGTCAAGAACAGCAGATTTTACTATTCCAGAGTATTTTATTATCTTTTTAGTAGTCTAGTTTTCAGATGAGATATTTAAAAAAAAGAAGAAAAGAAAAATATTCAACCCAAGTCTCTGCAGCAGCTATTACATGTTATGTGTTTGGATTGAACACCAAACAGAAGATTATGAATGTTTCTTTTATCATTCAGATGAGCATCCCATAGATGATTGGTCATTTTCTTCCAAGTGAATTGACTGAAGCTTTGCTTTATATTAAGGTATGGAAGCAAAGCAGAAGACATCAACTTTTGTGGTTCCAGTAGAACAAATTTGTCTATAGTGTCTTCTTTAGTGGTTATCTGTTACCTGCAGTGGTGTCTTTGCTCTGTGTTGAATCTCTACAATAGGGGTTCAGCATCAATGGGATAAAGAGCAAAGGAGGCTTTGCCACTCCTTTGGGAGGCCGGGTAGAGGGACAAAGTGTACTCTAATATATATGTGCATCTTTCATTTGTTTCTTACCTAGACTTTGAGTGAATTTTGATTTTTGAAACTTGCAGCAAAAACAAACAAAATGTGCTGTGGCACCTTAAAAGACTAATAATTTTGTTCTTGCATTGGTATCTGCCTAGTTGCAGAAGACTTGCAATCATGAACCTTGAGAAGCCATTATTGATGTTGCTGTTATTCCTTCATTATCCAGTTGAAGCAGATCAAATACTGAAAAAGAAGTAGCTGAACAATGTATTGAAGTTGCTTGGCCTTCTCATGTACAATACACATCTGGTGTTGTTGTGTCACTGCAGTGATTGATCCAGATTAGATGTGATAGATAAGATATGCTATACTGAAATGTTTTTTTTAAATCCTAAAACAGGAATAGACTCCATGCTATTCTTCCAGTGTTTTGGACTATAATCCTTGCCATTGGCTGTGCTAGCTAAGATGATTAAGAATGAAGGTTCAGGACACCTGAACGAGGGCACTAGATTGCCTGTCTCTGCCCTAAGATTTGACTTGAAGTGTCCTGAAGTAATATTGTGATCCTGGACAAGCACTTCACATGAAAAATAACAAAGCTTATGAACAGATCCTATATGTTGGAGACTTGTTGTCTAATTACTAGTTATAGTATCTGTGAACAGAAGCAACATAGACTATGAAGCAACTCCTCCCCCATCTATTTCTTTAAAAAACTACATAAATAAAGTAGTGTGCTTTATTCAGAAATCTAGAATTCATCGTTGAATTCACCATATTCTGACTTTTTTTTAAACTAGATTTTCTGTCTTTCTATGTATGAATATAACATAAACTAAACATTTCTTAGTTAACATTTTAGAATGTGAAGGAATGCGACTGAATAGGGTTTTCCAGGGGTAATCACTATTACTTCCCCACAACTACTTAAAGTGGAATAATTAGATATCAATGCAAATTTGTGTTGTTTGTACAAATTGTAGAATTCAATTTCCTTGTGTGGAATTTGGCTCATTATGGTGTGGAAGCTTTTTAAGCATACAAGGCCCTAACTTTATTGCACTAAATGTAAAAGGATATATACTTTAGAGTATATACAATAAGCAGCACTCAGTATTTTAAAAATAATTATTAAAAAAAAGATATGGAGGAAGAAACCAGGTTATATAGGCATTTTATGGGCATTTACACTATACAGCATAAGCTTATGCCTCGTGGTTTTTTCTTCTTTTTATATATAAGAACCTTTTAACAAAAGTTAAAACTTTATACTAAGACTGCAATATAAATTTTTGTTGGGTATGTTTGCCGCTTTGAGATATTCATAAAAATAATAAAGGCGGGATATAAATAAACAAATAGTAATAAAAAAAATTAGACAGTGGATCCAGTTGCTTGGAGGGGAAAATTTGATTTTAAGTGTAATAGAGGTGTCGGATTCATGAAATAACAAGGAATTTATTTTAGAAGAAATATAACTGGATCTTTCCCCCCCAAATTTTTTTTTAATTTTTTTTGTAATATTTAGCACATCAATCATGTGTCTAAATTAGTTTTGTTGGATGGAGTTTGTGTCTTCCATACAAATCTTCAGTGAAAACATTCCTTTTCTTTCATACGTCTCCAATTTTATCTGTCTTACTGCATTCAAGCTAATATCTGGTCAGAAGCTGAGAAGATTATTAAATTTCATTTTGACCAGCTTATGAGCAACCACTTTTCTTTTTGCTACTCCAGCCTTTTTCTTGTTGCAATTGCAACTATTGTGAGCTCTGTCAAAATATAGCTTCCTCTGTGCATGCAGTGTGATAACCTGTGTTGAATGTGCTTTATTTCCATGAGCTTCCGATCCCCTTGAATATGGCCATGTTTATACTCTGTATTCATATATTTGCATATTTGCTGGAAAATAATGGCTTGCTGTGCTCCATTTCCCTGCAATGTCTGTGCATACATATGTAGCTGTGCTCAATACTTCATGGCCTTCCAAATAAGCATTGACAGGGGAATAGATGAAAGTATAGGTTTACACTTTTGAAATGTTTACTGCACTCATTCTCTATTTGTATCTTGGCTTTGCGGCATACTTGGCCTATAGGAGTGAACTATTTGTGTATAATATGATGAGTGTCTCATGCATTGCAGGGCTAAAGTGAGATAGCTTTGTTTCAGGGGAATTTAACAAATCAAAATACATTGTATAATAAATCATGTGTTGTATGTTATGGAAACAGGAACCAGAAATGTTCATAACTGTGCAGCTTTGTTTTAAACCTAGTGTTTTCATGTCGCTATCTCATTGGCTCTTGGAAGTGGACATCAAGCAATTGACCAGTTTTGCTACAGCATTCTGCAGTGCTTCTCTTCTCTGGTTTTCAAAGAAAAGGGCCAAGAAAATTGGATTAGCAAAGCAGGGATGACATGAACGGTAACACAGACTGCGTAATGAAGGAAGAATCATGTGAAACCTGCAAGTCCTGCACTGTATCTGTGACACTGTACCTGGTTGGGGAGGGAGCCGGGGAGGGGGGAGATTGGGAGGACATCTTGTTGTTAGGGAAGTGGAAGCTTGAAGTATTTGATTATGTATAATATTTTATATAAACGTAATAAGCTTAGTTCCCCTTCATAATCTTCATTGATGGTACTTAAGCAACATTAAGTAAAGATAACTGTTTTAAGACAAAAATAAACATACTGTATATAAGATCATGTGTAATCTTTGTTTTGCCATCAGAGTAATATGTATTGCTTTATTGGACCGGGGGGGAGTCTTTTAATGCACTGTTATCTCCTACATATTTAGTAATAAATTAATTCTATTTAATTTGTTTTTTCAAAAAAATATCTGTCTTCAGTAGACACTAAAAAGTATTACGTAATGTGGACTGAAAGTGTCCCTTTTGAACAGCAGTTTAATAATTTTTATATCTGTAAGTAGTTTGTCTTTTTGTTTGTTTTATTTGCTCATGTATTACTATTTGTGGAAGATTGCCTGCCTTCAATTTTATGCATTACTTCACATATTCATCTTTAGTTCTTGCATTTGTTTTTGTTATATCCTTTTGTGTCCTCTTTAATGTCTCTTCAGTTCAGTAATAATCCATGATTACCAATGTAGTTTTTGCCTGTTGAAGATGTGGATGGATGGATAGACAGACAATTAGACAGTTGCAGTAGATATTTCAATGTCCCCAGTGGAGAATTGTATTTTCACTTGTTAATATTCCATGCCACATTCACACTTAAATAGAAATGATTACATCACTATATTTTTCATCAGTAAAGTGTTATTGAGGCAAACCTTTTTTTCTCTAATCTTTGTGTCCCCCCAGTCTTTTGAGAGTTCCCCAATCACTCCACAGGGTGCTGTTGGTGGGAACAATTTCATCAGAGGAAAGATGTAGAGGGATATAACTGTTTGTATGAGTCTATGTCTTAACTTCTTAGAAAAAACATCTCCAGGCTCACTGTTTAATGGATACAAGACCCTCCCTGCTCCTAACTTTAATCATTGGAGGTTTTTTTTTACCCACTATCAGCAATATTGATCTCAATTGGCTTTCTTATTGATAAGTAAGAAGAATAGTAAGCTAGTTACTTAGGAACTGTGCAACGTAATTTCCAAACTTGGCCTTGCTTAAATAGTGCAGATGAAAGGTTAGTAGAGATATGTACAGTATATGGAGAATTTAGTTCCTAACATCCCCCAGCAAAGTTTACTTTTCCTGGCTCTGTTTAATAATTGGCTTAAAATTTAGAACTGTTGTACTGGGCATTTGCAATTAAGAGAATCCAACAAACTTTGCCCTCATTAAATATTTGTGCTTTTTAAAATGTCCTTACATTGCTCTCGATAGATTGTTAAAAACTATGTTTTCATTCATTACATCGGCAGTATTTTAATTTTTGTTGTAATTATTTTGAATTGTTTCCGTGTGGGTTTTTAAAAATAAAATATTATACATTTGTAATAATAAAAAGTTTGAAGTCAAGCAGGTGTTTGATGGGAAATCTGTAAACTTTGGACTGCAGGAGAAATATGACATGCAATTGTATTTACAACCTTCCTCTTCTACTCACAGATCTCTCAAAAGTTTTACACATCCCTTGTTCCCCCAAATGGCATGATTCAAAGTCTTGGAGGTATTTCTCCTAAGTGAGGTCTTTTTTGCAATTTTCATATGCAAAAGACCAGGTGCAGGTGTGAAGGTTCAGTTGAACTGGTTTATTGCTAAAAGCCCATGCACAGGAATCTCAACTAATAGTTGACACTTGCTTAGAGTTAGATAACGGCATTCAAGGGGAGTTGGACTTATACTCTTGTGGCTACATAGGGATTCTAAGTTGATCTCCTTTTAACTCTGCTCCCAGGTTCTGCCATCCTTTTTCCTTTATCAATTAACTATACTTACTGGAAACAATATAATTATTCTTTAACTATGAGCTGATTAGAATGTTTCACCACCAGAGAACAATTGATAGACTTGCAATATCCTTATGGCAGCAGCTCTGTTATTGTAAAGGGGGAACCTAGGTAAATTGAGTGTGGCATCTCAGTTTAAAAGTTTGTGAACCTTTTTGAAATTTCAATATTTATGCATAAATATAACCTGAAACATCTAAAACTTGATAAAGAGAACCCAGTTAAATGAGTTAAAATGTATACTACTTCAATTACTAACTTAAGGATATGTCATGGTATTGTTATGTGACGTATCGCTACTTCCTCCCCCCTTTGCTAAACTGATTGTGGGCATAGCCAGCGCAATACACATCCATCCTGCAGGCCACAAGTTTGACAGCCCTGTTCTAGGAGTATCAGTTCACTTGAAGGGAATATTAGAATCAGATGTTTAGTCAATTGGATGATAATCAGGTGGGAGTGTGAGAGGTGCTGCCTTATTTAAAGAATAGAATTCTGGGTATTCACTATCTAAAGTCTGATCTTCAGAACACCACTGTGTCATAGTTTAAAGAAAGGAGATTTCTTTAAAAGGAGACCTCCCCCCCCCCAAAAAAAAACAGTTTTTTTATGATCAGGCTAGAAAAAGTTACAAAATCACTTCCAAAGAGTTTAGACTTTGCGAGTCCACTATGAGACCGATTAGGTATAAATGCCAATTCAACATCATTGCAATCTTCACCAAGACTGTTTGACCAACAAAGATCACTTCAAAAACAAGGCATGTAATATACCTTGAGAGATCTCAGCCTCAGAATAACATCTAAGGAGCTAAAGGCCTCTTTTGCATTAGCAAGCGTCGGTATTCATGAGACCACCATCAGGAAAATAATGAACAACAATGCTGAGCATGGTAGAGTTGCAAAGAGAAAGCTGCTACTTTGCAAGAAGAACGTTGCTGCCCACTTACAATTTGCAAAACCACAGAAGGCTATTGGAAGAATGTTCTGTGGATGGATGAGACCAAAATAGAATTTTTCAGCTTCAGCTAAAAATATTATGTTTGGCAAAAGGCAAAAACTGCTTTCCAACACAAGAATCTTATCCCATCTATGGTGGTGGCAGAGTCCTGTTTCGGGCCTGCTTTACTACCTCTGGACCAAAATGGTTTTCTCATCATTGAATTCTAAACTGTACCAGCAGATTATACAGAAAAACGTCAAAGACTATTTCTCTGTGAGCGAAGCTCGAGAGAAAGTGGATTATGGAGCAAGCCCGTGACCCAAAACACGTAAGTCATACAATCAAAGAGTGATTAATACACTACAAAGTTCATGTTTCCAAATGGCCAAGTCAAAACCCAGACCTTAACCTTATAGAAATATGGTGGAAGGACTTGAAAGCAGCCAGTTCATGTGAGGAATCCCATCGACATCTCTCTGTTAAAGCTGTTCTGTAAGGTAGAATGGGCTAAAAATCCTGATGTGCAGGATTGATCAACTGATACTGAAAATATTTTGTTGCAGTTATTGCTACTGGGTACACAACTTTTGCTGCACACCAATATGTAGCTTTGGATCATTTCCCTCAATAAATACATGAACGTGGTTTTGACTGACTTGTTGAATTTGATTCTCTTTATTTAGTTTGCCAGATCACATTTTAGGTTATATTTATGCAGAAACAGAACATTCAAAAGGTTTCACAAATTTTTAAGCACCACAGTGGGTAAGTTCCTACACTTATGAGAAGAATCCGCTTCTTTTATAAGAATTGCATTATATATTATCAGCGGACTAGACAGTAGGTACTTCTTTATTCCTAAGTAAGTGGAGGGTTTTTTTTCCGGCTTCAGCTCTCTTTGCTTGTAACAACATTGAAGGAAAGAAGTCTAGAAAATAATGAGCAAATGTGGAGAAAATTGCTGTTTCTTTGATGTTATTGTCAAAGCTATAAGGGGGGAATCAGAGTGACCATCCTTTTTTTCAGTTGTTTCAAGGAGATTGCGATTGGGAAGCAAATACACAGATCACAATTAAGTTAAGAGTTGAAAACAGTGTGCTGGTGGGAGATTATTGCAGTTATTTATTTGCAATATTTGGATATGTCCCCAGGCATCAGAGTCTAGCAATGTAGTAAGTGTAGTAAGTGTGTTAGATTTATTTCCTCAGGAAAATGTGGTTATCCTGAACTTCTGATTACAGAACTAGAGTTATTCCATTTTATTAACAGAAATTGTAAATTATTTTAGGCTCACACACACACACACACACACACACACACACACACACACACACACATTTGGTGTATGTATCAGTGGGGATAATGACTTATAGCAACACACACACACAGAGGTTGTGATCAACCTACAATCAAGTGCACCTCTTCTGGATGTTACCAGTTATAGACAAAAGACAATTCCAAAATCATAACCTTCAGACTTCACATCACTGATGCCATTATGTTCTGAATCGATAAAAGAAGCATACTTACTTTACTTTATTACTTTAAAAATTACTTTAGCTATAACTCTCAGTACTGTTTGTTATGCAGCTGCAATGGGGGATATATATTATTTTTGCATTATTTTACTGGCCAGTTGTTTCAATAACAGCTCATCATTGAGAAGAAAATGCACGGCTTCCAATCGAGCTTAGATATCTGTTGTGTGTGTGAAATCAGTAAGGTTGTGGGAGGAAGAGAGTAATTTTATTTCATTTGCATAGGTGTGTACAGATGTTAGACTGTTTGGTTTGCTCCATAATTGCACTGGCGTGTGCTGTATGTTTATCTTTGCTTTACCTATGTAGCTTTTCACTTAGTAATTTTAGAACACCCAGTTTGTTACCTGAACATGCAATAAAAAAGGGTGGTATATTCTCCCTGGCACCATCTGATCCAAATATAGCTTTTCTTAGTGCTCGGCATATATCAGGAAGGGTTTCAGATATACACGAAGTGGCAACCAGAGACATTGGTTGAGTTATTGCCAATGCCTGTAATGCCTTTTACCTAAAGCTGTGATGCTGAATCTGTTGTGTCAAAATTGCTCTCAGTCTTGCACTGCTAAGCAATATCTTGAATCACTGCAGCCTTAGAAACATTTCTTTCCGCTCTTATTTTTTCCCCTTCTCCATCCGCCTTCAAAAATGGGGGAATAGTTTAGCAAAGTGTTTACAGGCATTTGTTATCTGCTGTACAAAAAACTTGAGGATGAATGAAGATGAATATACATTTCCCAGGATCATGTTGCAGGATCCAATCTGGGTCAGTCACTATGACCAGAGGTTTTGTCATCTGAGCTTTCAGACTCATGCTGGAGCCCATCCTCAGGAAACTTCTTTCTAGCAGAGTGTGTCCCTGAGGATGGGCTCCAGCACGAGTCCAAAAGCTCGGAAAACAAAACTTCTCGTCCCGGTGACTGACCCAGAATGGATCCTGCATAGTTATTTTTCTTCAGCTGCTGTGCCGAACAACAGAATATTAAAAAATGTATCCACACATTGAACCATCTGAAAAAGAAAGGGACTGGCTTTCATATTGTTAAGTGGAGCATATTTTTGCTACTACTGAAGTTTGCTTCTTCACCAGTATTTTTGGTGCATTGAAGTTTCACATGCATAACAGACAGGATGAATTGTTTTCGCCTGATATCCAAATATCTGAGTCTTCTTGACTCTGATATATGTCCTTTGCATACATTTGATCACTTTTTATTTTGATACACATTTTAATCCATTACACACACACACACATGCACAAACACACATAGTAAAATAAGCCACACCTTACACTTCTTTTTGAAAGTACCCCCATCTCCAAATCTGAGTTTCTTGGTGCAGACTGTGTTATCCCCAAAGCAGCTAAAGATTCAGAGCCCTGAGTTGTCAGTTCTCTCAGGTAGGCCAGGCCTTGAAGTAAAGTAGAATAACAGAATCCTGAAAATTTGTCTCAACATTCTTTCTGACCCAACATCAATGATGGGTTAATTTGATTTTTTTTTCCTCACACTTTTCTCATTCTCATGGCTGCCTAATTTTTTTTCTGATAGTACCTCTTAACTGCACACTGAATCCTTCTCTATTTTCAAAGTCAATTCTACATTCCTTCATATACAATTTACTTGAGTAAATAAGTTCTCAATTCACGACCACAAGCGAGCCCAAAATTTATGTTGTTAAGTGAGAAATTTGTTACGTGTGTTTTGCCCATTTTACGACTTTTCTTGCCACGTTTGTTAAGTGAATCACTGCAGCTGTTAAATTAGTAACACAGTTGTTAAGTGAATCTGGTTTCCCCATTGACTTTGCCTGTCAGAAGGTCACAAAAGGTGATCACATGACCTCGGGACACTGCAACTGTCATAAATGTGAGTCAGTTGTCAAGCCTCCGAATATAAATCATGTGACCATGGGGATGCTACAACAGTTAAGTGTGAAAAACAGTCATAATGTGATGTTGTAACTTCAAATGATCACTAAATGAACTGCTGTAAGTCAAGCACTACTATAGAATATTATGGTAAAAAAAAACCTGAGATAAACTAACAAACGAATTCTATTTTCCTTTTTTGTTGCAGGTTTTATTTGTAGGGAGGTATTTTTGTAATGGATAAGTGCTTTCTGGTCTTAAACATGGTGGGCCATACAGAACCTGCAGATGGTTTGACTCCCTCCATTGTTCTCTGGAGAATCTTGCTTGCCTTTGAACACCAGTTGGCAAGGTTGCTGCAGTTGCTGATCTCACAAACCAAATAAAAATATAGGCAGTCCTTGATTTATGACCACAATTGAAACTGGGATTTCTGTCATAAGTTGGTGCAATTGTAAAGCAAATGTCATGTGACCAGATCTGATTTTTACCACCATTTTTACGATAGTTGTTAAGGGAATCACTATGATCATTAACCTAATCATAGCCTCGTTATGTGACTGTGGCCTCTCCAATTGATTTAGCTTGTTGGAAATCAGCAGGAATGGTCACAAATTGTGATCACATTGCAGCAAGGCACTGCAACCATTGTAAATGTCAGTCAGTTGCCAAGCACCTGAATTGCAATGGTGTGATCATGGGGGCAGTGTGATAGTTGTAACTTTTGAGGATGTGTCGTAAGTCACTTTTTCCCAATCTGTCATCACTGTAGACACTGTTGAACTGTTATAAAGGAAATGGTTGTAAGTTGAGGACTGCCTTCAGCTCAGCTTAAAATAATCAGGACCAGGTTGTTCTAATGCACAGGGTCATTCTACCCCTCACAGCACTATGTATGTTTTATTACACATAGTTTTAAGCTTCATTTGGATTTCATGGAAAGGAAGCATGCTGCCTTTTCTTGCCCACAAGACCACATAGTGCCCCACCTAAACCCTCTCAAAAGACTCCACACAGCACAATTCTGAGATGAACATTAGCCACAGGAATTTCCCAGGATCAATTCTCCTGTCATTTAAATGCCAAACACCTCTGTTCTCTCGAGAGGAAAACAGATGTGTTTTCTTTGGTCTTACGCTTTTTATTGTTGTTTTAAAAGCTCCTTTTGGCGACTATTTAATTAATGTATTTGATTTTAATGCGTTGAAACTTTTCACCGAGTTCTTGTTTGCTCTCTTGGAAATTTCAGCAGAAAGGGAAGTTCTGAACATCATTGTAAATAAATAAATGAGAGCGTAATGGGCTTTGGACTCCACTCAGCAAAACCCAAAAAAGATAATCCCCCCCTTTTGTTGATGAGGTGATTTGATTTTAAATATTTAACTTCATTGGCAATGCATCAAACTGTAGCCAAATATTTGCATTTCATAATATTGTCAATACGATGTTGATTCCCACCTTCACTATTATTGAATGTCTTTGGATTTTAAATTAGTGGGCTTGTGTGTGGGGGAAAGTTGGCAACACTTCCTATGCAGAGGTGGTATTCAGCAGGTTCTGACCAGTTCTGCAGAACCGGTAGTGGAAATTTTGAGTAGTTCATAAAACCAGTAAATTCCACCTTTGACTGGCCCCATCCCCATCTATTCTCTGCCTCCCACGTCCCAGCTGATTGGGAGAAAATGGGGATTTTGCAGTAACCTTCCTCTGGAATTGGGTGAGACTGGAGATTTTACAGTTACCCACCAAGCCACACCCACCAAACCATACCACACCCACCAAGCCATGCCCACAGAAGTAATTTTTTTTTAATCCCACCACTGCTCCTATGTCCAATTCAATCACTCCTAGGGTTTTTGGAACTAGATGTGGGCATAAACCCAAGGCCCTGGTTAGTAGAATAAGCAAGCCAGTTCCCTAGTGGCTCACCATGTTTTGAATTGTGAGGTAGTGTCATCATCTAAATCCATTTGGGAAGCATTGGGACTTCAAAATATTGCTGAATTACAACTTTCCAGCTGCCTCAGTCCTAATGCCCAATACTGATATTGGGATACTGGTTCATGTCCACTTTTGAACTAAGTAGAGAAGAAGGTTCAGGAAATGCTGAGAGTGACACTGGAGTCATATAAAACTTTTATCCAGTAATAGCATTTCCTCATCCCTGGGATTTTATTCAGAGGGGAAAGAGTCCAGTTTACCTTATTTCCCATTTTAAAGTATTCACATATAGTAGTTTCCCATTCAGATATAGCAATGGAATTTGGCCTACAGAACTGTGCTCTAAATAAAAATAAATTTGGGTAAAATCACAAACAATAATGGAATTGAAATACTGAATGACATTTGGATAACACACAGTATGAACAAGTTAAAAATGTGAGGAATATATATATATTCTTTAAAATATATATATATATATATATTTTAAAGTCACAACCCCTGGTATGCCCAAATATGGGAGGAAGGTCACACTTCCACTCTCTGTCTTCGGCTCTTGTGACGAGCCGACGAGCCGACCATCCAGACAGAAACCCAATATTTTTTACTGTTGCCTTTTTGTTACATTTGTTATATTTATGCTGATAAATAAATAAAGGGAGACTAGTATAGATCTATTTCAAGCTATTTAGCTCTCATCAGCTAGCCAGCTAGCACAGGTTCGATTCCCAACATAGGGTATGGCTAGCTGATGAGAGCTAAATAGCTTGAAATAGATCTATACTAGTCTCCCTTTATTTATTTATCAGCATAAATATAACATATCTATTTCAAGCTATTTAGCTCTCATCAGCTAGCCATACCCAAGTTTTTGGGAATCAAACCTGTGCTCTATTGCCTCCCAGGCAGGGAGTTAACCATTTGAGCTACAGAGAACGACTCCTTTATCAGCCAGCCAGGGTGGGAGGTATATACTTAAAGTCACAACCCCTGGTATGCCCAAATATGGGAGGAAGTTTGGATCAAAAAACAAAAAACAAAAAACAACCCTGATAACTATTCAATATGCATTACACCCCATAGTGATATTAGTAATAGCACTAGCACTTAGACTTATATAGCACTTTACCAGTGGTGGGATTAAAATAATTCAACAACCGGTTCGTCCAGGGTCAGGTTGGCTGTCGTGGGAGGCATGGTCCATCCCCATCCTCCAACTGTGCCGCACATGTGGGACGAGCTTTCTGTGATGGCTAACCTGACCCTGGGCAGTTGTTAAATTTCCATCCTTTGCCAAAAGGCTGTTTCCGAGGGTGCTTGTCTGCATGTTGGTCTCACAGAGATTTCAGTCTTCTGGACATGACACCGTTAAGAGGTGAGGTTTCCGAGGAACGAGGAGTGGGGTTTACCATAGAGACAAGGAGTCCATGCTCCCGAGAGGTTTGCGGTAAAGTGAGTAATTGGGGGGAAGTGGAGGGAGGGATTCCCTCCTCCCAGTGGAACTGTGTGCAGGGGGTGTTGATCAGTCTGCGGGCAAAAGTGAAAGGGGCGAGGAATTAAGTTGGCAGCATGATCGAAGCTGGGCCCAATGTAGGGGAGACTGCGGGGTTAGTTTCACCAGACAAATTATTACCACCACCACCACCTCCGCTATCAAAGTGGATCCTGGGCGCTGTGCTAGAGAAACGGATAACAGAGTGGCCAGCAGAAAGGAAGGAGGAGGAGCAGGGAGAAGAAAGAGGGAAAGCAGCCTTCTCCTTCCCTCTCACTGGCCACTCCGTTGCCCATTTCTCCACTGCAACACAGTGCCCAGGATCCTCTTTGATAGCTGGTGGGAGGAGGGTAATTTAACAACCAGTTCACCCGAACCGATGCAAACTGGCTGAATTCTACCACTGGCTTTGCAGTCCTTTACAGCTCTCACTAAGCAGTTTACAGAGTCGACGTATTGCCCCCCAGAATTTGGGTCCTCATTTTACCCACCTTGGAAGGATGGAAGGCTGAGTCAACCTTGAGCCTAGTGAGATTTGAACTGCCAAATTTCAGTTAGCAGGCAGTCAGAAGTAGTAGCCTGGAGTGCTGCACTCTAACCAATTATCAGATTAAACCTGCTGTGCAGAAATGGAGGCAGGAGTGTACTTCAGGTCAAACAATCTGTCAAGTTAGAAAAATGGGCAGCAGAAGAAAAGGACAGCTAATGACTTAAAAGCCAGCCATCAACACACCCCAATCAACATCTAAAAACCCACAACATGCACTATAAATACCACACAAAAAGGACACACTCTGCTACAGAGAAGTTCCCTGAAGATGGGCTCCAGCACAAGTCCAAAAGCTCGGAAGACAAAACCTCTGGTCCCAGTGACAGAATCAGTTTGGATCCTGCAACATTTTTCTGCATCACTTATATTTGCCTTCATTCATTAAGAACTAGCAGCTGTTGCTTCATATTGTTGTGAATGTAATAACAATAACATAACAATATCAGCTTGTATATGTATTTCCAATTTTCTCACCTCTTTTAGACCTTTTGATTGAAACTTCTTCCTTATAGAATGATGTACACAAGGAAATGTAAAGTGACTTTGAGATCAACTTTAACAACATTATGACACAGTGGTAGATCCAGGTGGACTATTTGAGAAACAATATATTAATGAAAGTGCAAGCTAACAGAGACCTCTAATAAAAGAGAATATATGTAGAGTAGAATTGAACTGTGAAGTCCTTAGTGCTCTCTGACCATGGATGTTTGCTTGGACTTTGGACATCTGCAAGCAAACAACCAAGCTCAGAACACACCAAGGACTTCAGAATTGTCTATTTAAGTCAATGAACCATGAATCACATCCAAGGTATGTGATTGCAGCCTGTATATAGTTTTGGTATTCTGGCGTGGAAGGACAAAATCCAAATATTTCAAAGAATAGTGACACAACTTCCTGATATTTGAAAGTTAGTTAAGGCTAAAGCTGAATAACCACTAGGTAATTGGTATCACTTTTCTACCACATTGACTGGACTTTAGCAGCCCATATGGTAATCCTAGTTTAGGAACGTTTCCTACTTCCCTGCTGCTAAGTTTGAATATACCCAAATAACATAGTGCAATGCTTCATATTAGACTTAGCCCAACTGCTAAGCTGTTTTCCCTTTGCATTTTGGAGCAAGTTGAAAATGATGCCAATTGAGTTCCTCTTGGCCCCACAGCACACATTTATGTACCCATGTGGTTTGGCTGTCCAAACTGTATATATAGTTGACGTGGAATATTCCAACATCTGTCCAACATCATCCACTACTGTATGTGAAAAGTGTCCTTTAATTGGCATGCACAATGCCACATCCTCTTTTTCTCCCTTTTTCTTTCCCATTCTATTGGCAAGAACCCCTTGTGGCTATTGTCATGGGAATTTTGCACTAGGCAGGCTTTAGAAATTCAAGAGCTCAGTTCTTTAAAGTGCATTTTCAATTCTAAACCTTAGATGGGCTAAATTATTTCAGGGCTTAGGCCACTTTGTGACTATTGTTCGACCTTTCAACCATTAGGTGGTAGCAAAAAGACAACATTTTTGAATTGACTTCTCTTTCAAGCTAAGTTATTTAGTTGAGCACATGAAGAAACATTAAGTAAGATTATATTAACAGAATCTTGATAGAATGCCCCAAATCTTCATTGCCCCTTTTTAAACAACACAAAGTCAAGATAGAGCTATTCTGAGCATCTTTCTTGTGCTTTATATTTTCCCAGAGATGAGTATTTGTTTCATCTCTCCCACTTCCTTTTCAAGACCAGATATAAATTCCACACACCTTCCATAGCCTGCTGTTGTCCAAATGAGTTGGATTTCCATCCAATAATCTGAGTAGAGGATTGGACTAGATCTCCAAGTTCCTTCCAACATCATGATTCTATGATCTTTACTTAATGCGGCAATTGCTATGAAGTCCTGGATTAATTCCCACCTTTAAAGTGGGAAGTTACATTTAAGTCTTGTGTTCCTGTTATGCAGAATGTTTCTAGAATTGATTTATCCTTCTCCTTTTAAAGGAATCTAGGGGGGGGGGAATAGCACTAGCAATAGCACTTAGACTTATATACCATTTCACAGCCCTCTCTAAGCTGTTTACAGAGTCAGCATATTGCCCTCAACAATCTGGGTCCTCAGAAGAATGCAACTTTGAGCCAGTCAAGATTGAACTGCTCTCAGTCAGCAGAATTAGCCTGCAATACTGCATTCCAATCACTGTGCCACCATGGTTCTCTGTAGCTGTATATATTTCCTAGGTTCAAGATGTAAGCCTAGATTCTAATTTAGAGTCATCTAAAAGAGTAAAGGCGCGGTCTTTATAGGTGAGGTCTTGTCATCCTCCAAAAACAAGAAAGACATGTTAGGAGCAGCAGGTATTCAGCAGGTTCTGACCAGTTCTGGAGAATTGATAGTGGAGATTTTCATTAGTTTGGAGAACAGGTGAATATCACCTCTGACTGGCTCTGGCCCATCTATTTTCTGCCTCCCAAGTCCCAGCTGATCGGAAGGGAATTGGGAGTTTGCAGTATCCTTCCCCTGTCACGCCCACCAAGCCATGCCCACAGAACCAGTAGTAAAACATTTTGAATCCCACCACTTGTTAGGACCCTTCCAGTGGTGGGATATGACTGGTACATCCCGGTACGGGCATACCGGTGCCTGCTGGGAGCACCAGGTACAGTTCTGGTATGGTGCTCTGGGGGGCCCATCCGCCTGCCCGCTCTCCCTACTGCTATTTGAGCCAATTGGGGCTTTTGTGCACACCACAGAGCGTACAGCGCCTGTGCGATGCTCCACCGAGCAGCTGGAGCATCGTGGCCGGTAAGAGTGCATGCGCACACTGCGCGTGTTCACATGGTAGACGCCGGGCCCCATTGCAGTGTACCGGTTGCAACAGGATCCGGAACCCACCACTGGACCCTTCTGAGTCTTTCCTTTATTATTCTTCCTCTATAAACCAAATTAAATCAGACTACTTGTACCATAAACATGTACAACTAGGAAGCATCCACTTTCACCCTTTTTCTCCCACACAAACTATCGCACCTGTGTTGTCTTTTGTTACTCTGGAATGCACTCCCTCCCCCGTTAATCCTGACAACATCCTATCACAGGTGTCTTGTTGCTTTTACTTTCCTGTAAGATTGGAGGTAAAGAACTCATTTTTCATTTCTGAGTAGAGGTATCAAGGTTGAATGAGGCAGGAGGGGAAACTAATAATTCATTGTATTGCAGTTGCTTCTGGTTTTATTGTAGCTTTTAGAATTTAATTAATTAAAGGTTTTATTACCTGTCTTGTTTTATGGGCTATAACTAGTCTGTAGCTTAACAAAATCAGGCAAGAACATTTTAAAGAGTGTTTGTGTAGTTTATTGCAGGACGTGACCCGTCAAAACCGCAGAGGACAAAATCGCGCTCGACAAAAGCGCGCATTTGACGTCATCACAGTGCGATGAAAAAAATTAAAAATTGAAATAAAATTAAAATTAAAGCAAGCCGATTCACATAAAGGTAACGGTTAGGTTTAGGGTTAGGGTTAGGGTTAGGTTAAGGGTTAGGTTTAGGTTTAGAGCGTTAGGGTTACGTTTAGCGTTAGGTTAAGGGTTACGTTTAGGGTTAGATTTAGGGTTAGGTTAAGGGTTAGGTTTAGGGTTAGGTTTGGGGGGTTAGGGTAAGGTTTTCGCTTTATTTTTACATTTTTCGATCACAGCGCGATGTTTTCGTCGCGCTGTGATGACGTCAAATGCGCGCTTTCTTCGAGCGCGATTTTGTCCTCCGCGGTTTTGTGGTGGAACCGTTGCAGGATAGCAGTTAGTTAACTTGTCAGTGCTGAGACTGAAAATGCATAGGATTTTGTAGGGCGTGCCAAATACTATGGTATATATTTATTAGATTCCACATTGCATTGCTGCATCAGTTCCACATCACATCCAATCTATAGCAATAGCAATAGCAATAGCAGTTAGACTTATATACCGCTTCATAGGGCTTTCAGCCCTCTCTAAGCGGTTTACAGAGTCAGCATATTGCCCCCAACAACAATCTGGGTCCTCATAGAATAGAATATAGAATAGCATGGGGTCTCAAACTATGAATCAGGAGCCTCTAAGGCAGGAGTGTCAAACTCGAATTCATTGAGGGCTGCATTAGGGTTGTGTCTGACCTCGGGGTCCCGGGAGAGGGGTGCGTGGCCAGGTCAATGTCACTCGTGTCAGGGGCACCTGTGGTGGCCTGAGCTCTCTGCCAGTGAAAATTGAACTCCTTTTCACTGGCAGATCTACCACGGGCCAGTCCGCTGTTTCCAGGGCTGCCCGTGGGCCAGATCTAAGCACCCAGCGGGCCAGATCTGGCCTGCGAGCCTTGAGTTTGACATTCTTGCTCTAAAGGTTTTCATCTTGCCCAAAAAAGCCTGATCAGGTTTTTTCATTTAAAAAGAAACCTTCACAGGTTGTTTGAGAACATCTGATTAGGCTTCTACAGACAAAGTGAAAGTGTTCGAAACTCACTTGACACTTTGATTCTCATTTTGCTTGTTTACATGCAGTGGAGAATGGCTCTGCTGTAGCTCATGATCATGTGACCAAAATACAGGCGTTTGGCAACTGGTTCATATTTATGATGGTTGCAGTGTCCCCACATCATAACCTTAACCTTTTGCATTCTTCTGACAAGCAAAGTGTCAGCCTCTGCCTTGTTGCTGCTTCGGCTGCCATTGAAACGGGGAGGGAGGGCATGGTATTTGGGAGGGGAATCATTATGTGCTGGAGGAATATTCTAGAAGCTGTCCTGATCATCTCATTGCGCATGTGGAAGAAGGGAGTTTCCCGCCAAGGTTAACTGTCCGGCATTCCACCCTGATGATGTTTTTTGAAGATATCTCCCACCTGACAGTTGGGTGAATTATAATTGGACTGGGGTACCAAGGGGAGGGGATTGACCTATACATGATATTCTTTGCTTTCTTGCCCAATTAACCAGACTCAGCTTTGCTTCGCTACTTATCATTTGTAATTAGTAAAAGTACACTTAATTTCAAACAAATGGAGTTGAGTGGTTTTCTTTCCTGATTATTAAATGAAGCAGCACCTGACACAAAGTCAATGGGGAAGCCAGATTGATTTAGCAACGGTGTTACTAAAGTAACGACTAATTCATTTAACAACCGGTTTACTAACTTATCAACCGCAGTGATTCACTTAACAACTGTGATAAGAAAAGTTGTAAATTTGGGCAAACCTCACTTAGCAACATACATTTTGGGCTCAGTAGTGATCGTACGTTGAGGACTACCTGTTTAAAAAATCCTGGGATATATCAATTTAAATGTTTTCATTAAAATTGTACATTTATGTTCTTATGGTATATTATGGAGTGCATGAACCATTCAGGGGGAGCTTTCAGGAAAGGTTACAGATTCCTGGGGGGAGGGGAAGAGACTAAGCATGAGAAAGAAACTCAAAATCACTCCACCTTGATTTTGTCTAGTGGAAGATGAGGCAAAGAGGAACTTGGACAGGCTTTCAAGATTCTGTTATTCTGTGTTACTACACTGAAAGGCATTCCAGAAATGCCTGCTGTGCCGGTTTCTAGATCTGGCCTGCCTCAAAGGAATGGGCAACAAGCAATCCGGTCTATAATTTCTAGTCACTTGTATGCTTCTTCCTGGTATGTACCGAGCAGTTTAGGAGCATGTGGTTGTCCAGGTTTCTTAGGCATGCACTTATTAGCATCTATAACAACCTGAATGATCATGATACCAAATTCGCCCTTTACTAATTGAATGCCTTCTAGAATTCCAATCCAAGAAGATAATACTGGCTGAGAATTGTAGATCTAACCCATTTGAAAAGCACCAAGTTCAGGAAAATTGACTTCTACACTATTGTATCATGTGTGTGTGTTTGTGTGTAAACACAAACATATGC
Organism: Thamnophis elegans; assembly: GCF_009769535.1. NCBI lineage: Eukaryota > Metazoa > Chordata > Lepidosauria > Squamata > Natricidae > Thamnophis > Thamnophis elegans. Next base: position 31,962,404 of record NC_045544.1, on the reverse strand, counting down.
ACATCCATGAAGCTAAGGGCTCTTATACTGAGTTAATCATAGGTATATGAGCCCTCCTGGTTTAAAACAGCCAAAAGCATGCTTATATTTGGAAAGCTATGCATTTGTGCTCATCTACTTTAGACATCCTGTTTACTTCCCTCCCCGCAATATACGTTTATTTAAAATACAGGGGCTGATATCTTTCTTCTGTTGATCCTTCATCATTTAGATTCTTGCCCTGTCCTTGAGACAGCAGAAAATGACCAAAACAGAATTTACATCCTGCTGCTGCTGTTAAGTTAGTAACACGGTTGTTAAGCAAATCTGGCTTTCCCATTGATTTTGCTAGTCAGAAGGTTACAATAGGTGATTCCATGATCCCGGGGACACTGTGGAAACGTTACAAATATGAACTGATTGCCAAGCATCTGAATTTTAATCACATGACCATGGGGATGCTGCAACGGTTGTAACCAGGGGTGGGTTCTGGATTCTTTTACTGCCGGTTCGCTTAGGGACGTGCTTTGCACATGTGTGCGCTTGATGCGTGCTACATGTGCATGCACAGTAGGTAAAAAATTGATTCTGTGCATGCACAAAAACAAAAAACAATATGGCGGTGCCTATTGCCCCGCCGATAGAACCGGTTCGGATGAGTGGGCAGCCAGGTTGCTACCTATTCGGCCGAAGAGGTCCAAACTGGTAGGAACCCACCTCTGGTTGTAACCTTGAAAAAACAGTTACATTTTGTTCACATGACCATGGGGATGTGTGGGGTTTATCTTTTACAGAATGGTATTAGGTGGTTTAGGTCAAGTCCAAGCATAAAAATTCTGTGTTTTAATTAGCTGGAGGTCCTGAAGTCTTGAGAACTGTAGCATGTACTCATTTAGGACATTTCAAATATTTCCTCTGTCATCCCAAGACATGAGGACACAAAGAAGCTTTTCTGCAAGTTGTTTTCTGATGGGTTCTGACTATGGTTATGTACCTCTGTTCCTTTGAAATAATGTGCAACTTAACCCTAAAGCCTGCCTCGACTTCAGTTTCACACAAAGCTGGCAGTCTTCGCTTCAGAACCATCGCATAAGCTTGCAAATGCAGCATCAAATCATCAAACACCATACTCTTTTCTTGCTGCTTAATATGCACTAGGCATACTATATGAAGAACAAAGACACTTTAATAGTCAGATATATGAGTATTGTCCATTCTGATTAAGCAGTGTTATAGAAAACATACCAATAACATTATGTGCTTGATTATACAAAAAGGAATTTTGCAGTATATTTCTAAAGACAAGCATACTGTTAAGCACAGTTTCTTATGATGGACTGTAACAATTATCTTAAAGATAATACATTATCTTTAAGCTTCAAACAGTACATTTACAAATTGAAATGTTAACAATACCATCAAGTTTTAAAAGGTATTATAATGCATAATTAATAAGACAGCTGTCTATAGACACTTGTGCCTTGATAAAGAGGATGTTCTTTAAAATATCACAATGTTGTTGAGTGCAATCACAGAAAAATGAAATTAAAGTTCTCAAGTTGCTGCAATTTTTAAACCTTAAAGATGTTGTTAAACCAAGCATGACATTTCTTTGCGTTCCAGTCCAGTAGGAGTTCAAGCATTACCTCCACATCAAGCAAGTATCTCGAGATCCACTTTGTACCACTTTCCGTCACTGAGTGTAATCCTAAATCAAGATAGTCCCAAAGGTGCTTTTTCAGGAGGCAACTGGACTTTCTTGGTTTTCTTTTTCTTTGAAGACTTCTTTTTATTTTGCTTCTCATCCAAGGAGCTTCTTCAGCTCTGACAGGATAGTGGGGAATGGAAGGATTTATATTCCTTGCAGACAGCTGGTCATTTGCATTCTTTAAGGGAGTTGTTGAGGCCACTTGGAGGTTGATCTGTGTCCTCAGGCTCACCTGAGTAGTGCAAATGGGTGTGGAGCCTTCTTGGCTGTAGGATGTTTTTCTGCCTTGTGTCCCTTCACTGTTGACGAGAGGTGCAGGCTCTGTTGGGGATGAATCTGTGTTGTCTGCATCTCAAACTGAAGTGCAAATGGTTCCTGTAGTCTGCAACTTTTCTGGAAATCCATTCATACTCCCACACCATTCAAAGGGTGTTCATCCCAAAGTGTACTTACTGCTGAAAGTCTGTAGAGATTCTCAGCCATCCAGGTCACGGTTGTCCTAAAGGTGCCTTTTTAGGAGGCAACTGGACTTCCTTGTTTTTTCTTTGAAGATCTTTCACTTCAAAGAAAAAACAAGAAGGTCCAGTTGCCTTCTGAAAAAGCACCTTTGGGACAATCGTGACCTGGATGGCTGAGAATCTCCATAGACTAAATCAAAATAGTCACTTTTAAAGCCAGAAATTAAAAAAAATATATTGATCCTGATCTCAGTTCGAATTCATATGCAGTTGTCATAGTGAAATAAAATAATGTTGGGTATTGTACAGAATGGCTTACTATTATTAGGCCTGTTTTTACTTATTAGTTTCCTTTTTCTTAAAAGTCACCCTGAGAACTTTCCTGCTGAGGATTACAGTATACGTGTAATAAGAAGCAAATCCACTAGTTTTCCTCACAGATTTCATATTCTTTGGCTATTTGCATATTCTGAATCAAACACGTTTTGATTGCCTGCCAAATATGTGGCTGATAAATTATTGATGCAACAGAAAATAAAGTGCCCAGGATCTAGCTTTGAAGCTCCAGAAAACCAAGACAAATGGGCTCAGTGAAGAGCCACACACACAAAGGGAAAAAAATAGAGCTGCTGGACATATTCTATTGTTCAGCAAAAGTGAAAATGAAGTATGACAAATACATTAGGGGACACCCATGGAGACCAACGATAGTTGTTTGAATTTCTTCTGTGAATTTAATGCACACAAGCAATGCGTTCCCCTGGTTACAGCAAGCTAAAGTAAATACATCTTCAAAGGTAAGCCCAGTTCTAATTCTTTCTTCATGGTAGATCTGTTCTCCAACTGTGGTCAGTTTTTCCTGGTTTATGTACATTGAAACGGGTTTGAATAGATGAAATTCCCAGCTTTGCTCTAAGGATTTAAGCCAGGAGTCTACCCAAGCTTTTGATAAAATGCGATTGTCATTCCTCTTCTTCATGAAACTTAGAAAAGACAGTCTGTGTATATGGGCAAATGTCTCCTAGAATGGGAGTTGTAAGAATGGCTTGTAGAAAAGCCTTATCATAGCCTGTAAAGTGGCACACTAACTGTAATATCAATGTGCAGCATAGATAACTCATCAACAAGCTTCAAAAATCTATTTAAATTTATAATATTGCAGGTGAAATTGTTTAAAAGGAGCAGTTGCCAAACCTGAGAAAAGTAAGTGGATCAACTGTTCAACCTTCATGAAGCAACCATGATGGTCAAGAAAAATTCTGTAATTTAATATGCCGTACAATATGCAGTTCTGAACACAGTTCTGAAAAGGGATATTAAAAGGCTGAAAAAGTGCAAAATGGAAGAGCAATCAATATATTGGGATTGAACAACTCTCCTGGGGAAAAAAATTATATGCTTATGTTTGCATCTCTCTGACTGTGGAATAATTAACCCCTTTTTAAAAAATAGCACATATTAGCTTATGTTTGCATCTCTCTGACTGTGGAATAATTAACCCCTTTTTAAAAAATAGCACATATTAATTTCCTTTCCAGCTCATAAGAAAGCCGTCTTAATGTAATCTCTAGTGGTTTTTACATCTAAATAGATGTTTTCCCTCTTTTAGCCTCCAAATAGTTTGTGTTGGGACTTGCGGTAGAACAAATAGTGGACTGATGATGGCTCTGCAGAAAGTGGGTTTGCAGGGGAGTGAAAAGCCAGCAAGAAGATTGGCTCTTTGTGATTCCTCTCCAGAAAAGGAAAGGACTTGAGATTGCCAATAAGTGCTCCAGACAGTTGCTCCTTAAAAGGAGGCATCAAGATAATGTCTCCTGTAGGTTTAGAGTTGTGGGAGAGGAAGGAATAGTCATTGTGCTCAGACTGCAGTGTCTTCTGGTAATCCTTAATGGACATTTGCTAACTTCAGGACTGAAATGACATTGATTTATGGATTTGTTTAATGATAAACGATGGGCTTTGAGAAGAAAAAATCAGTTGTATTGTAACAACTTTAGTTGTAATGAAGGTGGAAAGTCACTTCTTTATATTTTTTCTTTTTCTTTACTATATTCTTACTTTTATATTTCTCATTTTTTATTTTTCCTTTTTTTCTGCACTTATTTCTTTTCATTCTTTTTTTTTAGCTTGATTACTTTTTATACTAATATTCGAGGCTTGTATTTTAAACAAAAGTCTAGCAATTTCTTGAGCAACGTGACAGACTGAACAAGAGAGAGATAGTGAGAAATAGACAGAATGAGAGAATTAATGAATGAAAGAGACAGATAAAATCCCTTGCCTTGCCTTTCACTTGGCATATGCACTGACATAGGTATGGGAGTGGCCTCCAGCTTCAAGCAGGAGCAAACACCTCCAATGTAGTGGGCCTGATCTCTTCTCCTTTAGCCTTTGCCTGTCCTTGGTCAAGTGTGTGTATTTAGCCACAAGTTTAGTGCTCTTTTAAGAGGCAGCTATACCCAGAGGTATCAGGAGTCAGGTGTGGACCCTTTTTAAAAAAAAAGTTTTTTATTAGATAAAAATTAAAAACATTGGACATAGTGCGACATTTCTGGCATAAACATTTCCATATTGTTTTTGGATCGTACAACAATTACATTTTATATCCATTACATAGGTATATGTAGTCAGTCAGATTACCTGTCCATTAATCCTTTCTTTTATCTGATTACTAGCCATACAAATACATATCTGATTCCTACCTATCACACAATCTTAATACCATATTTTTCAATTCTGTCCCGATCTTTTCCCCTCATTTCTAACCATCGGTACCATTTGTCTCAGATTTCTTGATATTCCATCTCACACTTTGAGCTCTAGAGTCAGTCTGTCAGGGGTGGGTTTCAACCGGTTTGTGGCGGTCCCTGCGAACCGGTTGGTCGGCGAACCCGGAAGTAAGTAACTTCCGGGAACGGCGACTGGCCCACCCGCCCACCCGCGCTCCTTACCCGGTTTTGACGAGTTCTGCACTTCCATGCATGTGCAAGACGCATACAGCGCCTGTGCGATCCTCCAGGAGCAGCTGGAGCATCGCACAGAAGCTAGTACGCATGCGTGCGTACGAGGACGCCGCCGGCCCCGTTCCAACTGAACCGGTTGGAACGGGTCGAGAAACCCACCCGTGCAGTCTGTCCATTACTGCGCACATCAGTATCTTCTTTATTATTTCTTGTTCCGAGGGAGTCTCTTAATTTTTCCATTTTTTGCGCAAAAACCAGTCTTGCCGCCATTAAAATATGCAGCATTAAATATAGTCCACCTTTATTATATTTTTCTTTTGTGATCCCTAATAAAAATAGTTCTGGCCTCAACTTCATCCTTTGATTTAGCATCTCTTCCAAATACTTTCTTATCTGGTGCCAAAAAGCCCTAGCTTTCGGGCACTCCCACCTGTGGAGCCTTTAATCTATGAAGTGTGCAGTAGGAAACTATACCTTCCCTCACAAGTTCTTGTCTACTTGTGAACTTTCCCATCACACCACATATTGAATAAAGGAAAAGGCTTGATGGTGACTTTTTTTTTTGCCAGTAGTGACCCTCGATGTGAGGGGAAACAAAACCAATAAATTTCCCCAATTGTTAAATTTTTTAATAGATTTTTTTAAATTCTGCCTTTTAGTATTTTGTAAATAACCTGAGGGGGTGAATATATCCAATTGTGAACTGTATTAAAAACATTTCCTTTTATTAATCCTTAATTCCCTGTCTTTAGTTTTAATTGCAAATTCCTTCCTCTTACTATTTTCTCCTCTACCAAATCAAGCCCATGAAGTGGGTTGGGGTGAAAGACAGTGACTGGCCCAAAGCAGTGAAAGATTAAGGGTCACTGGTGCCCTAAGCACTGATAAATCTTGGTGCCCCCCCCTCCTTTGTATGTATTGTACAAATCTTCATTGTTTTTCCCCGCCCTCAACTTTCTGATGCCCTAAGCATGTGCTTAGTCTGCTTATTAGTTAATACATCACTGGCCCAAAGTCACTCAAATGACTTACAGGCCTAAAGTTAGGACTCAAACTTCCAGTCTCCTGGTTTCCAGGTTGGAGTCTTCACCAATATATCAAGCTGGTTCTCAATTTATTTACATGTTCAGCTAGATTTTTAGGAAGCACAGGAATCTAGATTTCTCATTTTATTCTTAGTGATTTAAGCCTAAGAAATAGAAGCTTGAAAGTGCCTTGTCGGTTTTTTTTAGCAATCATATGAAACAATCCTCTCTCTGTTTTTTTTTTTTTTAGCAATCCTCTGAAAATCTCTCTCTCTCTCTCTCTTAAATTAATATAGTTTAATCAACATGCTACTGAATATGAACAGCTGCTACAAGCACCTGAACTGAACCCAGTTATCATGTACAATATACTGTGGTTATTTATGCTTTGAATGTGAGTGGGTTAGCCTTGTCCCTGATTAAACATTTTGTAATCATTTATATCTGAATGTATTTATAAGCCTTTAGAATTTATATATGTACGCATGTGAATAAGGTGTGGCTAATTTCACATCTCTCTCAAGCCTTTATTGCCATCTGCTGGTGAATTCAGGTTTTAGGAAGGAAAGAGAAGGGACAAGTAAATGAAAATAATAATGGATGATGATAATAAAAAATAGCATCTGAAATGTAAAAGCTTCAGTGTCATTGGCACACCATATGGAACAATTACATGTATAATCACATGATGCTTTGTTCATCCTAAGGTTTCTAGTTTCAAGCAGTATCTTAAAATCTATAGCTATATGCTTCAAGGAGAAACTGATACAAAGCTAAGAGAAGAGAAGACATCACACAACCACTAAAAGCGTACAATGGTTGAAGCTACAATATTAGACCGTAATACAGAATGTTGCATGTTAGTGCATAATTTTGTCAGTGTGCCAAGATCTAATTTCATAACTGATTTGATGTCTTCATAATGTTAATCTTAGCTAGTGGGGCTCAACAGCATTAGTTCGTTGGATTCAATGCTGCCTAGGCCCTTCACGGTAATTGAAAGTTTTGATTAGTTGGTGGTGACTTTTATGAAAGAGAAGATCAAAAAATAAGAGAAGGAAAGAAAGTAGAACAGAAAGGAATCTGATCATAGGAAAAAAGAATGAAAGAGCAGAGGGGAATTAAGTTAAGTTTAAATGGTCATATAAGAGAGCCTATGGGTGAAAAAAGAAAAACGAAAACTTGTGGGAGAGTTTTAACCTAGAGGAAAGAGGAGAACGGCCTGCTGTGAATTCATTGCTTTTATTTCTATGAAATTGATGTTCTTGTAAAAGAAGGAAATAAATAGTTCATATGAGATTTGAGGACTTGAGACTACTTAGTTTATTGGGCAAGATATTCATTTTGTAATTTTAACAATGTTTATCTTTTTGTGATGGAGGATTTATGCTTGGTAATGGTTCCTATAACAACTACGTTGAGACCAAGTGTCTATTCTTTCCTTTGGTGACTATATAATCCAAAGTTTGGCCAAAGGCCTAAATATTTCTCTGGGCCCCAAATATTACCAATTTCCTCCATTTAGTCAGTTAACATCATGCATCATTTTTTTCACTTGTTCATTTTTGTGAACAATTAAAAATCACTTAGATTTAACCTTGAGATCCTTGCCGATGGACTTCTTTTTCCACTTTATCCTCTCAATATACCTTTTAAAATAGTGTGGCAATTTGAAATACATGAATATAAAACCATCTTTTAAAATAATACAATAAATCCTCTTCCTTAGGAAAGGACTAATATGTTAGTTGCCTTTTGTGTATCCTTTATGTTCTTTTTCAGCCAGATGTAAGAATTTTGTTGCTTATGTATATTTGTTATTTGAGGATGACTGTCTTGAGCTCAACTTCCTCTAAACTAGTACATCTCAAAATGGTCAGTCTTAGGATATGTGAGAATTAAAGTTTACACATCTTAAAGTTAAAATATGGTCAGGACCAACTTCCATAATGTGAATCATTTAAAAATGTTTTTTCCCTGTCTAAAATGGGCAGAGTTCCCATTTACCATTGCAACCCTAGTTTCATGGAACTCCAAATGATAACAGGCTGTTCCAGATACCAAACTGGACCAAACTGCTAATTTCTTTTTGTGTTGTTGCAAAGACATGATCTCAGTTGCCTCAACAGTTCCTCCTTCCCCCATCTCATTATTTCTTATTGGTGAATACAGCATTGAACTGCATTACCATTAATTTATTACTGATATTAGAATGCAACTTGATCATTCTTTTTCATATTCAACTTTTTTATTTTTCTTTAAAAAAAAAAAAACACAAATATGTCATCATTTGTCAATCATTAAGACATTAAAGTACAATTTTTTTTTGTTGTGTGTATCCCTCCCTCCCTCCACCCCCCCACCCCCCCTCCTCCTTCCCCCCCCCCCCGACTTCCCAGAACCCGTACACGGTATGGATTTTTAACTAACACAGTCTAAAATCTATTGAGAAAAAAGAAATAAAGAAATTAATGACATTCTAGATTGACCTTAGCTTCTTCTTACTGAACTGACTTTTAACAGTTTAAATCATTTCTGATCTTAAGCATAGGCTAACTGGAATTTCTTAGTCCCGTATTTATTTTGTATATAGTCAATCCATTTTTTCCAGTCTCGTTTATATCTCTCATTTGAATGATCTTTGAGATATGCCGATATTTTAGCCATTTCAGCTAAGTTTGTTACTTTCAATGTCCATTCTTGGATTGTAGGCAAGTCTTCCTTCTTCCAATATTGCGCCACCAACAGTCTTGCTGCAGTTATCAGGTGCAGAGTCAAGTTGGTCTCTACCACTGTAAAATCAGTACATATACCTAGTAAAAATAACTGAGGACTAAACTTTATCCTTCTTTTAAAAACATTTTGCATGACCCACCATATTTTTATCCAAAATGCCTTAACCTTTTGGCAGGTCCACCATATATGATAATATGTAGCATCGAGAGAACCACACCTCCAACATTTAGGCTGTACATTCGGATACATAGAAGCCAACTTTTTAGGATCTAAATGCCATCTATAGAACATCTTGTAAAAATTTTCTCTCAGATTTTGAGCTTGTGTAAATTTCACATTTCTTACCCAGATTCTTTCCCATGTATCCAACATTATTGGTTCCTCAATATTTTGAGCCCATTTTATCATACAATCTTTAACTAATTCTGTTTCCGAATCCATCTGTATTAATACATTATATATCCTCTTTATATGCATTAAGCTTTGATCTCTTATTTGTTTAAACAGATTATCCTCAACTTGAATAAAACCAATTTTTTGATCTATTTTCCACCTAGCCTGTAATTGCCCATACTGGAACCATGTTTGAACTACCTTCTCCTCTTTTAATACCTCTAAACATTTTAATTGTAATACCCCCCTTTCCGAGGTAAGAAGCTGTCTGTAAGTAATTCTGTCCTGTCTTTGTGCTGTATTCATATTTTCAATTGCGTGTCTAGGAATTGCCCACATGGGTATCTTGTCATTTAATTTATATTGATATTTCTTCCAGACCCGCAATAAAGCATTTCTTAAAATATGACTTTTAAAGGTCTTATCCAATTTTTTGTTGAATAACAGGTAAGCATGCCAACCAAATACCAGATCGTGTCCCTCAATGTTCAATATTCTATCATTGGTTAAATGAATCCAATCACTAATTGCAGATAATGCCACTGCATCATAATATAGTTTTAAATTAGGTAGTTTCAATCCTCCTCTCTCACGTACATCTTGCATTATTTTCATCTTTACCCTCGGCTTCTTTCCTGCCCACACAAATTTGTTGATACCCTTCTGCCATTCTAAAAGGTTCGCATCTTTTTTAAGTATAGGTAACATTTGGAAGAGAAATAAAAATTTTGGTAAAATGTTCATTTTCACTGCCGCTATCCTACCCAGCAAAGATAAGTGCAATTTCTCCCATTTTTTCATCTCTGTCTGTATGCTATGCCAAAGTGGTTCATAATTATGCTTATATAATTTCCCATTTGAAGTTAAAATGTTAACTCCAAGATATTTGACTTTTTTAACTACCTCACATCCTAGCATCACTCCTAATTCTTCCTTTTGTTTAATATTCATATTTATAGCTAATATTTTGGTTTTTCCTAAGTTTATTTTAAAGCCCGACACTTGACCATATTGATTAATCATATTCATTAAAACCATACTGGATTCCTGCGGTTGTTCCAATATTATGACCAAATCATCCGCAAAAGCGCGGACTCTATATTCTTGCTGCCTAATCTTGATCCCTTTTAAACCATCCAAGCCCCGTATTTTACTCAACAATACTTCCAAAGTTATAATAAACAATAATGGGGACAAAGGACAGCCCTGTCTTGTACCTTTTCCAATTTGAAAAGAGTCTGTTAGACTTCCATTGACTATGATTTGTGCTGTTTGCTGTTGGTATATTGCTTTAATTGACTGTAAAAAATTATCTCCTATCTGCATTTTTTGCAGTATCTTCAACAGAAATTGCCAATTAACTCGATCAAAGGCCTTCTCAGCATCCAAAAATATAAACGCAGCAGGGATCTGGTTGTTCTTTCCCAAATATTCTAATGCATTAATAATTAATCTAACATTACTTTTCATCTGCAACTTGATCATTCTTGACAGGCACTCTAGGTCTGTTAAACACATATCTTTCTCACCTGTATTACATATGTGGAACCCATAGCATTGAAGGATGCTATATAGATAGATTCCCAAATGCCTCTGTTTCACCTTTCTAGGAATGTTTCATAGCAACCTGGCTGACCTCATGGGCTGGGAACCTAACCAGATGAGTTTAACCTGGAAAGTGGCTTTATCTTTTTTTTTTTGTTCTTGAAAGAAGGAAAAATTTGCTTCAATCTTTTCTCACCCCTCACTCAATTTTATTTTAGCCTTGTTTGCCCAGACAGACATAGTATCAATGGAATGACCAGGAAGGGTTCTGGTTATTTTACCCAGATCACCTTATGCCAGGCCATGGCTTAAACCTTCTTATCCTGCTGCTCTGAGTATGTCAAAGCATCTCTTTCTACCTGCTTTTTATATTTTCTCCCATACCCAGTCCATGAAAAAATTATCCTGGGGGAGATGCCTTTAGCCAAATTTGTATTTGTATTTGTATTTATTGCACATTTATAGGCCGCCCTTTTCCCTGAGGGGACTCAGGGCGGCTTACAATCAAAGGGGAAAGGGAGTGTAGGACAATACAAAAAGAGATGTGAACAAAAGTAAATTAAACAGTAAAACTCAACATTCACTCGGCATTCGGGAGGGGCGAAAGTAGACTTATCCCCAGGCCTGACGGGCTAGCCAGTTCTTGAGGGCTGTGCGGAAGGCCTGGATGGTGGTGAGGGTACGAATCTCCACGGGGAGATTGTTCCATAGTGTCGGAGCCGCAACAGAGAAGGCTCTCCTCCGAGTAGTCGCCAGTCGGCACTGACTGGCGGATGGAATACGGAGGAGGCCAACTCTATGCGATCTGATGGGACGCAGGGAGGTAATTGGCAGAAGGCGGTCTCTCAAATAGCCAGATCCACTACCATGGAGCGCTTTATAGGTGGTGAGTAGGACCTTGAAGTGCACCCGGAGATCAACAGGTAGCCAGTGCAGCTCACGGAGGATCGGTGTTATGTGGGCAAACCGTGGTGCGCCCACGATCACTCGCGCGGCCGCATTCTGGACTAGCTGAAGTCTCCGGATGCTCTTCAAGGGCAGCCCCATGTAGAGCACATTGCAGTATTCCAGCCTGGAGATCACAAGGGCTCGAGTGACTGTTGTGAGGGCCTCCCGATTCAGGTAGGGCCGCAACTGGCGCACCAGGCGAACCTGGGCAAATGCCCTCCTGGTCACAGCTGAGAGATGGTGGTCAAAAGTCAGCTGTGGGTCCAGGAGGACTCCCAAGTTGCGGGCCCTTTCTGAGGGGTGTAAGTTTTGTCCCCCCAGCCTGAGTGATGGTATGTTGGTCAAATTTTTGGGAGGAAAACACAACAGCCACTCGGTCTTGTCTGGGTTGAGTATCAGCTTGTTTGCTCTCATCCAGTCTTTGACGGCCTCAAGACCCCAGTTCATCACGTCCACCGCTTCATTGAGTTGGCACGGGGCGGACAGATACAACTGTATATCGTCCGCATATTGGTGGTATTTTATCCCGTGCCTCCGAATGATCTCGCCCAGCGGTTTCATGTAAATGTTAAATAGTAGGGGGGATAGGACCGACCCCTGCGGCACTCCATAAGTTAGGGGCCTCAGGGACGATCTCTGCCCCCCTACCAACACCGACTGCGACCTGTCCGAGAGATAGGAGGAGAACCACTGCAAAACAGTGCCGCTCACCCCTATCTCCCGCAGTCGTCGCAGAAGGATACCATGGTCGATGGTATCGAAAGCCGCTGAGAGGTCCAGGAGAACTAAGATGGAAGCATGGCCTCCATCCCTAGCTCTCCAGAGATCATCGGTCAATGCGACCAAAGCGGTTTCTGTGCTGTAGCCGGGTCTGAAGCCAGACTGGAAGGGGTCAAGGTAGTTAGCTTCCTCCAAGGTACGCTGAAGCTAGAGAGCCACCACCTTCTCAACAACCTTCCCCACAAAGGGGAGGTTGGAGACTGGACGATAGTTATTAAGGACAGCTGGATCCAAGGACGGTTTCTTCAGGAGGGGTCTCACCACCGCTGTCTTAAAAATCCCTTGATGTTACTGAACTGCACGTTCCAGCTGATGTGGTTTTGAACAAATGCTGGAAAGAAATTAATTTGTTTGTTTTTAGTGCTTTTAAATAGGTATTTTTTCTGTGTTCTGAAAAAAACTTGTTAAAAATGTTAGAATAAAATTCAGTCACTAAAAACTCTCTCTCTGTCTCTCTCTGTCTCTGTCTCTGTCTCTCTCTCTCTCTCTCACACACACACACAGAGAGAGAGAGAGAGAGAGAGAGAGAGAGGGAGAGAGAGAGAGAGAGAAATAAGTGTTTCTGGATCATGGATTATGCTATTCTCTAAGCAGGGAATTACAGCATCAGCAATTTTAAGGAGAATTTAAAGAAATCAATTAACATACAACTAATTTTATGGGCTGCACATTGGTAAAATGAGATGTTATATTTCATACAGTTACAAGCCTTTCTGATTCTTTAATTGCCCATTCACGAAATGACTGTCTCTAGTTACTGAGCTTAAAATTTCTTTTTCTACCATCTTGAGGAACTGTTTCATTTTTTGAAAAGTTGTAAAACATTTTTCATCAGTGGGTGTAACAAAACAACAGAATGACTTTCTTCTGCAGTGTGATACTGTAGGAAAGCCAAGTTAGTTTATGGTATCAAAAAATCAGAATGAGTCTTATATATGAGTTTCCAGATTAATTGCATATGGCAAAGTGATATGCAGCTCCCAAAAATTTATGCTTTTAAATAAACATTGTCAATCAGAAAAAGTACTACCAACAACCTTTTGATACTGCCCCCTGAGAGAAATTGTTGTCTTTTCTCAGCAAATTTTAACAATGCTAATAAATGTTTTTGGTAAGAATTGAAATGAAAATCTTTATTATTTACTTATGTTATTCATTTTCTGGATTTATAAGGCTGCCCAGTTCAAACAATGTGCCTCTGGGCAGTGTACCACAGAAAACTAAAATAAAAAAAACATATCCTTTACAATATATAATACAATACTGTATATAGAATATAAAATGGCAACCAAATACAATAATACAAACAACCAAAAGAGGACTCTGCTCAACTCAAATGAAGTCAAATTGATTGATTGATTGATTTAGTTTATTTGTATGCCGCCCTTCTCCGGGAGGGACTCAGGGCGGCAAACAACTCGAAAGGGGAAAAAGGGGATACAAACACAATACACGTAATTAAAATACACAAGAGTCATACAGCCATACAAGTCGAGAGGGGAGGGGAACTCATCAACCCCAGGCCTGCCGGCACAGCCAGGTTTTGACGGCTTTCCGGAATGCCTGGAGAGAGGTGAGGGTCCGAATCTCCGCAGGGAGTTCATTCCAAAGGGCCGGAGCTGCTACAGAGAAGGCCCTCCCCCGGGTGGTAGCCAGATGGCATTGGCTGGTAGACGGAACCCGGAGGAGGACGACCCTGTGCGATCTAACGGGTCTATGGGAGGTAATTGGCAGCAGGCGGTCTCTCAAGTACCCAGGTCCAATACCATGAAGGGCTTTATAAGTTGCGACTAGCACTTTGAAGCGTATCCGGAGACCGATTGGTAGCCAGTGCAGCTCGCGGAGGATAGGTGTAACGTGGGTGTACCGAGGTGCACCCACAATTGCTCGCGCGGCTGCATTCTGGACGAGTTGTAGTCTCCGAATACTCTTCAAAGGCTGCCCCATGTAGAGCACATTGCAGTAGTTCTCCATCTCCCCATACAGCAACAACTTCCAGTGTTGCAAAAGTGTGGCTTGAGAGCACGTTGGAGTCTTAAGACTGATTTTCTTTTAAATCTTTTAAACCTGAAAAGAAGGGAAATACCAGTCATTTGTCTTCAAGAAACAAATTCAGTAAATCAATTCAAATCTCCAAAAAGACAAAAAAAAACCCCAACATATTTACAGTGTTTTCCAGGAACTCAGAGTGATTAATTATCTCTGCATTGCAACTGAAACACCCATTGTGGACAATGGATTTTCTTAACAACTGCCACAAAAAAGGCATGCTTGGGCATGCTTATGACAAAACCTGCTTAAGGAGCAGCATGACTTATGACCATAATTCCAGGCTCAGTTATAGTCATAAGTTGAGAACTACTTGTAATGCAGTATAGTCTGGTGACTGAGCAGCAGGAAAAACTGAATCAGATGTTTTCTATTCCATCCAACTTTTTAGGTATAATATAAAAAATAGCTTGACCAGAATATTACAAGTGCATAATGATCTATTTCTGTGGTTCTCAAGCTTTTCTTCACCACAGACCCGCATTTTAAATACTTTTTGTGGTCACAGATCATGGCCACGGACCCCCCAAGACTTAACTCAAGATTTAAATCATAAGAATTTTTTCAAGCCTTCGTGGACCCCATATGATGACATCGCGCCACCCTCCCCCCCCAAGGAGTCTGCAGACCACAGGTTGAGAACCACTGATCTATTTGGTCAGCATATTAAAAGTGTGGTATGGTAATCCATGATGAAGAAATAATCAGAATCCATTTTTGGGAAATATCTTTATTAGGACCAAGAAATAAGGTGCAAGCTTTCTAAAAAAACAGTGGATGAGAGAAGAAACTAAAGCATTGCCAAATTAGGCCAGAAATTATCGACTGGGAAGAAGTATTTGAGGATGGAGATTGGTATGAAAACACACTTTGCAAATGAAAAACTAAATCTATTTTTTAAAAAAGCGTCCAAGTTGGATAGAAAGGTTCTATTTCCATGACCCAGAAAGAAAAAAGTGAAAGAAGATCCCACTGTTTAACAGTGGATACAAAGCATGTTCCACATTTGAGTAGTTTGGCATGAGATCTTTTATGATCATCAGAAGACAAACGGGTATGTTACCCATTATAGGAGGAGTACCAGATTAGTCTACGATGACAATAAAATCAGGAGGAGACTGCTAGTACCAAAACAAATTTATATTCAAGTTATAAGCAGGGGTGGGATTGAAAAGTTTTATCAACAGGTTCTCTGCCCGGTTGCTAGGTGGGCTTGGCTATGGGGGTGTGGCCGAGTTGGCTTCCTGAATCATGGCAGGGGGGAGCGTTTTTGCTCTCCCGAGGCTCCGGAGCAGTGGTGGGTTTCAAAAATTGTTCGAACCTACTCTGTGGGTGTGGCCTCCTTTGTGGGAGTGGCTTACTGCCCATGTGACCAGATGGGAGTGGCTTGCCACCCATGTGACCGGATATGAAGAGGCCGATGACACTTGTCAGAACCACCTTAAATTACCTCACACACAGCACTGCATGCATAAGAATATGATGTACTTGTTTTTAAAAGGCATCTTGGTTTGCGTTAAAACAACTTCAAACACACAATGTTCTGATTGCACCACAAACGCAGTAGTCCTCCTTACCTTTCACAGAGGCACTGAGTTTTATAAATATGAGCATGATAGTGTAGAATAATCATATCCAAGGACCAGTGGTGGGTTTCAAAAAATTTTGGAATCTCTTTTGTAGGTGTGGCCTGCTTTCTGGGTCCACTGGTGGAACCTCTTCTAACCGGTTCGGTAGATTTGACGAACCGGTTCTACCGAATAGGTGCGAACTGGTAGGAACCCACCTCTGCTCCGGAGGCTTTCCTCAAGCCTCTGGGAAGGCGAAAACAACATCCCCTGGGTTGTGGAGGCCCTCCAGAGGCTGGAAAAAGCCCATTTCTGGACTTATGGAATTTCTAGGAGGTCTGTTTTTCGCCCTCACAAAGTCTCCATGGAAGCCCTGCACTTACCTGGCATCCAAAATGGGCCACATGGATACTTCAGTGGGGGCAGGGTCAGCCAGTCCTTGTAACTACCGGTTCAGAGAAGCAGATTAAAATTAACATCCAGTTCACACGAACCAGTCCAAACTGGCTGAATCCCACCCCTGGTTATAAGTTTCCCTGGGCTACAGTTCACTATTATCAGATCTCTGCATTTGAGGAAGTAAGCTTCTGCTCACAAAAACATATGCTTTTTAATAACATTTACTAGTTAGAAAAGGCTCTGGCAGATGCCGTCTGATATTTTTCTATATTACATAAGATGCTGGGTACTTAATACACTTCTTACAGATTCGAGAGGTATTCATACTTTTTCTAAATTCTATATACGAACTGTTTTGGATTTGAAACTATACAGAGTGAGAGTGTCCAACCTTGGCAATTTTAAAACTTTAAATTTTAAATTCCTCTGCCATTCTGGGAGTTGAAATCCACAGTCTTAAAATTTGGCAATCTTAAAGTTGCCAAATTTGGATAGCCCCAGTATAGCAAAACATACCAGGAATATAATATGACTGACTTGAGTGAGTGAAAGAAGAATAATTTTTCCCATTTAGTACCTTTTAACTTTGCAGTTTCTTAACTGATGAATTCAAAAACCATTTGAAAAGGGATTTAAAACCACATGTGCTAACACTGGGAGCTCAGCATATATTTTTTATGCAACCCAGAAGAATATTCAAAGCTACTTGATTCCAACACAGCACATATGCAGTGTGGCTCATTTGTTCTTTATACAGACAGACCTTCTGAAACAGAGTTAGTTACAGTAACATCAACAGATACAGGGTAGTATAAAATGTGCGCTGTCAGCAGTCTCAGAAGATCACAATTTGCTATTAAAGGACAACTGCAGCTTTCAAAATGCCTTTGGTTCCAAGCAGCTGATCTTCTAACCAGGTCAGCAGAACTGAACTGAATACAAAATCAACTTCTCCTGTGTTTTCTGTGTAATAACTACCTCCTTTCACATTCAGTCCAAAGAACTGCTGTTGTTGATTTTCAGCGATCTTAGCTCACAGTGAACCAATATTCAGATTTGAACCATTAGCTATAGACTTGAAAGCAGGCTACTGGAGAATGGGGAAAAATAAAAATATTTTGAGCATTATAGGTTGGAAGTGGATTTCATCTAGCGTACCGAAATCAGTACGGTTTTCCCTAATCATGACCACTGATCTGCTTTAAATGTTGTTAAATTTAGACACAGCCATGACTATGCATGATTATTTGTGGCATAGCTAAAAAAAAACCAAAACTTGTTCTGACCTATGCTTCCCAAGAGCATGAAGCAGACTCCTTGTCCTGACAAAAAACCCTTTTATTGATTTACTGTGAATTCTGCTCATTCACATCCAGCAAAGTTTTCAAGGGAGGATTTAATGTCACAGGCCTTATCTGGCTTGGAGAGCTGACAGGCCAGGAGCCTCGGAAAATCACGAACCAATTAAGCGAACTAATTGTCTCCTGCAAACTCCACTCCCCTTTCGCTCCTCTTTTATTTCCTCTGGAAGGGGCCATTCATCATCCCCCTGTGGCCTTACTCCCAAGTCAACCCCTGTTCTTTAGCTGTTCCTTCATCTGGCAACCCTGTGCATGCGCACACTGAGAATGGGCTCCAGTTGTTTGTCTGCCTCACTGATGTCTGACTCTGAAGGCAGCTGATAACTGGCTTATGGCACTGCTCCCCCTCCTCTGCCTCTGACACAGAGCCCTCATCAGAGTTTTCTCCAGACTCCAGGACTGGCCCATGTTCCTCCCCAATCTCCTCACTGTCTGAATCTGCTGGCCACTGGCGGACCACAACAAAACTTTTATCTTCAGAAATCATCTGCTAAATAATGATGGGCAACTACAGGGATTTCTGATTTCTGCTAAAGCGCTAGGAAAGAGTCTGCATCAGGAGAACTCGGGCCGTGCAAAGACACTTTATCAAATTCAGCTCTGTCACACTTCAGATGCAGGTTTGTTTGTTTTAGCTTTTTCTATAGAAGAAAAACACATTCCAATAAATAGCCTGGAAAACAGATGTTCTAAAAGGCCCCGAATGAACCAAAGATGTGACTTTAGTCCAGTGAATGAAAAAAATAAATAAATAAGCAAGGCTGCAGAAAAAGAAAAAAAAGGGGTGGGAATATGGAGAGATCACAGTGCTGAAACAGCAGGAAAACTTGAGCTTCTAAGTGATTAACTATTCAATGAATATTTAATATTATCAGCTTTGGCTACATTCTTCTTTTCCTACATTTTCCTACCTTTATCTGCTATGCAGGTAGTCCTCGATTTACAACCATTAATTTAGTAACTGTTTAAAGTTACAACGGCACTGAGAAAAATGACTTATGTCCGTTTTCACACTTATGAATGTGGTGCGGCAACATCCTCATGGTCACATGATCAAAATTCAGATGTTTGGCAACTGACTCATATTTATGACTATTGCAGTGTTATGTGATCATCTTTTGCGACCTTTTGACAAGCAAAGTCAATGGGGAGGCCAGATTCACTTAACAATTGTGTTACTAACTTAACAACTGTAGCAAGAAAGGTCATAAAATGGGGCAAGACTAACATAAAAACTCTCATTTAACAACAGAAATGTTGGGCTCAATTGTGGTCATAAATCAAGGACTTCCTCTGCTTATTTCTCCCATCATTTGTCTAAAGGCTCAATGTGATGAACAAAGGCTAGGAGATGTATACAAGTAACTCTGAAACTCTTGAAAGTAAAATCCTTGGTTCAAATATTTATTTTATTTTATTTAGTCAGTTGGTGTAATCACACCCAGCTCAAAACAGGGACTTTAGGTGGCAAGCAATAATAAAAACAATTAAAACAGTTAAAAAACAATAAAAATAAAATAAAATACAATTAGCAGCTAGGAGATATTATAATCCGCTGATATCAATAACCAGGAAACAGGGCCCTTCACACGCTCGTGATCCCAGGCCCAGGCACATAGCTAGGTCTTCTGGCCTTCTGAAAGGCCAGCAAGATTCAGGTCATCCTAATCTCAGGGGCAGGGATGCTCCAGAGGGCAAGCATTATAAGAGACAAGACGTGTTTCCTGGTCCCTGCCAGCAGGCATTCCTTGACTGGCAGGACCCGTAATATGTCCCTCTTGCTGGACGTGTAGAAACAATTGGAAGAAGATGATCCTTCAAGTAACCCAGTCCCAAGTTATGAAGCGCTTTAAAAGTCACAAGCAACACCTTGAATTGTACACTGGAAACCAAGACAGCCCCAAAAGCAATGGTGTTCCATGTGTCAAATAAATGACACCATTTGCAACCAATGCAGATGCATTCTGTACCAGCTGAAGCTTCCAAGGGCTCCTCAAAGGCAACCCCATGTAGACCCATAAGGGAATGAGTGGCAGTGAGCAAAGCCTCTCCATCCCGGAATAGATGCAACTGGCACACAACCTGAAGATGTACAAAGGCCCTCTTAGCCATGGTTACCACTTGGCCTTCCAGTAAGAGCTGTGAGTCAAAAAGGAACCCAGATTGATCGGTGATTCTGTCTAAGGCAGCGCAACCACCATCCAAGACCAGAGGTGGAAAAACCTTGGTATTAGAAAGCCCCCAAAGACACCCCCTCCTGCTTGGGTTGAGTTGAAGCCCATTGTGCCCCATACAGATCCTTACAGCCTCCAGGCACTGACACAGGACATCCCTCAGGCAGTTCAGGGTGGGAATATAAAGCTGTGTATTATCAGCTAATTGATGATACTTCACCCCAAACCCTTAGGGCAGTGATGGTTAACCTTTGGAGCACGTGTGCTGGAGCGCTGGAACCTGGATGAGAGCTGCTGACTGGAGTACATGCATGCGGTGGCCAGCTGATCTTCTGGGTTCTGTCATGCGCATGCGCACCAGACAGCTGGTCTTAGTGTGAAGACTAGCTGGTCAGTGCGAATGTGCGTGCTGGAACCCAGAAGAGAGCAGCTGGCCGGTGCACATTCATGCAAGGGAATTCGGAAAAGCAGCTGCTAATGGTGCACATGCCCACAAAAAGAGCTCTGCATGCCACCTCTGACATGTGTGCCATAGGTTCGCCATCACGATCTTAGGGTGCTCAGATGGAACTATCCTTTCACTATAAATCAATTGAGGTCATACAAACCAAGTTTTTGCAAATCCGTTTTCAAGAGCCTAGATGTGTAAAGTAGTGTGAGGCTCAGAAGGGAAGAAGGACAAAGTAAAAGTGCCCATCTATTGGTTCAAGTAGCAATAGCAATAGCACTTAGACTTATCTACAGCTTCATAATGCTTTACAACCTTCTCTAAGCGGTTTACAGAGTCAGCATATTGCCCCCAACTATCTGGGTCCTCATTTTACCCACCTTGGAAGGATGGAAGGCTGAGTCAATCTTGAGCTGGTCAGGATCAAACTTCTGACAGTTGCAGAATTAGCCTGCAATACTGCATTCTAACCATTGCGCCACCACAGCTCTCTCAAATGCCTCTTTTTCCTGGAAGCACTAATTTCAATGGCAGATCAATTTCAATCTTTATGGAAACAAACACTTTTGATGAAACTTACCCATGTTGGCTTGCCATTTAAGTAATTTCTTCTTTTGGAATACATTCAAACTAAAAGAATCTTCAGAAAAAGGATCTCAAACAGAGAATTCCAGAATGGGGTCAACCGTATCCTAGCCCAACTAGAGTTCATCCAACTCATTGCAGTTGGGAACCTAGTGAATGTTTAATTACTTTGGCCTCATTAAAAGGGCCTTTCTAAAAACCAGGTTTGATGTTTTACCCTCCTTAATTAGTGATTTACAAAGTATCCTTGTGTATACAAGAATCTGTCCATGCAGCCCAAACGCTATTGAGATCATCACTCCTGTGCTTTTGGCCTCTGCTACCAATATAGTTATAAATTTTCATCCTTTCTTTATTTTTCCCCCCTGGTTTTGTCCCATCAGATAAGAAACCATTTGTTTTTATGCAACATCATAAGATTTTTCTTGGCAGCAAATTCAAATGTGTAAACAGATAATTTCAGATACTCGGTATGGGTAAACTGAGAACCCCTCCTTTATTTTTACTTTTTGTCTTTGCCAGTCATTTCAACTTTTTTGTGACCTTTATCTCACCCCCCACTTTAGTTTATAGACTTTGTATTTAAAATTAAGAATGTTTATATAAAGATCATAGTGTTTTAATATTAAAATAATGTGTTAGCAATGTTATCTTATCTCTTATAAGTTTCAGTGTTATTAGTGAAGCAAATATAATTTTTTCCCTATCGTATTTTATGCCATTCTATGACCAATAGGAATTCGAGGACGTAGTGGCTCGGTGGCAAAGAAGCTGAGCTTCTCGATAAGAAAGGTCAGCAGTTTGAATCCCAAGCGCATAATGGAGTGAGCACCCGTTACTTGTCCCAGCTTCTGCCAACCTAGCAGTTCGAAAGCACGTAAAAATGCAAGTAGAAAAATAGGGACTACCTTTGGTGGGAAGGTAACAGCATTCCGTGCACCTTCAGCATTTAGTCATGCCGGGCATATGAGCACGGAGACATTTTCGGACAGCACTGGTTCTTCAGCTTGAAATGGAAATGAACACCGCCCCCTAGAGTCGGGAACAACTAGCACATATGTGCAAGGGGAACCTTTACCTTTTATGACCAAAATAAAGTTCAAGATCATCTTCATCTATGGAAGCTCACTGGGTTACCTAGACCCAATTAGCTACCTTAGAACAACTGATATCTTAAGGCTGTTGGGAGAAAAAAAAATGGAGAAGGAATTGAAAAATAAATATTCTGCCACTAGGAATACACTAGAACAGGAGTCCCCAACTCCCGGTCTGTGGACTTGCACTGGCTGCGGCATGCCAGAAACTGGGCTGAACAAACAAGTGAAGTCCCATCCACTGGATGCAAGCAGCATGTGAAACCACACCCCTTCTGGTTTACGAAAAAACTTCTCGCCATGGAACTGGTCCCTGTTGCCCCAAAGGTTGTGGGAGGAAGAACCACTGCACTAGAATACAAGAGGATCAGTAGGGGGGGGGGATGCAGGAAAAAAGTCAAAATAGTGTGTAGAATTGTGCAGTTTAGCCTGACCCCTTTCAAATACCATTATCTCCAAGCTACAGTAATTATGCAGGTGAGCTACCCCATTTAAATCTGTGTAGAGAGATTGCTTTAGGAGAGTATTAGTGGAACTCTGGTCGCATGTGTTAAGGAAAAAACCACAATAGCCTTGAATGAAAAAGATTGTCATGCTAGTGTAGAAAGTTAGCACCCACCCCTCTCCTAGAAGAATGAAATATTTTTAGAAATATTAAAACGGCAGAGTATTATATTTCCCTGGATGAGAAATGGAGAAACATGCTCTTGTAAGGCTTCCTTTATAGCTCACAGCAGATGTCAGCACTTAAGATGTAAAGAGATAGATAACTCTATTCATAAGCAAATACCCCACCCAGGATCCAACAAAGGTAAGGATTAGCCCTCACTCAACCAAACCAGAACAAAGCCATTAAGCCACAATAGGAATTGCCCAACAGCCCTTCAGAACACAAGTTCCTTCATTGCATCATCTCAGTTGCAAACTTCAACCAAACTTAGCTCAGAAAATATAAACCCTACATGGCGCCATGCAGGGGTGGGTTTCGACCGGTTCGCACCGGTCCCTGCGATCCAGTTGGTCGCCGAACCCGGAAGTAAGTAACTTCCGGGAATGGCGAAGCCCCCCCCGCGCCCGCGCGCGCCCACACACCCGTGCCCGCTCCTTACCCGGTTTTTACGAATTCTGCGCTTTCCACGCATGCGCAGAACGCATACAGCGCCTGCGTGATCCTCCAGGAGCAGCTGGAGCATCGCACAGACGCTAGTACGCATGCGTGTGCCGCATGTGTGCACGTGTGCGCCGCGCGCGTGCGCGAGGATGCCACGTGAGTGCGCGAGGATGCCGCATGCATGCGCGAGGATGCCGCATGCGTGCGCGAGGACGCCGCGTGCGTGCACGAGGACGCCGCGTGCGTGTGCGAGGACGCCGCCGGCCTCGTTCCAACCGATCCGGTTGGAACGGGGCGAGAAACCCACCCCTGGCGCCATGGGAGTCTGACATCAGCCAATAGAATGCATGTTCTTGCATAGGAACAGGAAACTCAAGTGGAAAGCCCAAGAGAAGGTATAAAAACCCCTCATTCTCAACTCCATGGGGTCAGCTACCCAGAACCACCCATGTGCTTCCGCTTCATCATTAAACCATCTTTCCAATCAGCCTCCAGCCTCCATTTTGTCTCCAGGGCCTTTCTCCTGGCTCAGAACCGAACCAGATGGATATTTCTTCCAACACTAGGTTAAGAGGGGATAAAGGTTATTGCCATGGTTCACCTGCTCATATTTTAAATGCTGCTCATTTTTTTTTCTATACAAGCAGTGCTGAGAAGAAAAGAGGAAAAGGAAAAGGAGGGGTGCCAGTAACGAGATAAAGGAAATCATAGAAAAGAGAATGAAGTGGGAGAGAGAGAAAGAGAGAAGGAATGAAAAGAAAATCACTGGGCTTCTAAGGAAGAAGCAAAAAAGAGGAAGGGAGAAAGATTTCAGTGATGCCTACAGCAGCCAAGAAAAAAAGTGAGTTGGAATACGGGGGACCTTTAATAGGTGTTAAATGGGAGCAGGCCAAAATGTTGCATTGCCTAATGCTAGGCATTTCTGAACACCAGCCAATGGAAATGGAGGGCCATATCTGGGAAAGCACGGAGCAAAGGAAAAGAAGGAAAAGATGTTGTTCGAATTTTACTGACAGAGAAGTAAAATTAAGTTCCTTTGGTGCTGGACTTAACAGCAACTTATTCTAATATGCAAGTCCAAACGTAAAACTAGATGGTTGTACAGAAGTACAACCCACCAGCATTGGAGGTGGCAGAAAAATAGGTGTACTTCTCTGCCAGGTATCATCCTTACTCTTTTAATACAGGATAAATTAAAGAATATCATTGGTGGCTTTGTTTCCCTTTTCACCCGGTTTCACTGCTGCTGGTAAAAACAACCAGCTATTTTCCTTAAGGTATATGTCTCATTACAAGACTAGCTAAGTGAAATCTGGTGCTTCCATTGTGGATTTTAATCACTGCTCTGTTTTCTAACTAACAAGTTGTAGACAGAGAGGACCTGTCAGTCAAGCTATTTCAGAACACAAGTCTACTCTCTGTTGAAAGAGCATTCAACTCATGCCTAAAAATAGCCCCATCACAGTTGCAAGAGGAAGGCAAAGGGGTAGAGCAGGAGGGGAGCTCTTGTATCCACAGCCGCGGAACAGGGGCACAGACTGAAATGAAAGGCGAGGCAGCGATAAGTAGCGAGTATCTGGAAGTAGCCAGTGGGGTGGGGAAAAGTAATTAAAAAAGGGAAAGCCACAAAACCCCGTGTAGCACTGCAGTTTAAAAAGCAAGTATAACTCTTTCCCAAAAGAGCACATCTTGAAATCTGAGCATATTATATGGGTTCCTCTCAGTGGTGAGATTCACTTACCTTCCCTACCGGTTGATGTGAGTGCTCCACCTTTTGCGCATACGCAGAAGGGCACACATTACATCGGGATGGGGGGGGGGGCAGAGCCTTCCGCAGCCGCCGCTACTGGTTTGCCCAAACCAGAGAGAACTGCCTGAATACCACCTCTAGTTCCTCTGAGATAAGATGTAATTGGAAGCACCTTGGAAAATGCTGGCCAGTCGTTATGCAAGAAGCCAGGGGACTGATCCCAGAGGGGACACTGAAAGGACTGGAGGGGCCAACAGTACCCAATGGGAGATGGGGAGATCCATGCCACTGACCCCCATCATCTAACTTTTTATTGACAAAGCACATCAGATCATGTGCAGGGCAAATATTGTGTCTGGAGAAGAAGAAAGATGCTCCTTTAAAACAGAAATAATGACAAGTAACTTAAACTTTATCTCACTTGGATGTGAGGTGAGATGATGGTGGGGACATTATGTCATGACATATAGAAGTGACTACAGAGCATATTTGTGGTATAGTTAGAGCAGCGTTTCTCAAGTTTTATACCCATGTCAAAGTCTCTGCTGCTGAAACTAGCTGATTGCTGGAGTCTGAACTGTTGCTCGCATGCAATCAGAAATACTAGAAGCATCTGAAGCCTTTGGACTGTGATGCATTTAGAACTCAGACTGGCAGCAAACACCAGCTAAGGAGGTAGTGGAAATGTAAAGAACATGAAGGGACATTTTATCATGTTTGATGGGAGCATAATAAAGTCCAAAACACTTGAATACAAATGTTTTCACTAATTCAGAAGATTTTAATTGTGCATACACAATTGAGAACAGAGGCTATTCTTCTGCAGCCAATGAACAGGCAGATGAGCTTGTCAATCAGAAAGGTCGGCAGTTCGAATCCATAGTGCCACGTAAAGGAGTGAGCTCCCGTTACTTGTCCCAGATTCTGCCAACCCAGCAGTTCGAAAGCATGTAAAAATGCAAGTAGAAAAATAGGAACCACCTTTGGTGGGAAGGTAACAGCGTTCCATGCGTCTTCAGCAATTAGTCATGCCGGCCACATGACCACGGAGACGTCTTCCATCAGGGCTGGCTCTTCAGCTTAGAAACAGAGATGAGCACTGCCCCCTAGAGTCGGGAACAACTAACACATATGTGCAAGGGGAACCTTTACCTTTATGAAGTGAGATTATATGCTCAAAAGCAGAAAGGTTTGACATTACTCAATAGAGGAATGGTTGATAAAGATGATAGAACCTTTAGGAGATGGATAAACTTAGAGAAAAGGCAACATCTACATTTATGGCTGATTTTGCATGAAACATTTATGGCCCTTTTGCATGAAATAGAAAAAAATAAACCAACTATTAACAGTTTTGCTGATTAAGAAAAAATAGATAATAGAAAAAAGGAATCTTTTTTTGTAATCAAAGAGTAAGAGGTATATTTTTAACCATACTTTTCTTTTTGCACTTTTGTCTTGCTTTTCTCTCTTTTTCTCTCTTTTCTTTGTTAGTTTTTATCATTTAAATGCAATAACATTTATATTAAAAAAATAGGATCTGTTAATGGTGATCAGTGGAGATGGTCAGCATCAGCAGAGTTGGACGACTGCTGATTTGTTGGCTCTTTTCTGGGGATTGAATAATAAGCACCGTCTGTCAATGACTCAAATGAAACCAAAGAAAGCTTGAGATACATAGCATTATACGGTTTTGAAATTCTGTTATATATAGCCTTGCACTCCCAAACAATGTCAAACTGAAGACTCAACCAGGATAGTTAAAGTCCTGCTCCTTTTTAAATGCATGCAATGAATATGGTCCATATTAAAAAGGGCAAAACCTTGATCGCTTGCTTGCACCTGTCATTGTATTTGTTTAGCAAATTTTGAAACACCCATCTCCCTCACAGAGGGAATCAATTGTATAAATAAACATTTAGATGCTGTTGATATCCTGCGATTTCCTCCTCTCCTCTCTGAAGGAAATGATCTGCTGAATAGTTAGTTAGCTTTAGAAGTTCTTCGATGAAGAGAAGCATCTGCCTCTTCTGTGATCCTATTTTAAGCCCAGAAATGTTCATTCAGTGTGCCAGTTACATTACCTCACTTGCCTCCACTCATAAAGTAGGTTAGGAGTGAATTTTTTCATCATAAGAAATGGCATGGCATTATCTCAGGGATAAGATGCAGAAACTGGAGTAACCTAAGGAAAAAGTGAAAAGTTTTGCACAAGATTTTCACATGTAGCAAGTCAGAAACACACACACAGACACACACACAATCCGAGAAGAAGGTGAAACACTTTGTGAAAAAGTTCTGGCTTCCAACTGACAGACACTATCCTAAGTAACTGTTTCCAAACATTCTCTTATTCAATCAGGATTAATTAAAAACCATTATAAATGGTTTTTCATTACAGATTGCACCAAATCCTTAAAAAGGATGGCAGATGAGTTAAGGAAGGACAAAAAAATATAAAGTCCCAAAAATGTAAAAAAAAACCAGCATTGACCACTATGGATTTTCAGTTGCTGCGGAAGTGGATCAGCTACAGTAATATTACTTGACAGCTGCCATAGAACACAACAAATTATTTAGGGCAGTTTAAGTTTTATTCTTGACAGATGGAGTCAGAAGGGAGACAGAAGCTACGAGACTATGAACTTCTGCCAAACATTTGCTACTCCTTGCTTGGCTTAGAACTCTTTTTTAATCTTATATTTTCAACAGTGATAAAAGAGCACAGAGGAAAAAGGGAGCAAAGCTTTATGGAGTGGGCACTATTGCCCTTGGAGGATCTGATTTGTAATTTCGGAAGCCAATTCCTTCTTGATGCCTCCCTCCAGCTGGATTCCCATCCAGAAAGGAAATAACAACTTGCTCCTTGGCTTTTCTGCTGTGTACTCTGTTACGGATATTTTTCTGTAAGGCAACCCTTTGCCAGTTTAAGCTAAGGAGTACTGTATATACTCGAGTATAAGCCGACCCGAATATAAGCCGAGGCACCTAATTTTACCCCAAAAAGCTGGAAAAGTTATTGACTCGAGTATAAGCCTAGGGTGGGAAATGCGGCAGCTACTGGTAAATTTCAAAAATAAAAATAGATACCAATAATGTTTTTGAATAAATAAATATTATTTATTTATAAATAAATAACTAGCTCTGTAAGTGGAAAAGAGGGTCAATAAAAACAATATGGTATCAACAATAACTTTAAATGTACAAAAACCTTAGCTCATTCAGCAACCAAGCTAAAACATAAGAGTTAAAATCCTTCAAAACTGGATTCCTCCTCATCATCTGTATGTCCAAACAGAGCTTCAGCATTAGCTAGTGTGAGGTTATCAGCATAGACATTGTCATCATCACTGAGTTCGCAGTCATCACCATCAGAGCTGTAGAGCTCATACACACTCCTGTGCACACACTCCCTCTTTCTTTCTCTCTTCCCTCCTCTGGATTCAATGGGATTTTTAGAAAATCCACACTCCTGTGCACACACTTCCTCTTTCTTTCTTTCTTTCTTTCTTCCCTCCTCTGGATTCAATGGGTTTAGGAAATCTCCCACCCTCATACACTCCTTCTTTCTTTCTCTCTTCCCTCCTCTGGATTCAATGGGATTTTTAGAAAATCCCCACTCCTGTGCACACACTCCTTCTTTCTTTCTCTCTTCCCTCCTCTGGATTCAATGGGATTTTTAGAAAATCCCCACTCCTGTGCACACACTTCTTCTTTCTTTCTTTCTTTCTTTCTTTCTTTCTTCCCTCCTCTGGATTCAATGGGGTTTTTAGAAAATCCCCACTCCTGTGCACACACTTCTTCTTTCTTTCTTTCTTTCTTTCTTTCTTCCCTCCTCTGGATTCAATGGGGTTTTTAGAAAATCCCCACTCCTGTGCACACACTTCTTCTTTCTTTCTTTCTTTCTTTCTTTCTTCCCTCCTCTGGATTCAATGGGGTTTTTAGAAAATCCCCACTCCTGTGCACACACTCCTTCTTTCTTTCTCTCTTCCCTCCTCTGGATTCAATGGGATTTTTAGAAAATCCCCACTCCTGTGCACACACTTCTTCTTTCTTTCTTTCTTTCTTCCCTCCTCTGGATTCAATGGGGTTTTTAGAAAATCCCCACTCCTGTGCACACACTTCTTCTTTCTTTCTTTCTTCCCTCCTCTGGATTCAATGGGATTTTTAGAAAATCCACACTCCTGTGCACACACTCCCTCTTTCTTTCTCTCTTCTTTATAGCTAAATTTGATACCATTAAAAATTAAATAGGATTAAAATCTGTGGTTTATAATTTACCAGTTGTGTCCACCCCACTCCTTTCACCAGCGTTAGCCCGCTGCACCAAGGGGGGCACGTAAGAGGAAGGGGAAAATACAAGAGTGCATCTAAGTGGGCAAGTTCACAGCATGCGCGCCCGCACGTCTGAGACAGGGCATAAAAAGGGGAAAAAAGGCTGATTGGACCCAGCTCTGTTTGGGGCGCAGGCGTGGCGCGGCAGCAGTTTTTCAGGCTGCTCCCAGATGGGAAGGGAGGGGGATTGTAAACCCCTTCTACACCCTGGCTCCTCCTCTTCCAGAGTTCAGGTTCTCTTTCTTTCTTTCTTTTTTTCTTTCTTTGAAAGAGAAGCCCAAATTAGCCAAAGGGGGGAAAGCGAGCGAGCAAGGGACCCCAGGAAACTAGACTCGCTTGGCTGGACTACGTACGCTCCTTGGCTTAGTTGCTTTCCGCGCGCCTGTTAATATATTCACGGAAACAAACCGCGGCAGTTTTCCCCAAGGGCAATGCCGAAGAGCAGAGCCCGGAGAGAAACCAAGGAAGTCACGGAGGGCATTTGCCACTTTCTCTAGAAGGTGATACGAGCTTCCCTTTCGAATGGGAAGGGACGGGGGATTGGCTGGGCTCTTCCCAGCAGGAAAGGGGGTTGTTTGAAACATTGGGACCGGGGGAGGGGTTGGTTTTGTTTTGTTTTGAAAGGAAATCTCAACCTGTTACAATCGTCCTTCCCAAATGAGCCGAGGAGGACAGCGGCGAAAAGTTTTCTCCAACATTTAGGGGAAAGTCGCGAGCAGCATTGCCCTCACAACTGAGGGGAATAACGCCTTTCCACTGGGGATCGTGGCCACCTTTCAGAAACTGAGCGCAGTTTTGCGCCCGGTATTCTTGGAAGAAGTCCCGTTGGAGCCAGAGGGGTTTTTATAGGAACTGCAAACAGTAAACGTGACAGCCCCAAGGAAAGGAGAGGCTGAGCCACGGGAACGAAAAGAAAAAGTGAGGGGGAAAAAACCCGCCCTCTTCCCCTTCCAGGTTTTCTTAAAAAGCAGGCAGCGCTCCTTGGCCGCAGGGCTTCACAGGGACCTTTCCCCCTCCCACTGCTTCGCTCGCTCGCTCGCTTTCCCCCCTTTGGCTAATTTGGGCTTCTCTTTCAAAGAAAGAAAGAAAGAGAGCCTGAACTCTGGAAGAGGAGGAGCCAGGGTGTGGAAGGGGTTTACAATCCCCCTCCCTTCCCATCTGGGAGCAGCCTGAAAAAACTGCTGGGAGGTATGCGGTTCCTAGGTCAGCGGCCCCAAGGAAAGGAGAGGCTGAGCCACGGGAACGAAAAGAAAAAGGGAGGGGGAAAAAACCCGCCCTCTTCCCCTTCCAGGTTTTCTTAAAAAGCAGGCAGCGCTCCTTGGCCGCAGGGCTTCACAGGGACCTTTCCCCCTCCCACTGCTTCGCTCGCTCGCTCGCTTTCCCCCCTTTGGCTAATTTGGGCTTCTCTTTCAAAGAAAGAAAGAAAGAGAGCCCGAACTCTGGAAGAGGAGGAGCCAGGGTGTGGAAGGGGTTTACAATCCCCCTCCCTTCCCATCTGGGAGCAGCCTGAAAAAACTGCTGGGAGGTATGCGGTTCCTAGGTCAGCGGCACGTGGGATCAAACTAGGAAGAAACTGGAGGTGGGGGGGAGCAGTTCGAGAGACTATGGAGAATATGGACTTCAGAGGCGGACCAGAAAGAGGTCCCGACAAAGATCCGAGGCTGAATTCGGCAGTGTTTATGGATCAGGGTCAGCCCCACCAGCTGGCGACAGGAGAGCAGAGAGGAGCGGACGGAGCAGAAGCAGCCCCAGGGCTCCGCTGCCGCTCCCCGCATTTTCTGGACGGGGATCCCTTGGAGAGGGGATTCCTTCCTGCGAGACCCCGTCCAGAAAATGCAGCGGAGCCCCGGGGCTGCTTCTGCTGCGTCCGCTGGACTGTGGGGCTTGGAAGGGGGCGGGAAGAGCGGCGGGGCTGGCGGTGGCCGGCTGGTTCGCCTCCTCCTCCTCCAACAGGCAACAGCACTGCCGGATCCAGTTGTAGACTCGAGTATAAGCCGAGGCGGCTTTTTTCAGCCCAAAAAGTGGGCTGAAAAACTCGGCTTATACTCGAGTATATACGGTAATTTCTTGTTTTAAAATGTGTTATTTTTACCAAATGCTTCCAGAAATCTTGCTGAATTATTAGAGTTTGCAGCTGATGAGTTCCTTTTTCAGTATTGCCTGTAAAACAAATTTTTCCAGTTTAATGCTCTTCAGGTATATTGGACTTCTAAAACTAGGGAATCTGAAAGTTGAAGTCCAAAATATCTGTAGAGTATTAGGTTGAAGAAGATTGCTAGACTTCCTGCACCTCCAAGGTGAGAGGGGGGGAGGGAGGTACTATTATACTAAAATTATACTTTTATAATTTGAATCCTTCCCCTAAAACAACCATTTGCCTGATACAGTCAAACACATTATTTGGACAGATGAGCAACAGGGTTCCACCACAAATGCGCGTATGACAAAAGCGCGTGTGTCTAAAGCGCGGTGACAAAACCGCACCGTCAAAACCGCGGAGACGAATGAGCGCTGAAGCGCGCCGACAACAGCGCGCCGACAGAAGGGCGCTGTAACATAACCCTAAAAATAACCCTAAATCTAACCCTAAACCTAACCCTAAACCTAACCCTAAACCTAACCCTAAACCTAACCCTAAACCTAACCCTAAACCTTACCTTAACTTAAATCGCGCTTCTGTCGGCGCGCTTCTGTCGGCGCGCTGTTGTCGGCGCGCTGTTGTCGGCGCGCTGTTGTCGGCGCGCTGTTGTCGGCGCGCTTTTGACATCGCGGTTTTAGCGCCGCGGTTTTATCGGCACACTTTTGACGTTCGCGGTTATGTCGTGCCACGGGGCAACAGTGTAAATCCTAACTTTAGTTTCCCACTTTAGCTGCCAGCATTGGCTTAGCTGTATTGGGATTCTAGAAAAGGAAGCCCCCTCCCAAAAATTTGCCTACATTTCTTAATTTTACTAAGTGACTTAAACTGAGTAGCCAAATTGTTCAATGCTTTTAACACCATCACCAGTGGTTTAGATAACTAGGGTTTGTTGAAAAATCTCAAGTGGCTGGGGTTTATGCAACATACTAAATTAGCCTTCCGTACTCTTGGCACTCTCCAAATGAATGGAATCACCTCTCAGAATTCTTAGCAATAGCCAGGACAGTTGCTGGAAGGCACCCAAATTGAGGAAAATGTGCTGAGTCATAAATTGTGGTGTAACATCTCTGTCTAAGTTCATGCAATAAAGTAAGCCAAACAGAACAAACTACAAAATGGATTATGGCTTTGTCTATGCATTTACTTGCTTGATCCAAAGACCAGGCCATTCTTCTGATGAAGTTGAGAAATTATTTTAGAGGGGGGAAAAAAGCAGTTTAATGTTTCACTATAATGTCATTTTAGTGAAAATACTTCATAATCCAGGATAAAGGCCACTAGGTAGAACTTTCTAGGGATATTTTTAATTGCAATTTTAAAGTTTCTATTTGTCCCCATGGTATTTCAAGACATGTTAACTTATGAAGAATAAATTAAATATTCAGATAATGATTTTATGGCTAAGGAAAGTAAATTTAAAATATTATAAGATAAATAGGTTTATAATGAGCTGGGGACTTTTTTTTAAGCAGAGTGGCCAGTTCAGTCTCTTGCAAAATGATTACTTATTAAATTGGTTGTTTTTCCCCCCCTTTTTCTGCTATTGAGTAAAAGTATCTCTACTCATCCTTATGAAAGCAGAAAACAATACTAGTATTAAACATGCTATTCTTTTTGCTAGTCCTCAGTTCTGCGTTAGTTGGATTTCTTCTGATTCCCAGTGAAATAGTGTGAGTGTTCCATTCCTTGCAACCAAGATAATAGATTTTCTTATCTCATTTGTGCTATCTTCCTCCAATGTATAACCAACAAGGGGGTCTCCTGGTGGGATTTTCTTGTCCAATTAAGGCATTTCAGCACAAAGTGGAAGTGTCTGAATTTGGGGGATCTGCTTGGACTTTTCCAGATTGGTTCTTGCCATGATGATCCAAGTAGATCAATAACTGACTCTGAGTAACTGCTGGGTAAGCAAGGGTCTTGCTTCATGGAAGTCAGGGAGGAAAGTACAATACAGAAATGGACACATCTGCAACAACAACAAATGTAAGACTGTTGCATCTAGAGCAGAGATGTCAACTTTTAGTAGTGCTATTGTTTGAACTCTGCTCATTTGAAGTGGCAAAATAGGTACATCAAGGCATCACTCATCTATTTCCATCTGAAGCCCATCCACACATGTCCCCCCAAAGCTCAAAAAATATTGTAGAAATGTGGCTTACCAAACTGGATGTTGTGTTCCTCCACCACAGGCACCAAGGCCTTCCTTGTGTGAAAGGAAATGCAGCGAAGAGGGAGATTGTCAGACATGAGTCCCCATTTTTCTACTCCCCATTGGCCAATAGTCAGTCTGTCTATGCCCCTTCTTCATTCACCTAATCCCAGAAAGAAAACGGTAACAAAGATACTGACATAGCAGCACAAAACTGCAGCATGGGAGACTGAGAAGTGAGTCCAAAGTATCTACTCTGGGTTAGCAAGAAGATAAGAAAATTTAGCCACTCACTGGGATTACCCTCCTGTCCCACTATCTCAATGCAAGGATGCCCTGCTGACAGTTTTAAAGACATATTCTCATGACATGACATTGTAGCCTCTTCAGCCCTGTTTGTTTTTAGCTCTTTTGGTTTGAACGTTGTGTTTTTCCTCTTCTATCAACACAAGTCTTGCCAAATATTAAGTAATGCCTCTCCAACAATATTGACACATTCAGGAGTAGAAACTGCCCAGTTCCCAATTGGCCACTGTATGTTTGTTGGGTATGCCCTATTCTTCTCTGCCAGTCATTGGGCACTCCCTCGCTGCCACTTTGGCTTAGACTGGGCACCTGGTTCCCACAGAAGCATTTGCTCATGTAATGCTGGGTTGCTGCTTCACAGAGCACCATTCATGCATTGCACAAGGCGTAAGCCTAGTATTTTTTTGGAACACCGTTAGGCCTGTTTTGAATTCTGCTTCATGGTCTTTTGAAAGAGCAGCAGAACCTGTTAACGAACAAGACTATGCTCTCTGTGCAGAAGGTCAACTGAAATTGAGAAAGAGAGGTGTATAATCTGCCATCTGTGTGTTGTTGATTCGGACCCAAACAAGGGCATTATGTTTTCACACCTTCTTCTGATATGTAGCCATGCTATCTACTGTTTATATTGTACATTGCACGGAGGCCTTCAGTGAGGGAAAGGGGCAGTTCTTTATTTATTGGTAATAATATTATAGTGAAAGAGGGTACCCTTTGCATGTCCCATGTTGAATACAAATGTCATTGTATGTATTCCTCACAGAATGAGAGGCTCTTTTGAAGACATTTACAGCATTAGAGGCCCCTCTGAAGTCAGAAGCTCAGCTACCTCCACTAGACCGATTAGATCCCACAGATTAGGCCTCCTCCGAATTCCATCCGCCGGCCAGTGTCGACTGGCGACTACTCGGAGGAGAGCCTTCTCTGTGGCTGCTCCGACCCTCTGGAACGAACTCCCCGTGGAGATTCGAACTCTCACCACCCTCCAGGCCTTCCGCAAAGCCCTTAAAACCTGGCTGTTCCGACAGGCCTGGGGCTAAAGAACTGTTGCCCCCGTCTCGAATTGGTATGACTGTTGTGTTTTAATCATGCATTGTTTTTTATGTTGTTTTAAATTCTTGTTTGTATCCCCTTCCCTGGTTGAGTTGTGAGCCGCCCTGAGTCCCCTTCGGGGGAAAAGGGCAGCATATAAATAAAATCAACAACAACAACATAAAAACATACCACATATTCAGGAAATCCCTTTCCCCCAGTTCACAGGTTATGAAATTGGCTCCAGGAAAGTGTGTATTTTCTCTTTCCCAATATCTAGGAAAACTACACCTTCTGTTATTAAACTTTAGTTTAATGGTGTTTTATGGATATTAATTTTATGTTATATTTTCAATTACACGTATTAATGTATTGGTTTAGTTGGATAATTGCATATTTTTAATTGCTTGATCAGAGGCGGTACAACAGTACATAAAATAAATCCTGAATCTGAGTTAATTAATTACATGTGGGCATAACATAACATACTACATCCATATAAATCAATCATTTTGCAGCTCAACAAACAAACTTTCTGATCCTCCGGATGTGTGGACTTCCACTCTCAGAATTCACAGAAATTGCCATATTGTGTTGGAAATCCTAGGAATGGACTTGAGGAAGGTTCAGGAAAGCATGTTTAACACTTAAACAATGGCTGGGTTCCCACAAAAAGCTTAAACAGGAACCACCCAACCCCTCTTTAGTCCTCCTTGGTGAGTTTTGTGAATTCAGCCTCAGATATTATGGAACCAAAATTCAACTAAAGAATCAATGTTCTTCTTCTTCCGCGTTACATATGAAGTATAGGTAGTCCTCCACTTACAACCACAATTGAGTCCAAAATTTCTGTTGTTAAGTGAGACATTTGTTAAGTGGGTTTTGCCCCATTTGCTACCATCTAAAAGAATCAGTGGATACTGGCAGATCTCAGTTCCTGACCAAACCACCAACCGTATTCTCAGTGATATGTTGTACAGGTAGTCCTCAACTTATGACCGCAATTGATCCCAGAATTTCTGTTGCTAAGTGAGACACTTGTTAAGTGAGTTTTGCCCCATTTTACGACCTGTCTTGTCACAGCTGCGAAGTGAATCACTGCAGTGGATAAGTCAGTAACATGGATGTTAAGTGAATGTGGCTTCCCAATTGACTCTGCTTGTCAGGTCGCAAAAACAGATCACATGACCTGAGGACACAGCAATGGCCATAAATATGAACCAGTTGTCACTCTCTGGCTTTTGATTACACGGCCATGGGGATGCTGCAAAGGTCTTAATTGTGAAAAATGGTCATAAGTTGTATTTTTAGTGTTATTGTTACTTGGAACGGTCACTAAATGAACTATTATAAGTCAAGGACTACCTATAATCCCAAAAGAAAACTCATTTTCCGCCAGAAAATTTAGAACCGCAGCAAGAGCAGGCAGCTCTCAGTCCGTGGCGCACATCGCCCATCTGCCCTGAAAACGGATTCGCCGATCCCCCTCAAAAAGAAGCGGGAGAGGGACGCCAACGGGCTACTGAAACAGCAAAGCCCCCCACCCCGCACAGTGACACGTTTATCTTCCAAGGCCCCCCCCCCCACTTCTCACGGCCCCTTCTGCTGGAAAGGATGGGACTAGCTGTAGGCGGTGGAGGCTGCGCGGGAAAAAGAGGCGGGGGACCCGGGCGGCGAGCGTCGGTGGGGACGCCCCCCCCCGCCGCCGCCCGGAGTCGGGATATCGCAGCTCGCTGTCCCGGCTGAAGGGTCCATTGGACGGGAAAGGTGAAGGTGACGCCCCTTCCCGACAGGCGGGCTCTGTGGGGCAGGAGGAGGGAACTTGCCATGGGACTCTGTCCGCCCCACAGACCGCCGCGCGTGCCCAGCCATGGCTCGCAACTTCGAGCTCCTCTTCGAGTCCCTCGGGCACTTCGGCAGGTAAGCGAGGAGACAGGGAGGTTAGGACGGACGCGCCGGTCGTGGTGGTGGTGGTGGGGAGACTCGCTCTTCGCTCCTCTTTCTCTCTGGCACGGGGAGTAAGGAAGTTGGGTGGGTAAATGGTCCGCGCGGGACTGGGGGCGAGGGACGCTCGGGATCGCAGGCGCGCCCGACCTTCCACTTTCCTCGCTCCGGAGCAGCGCGTAACCGCGCGGGAAAGGCAAGGGAGCTGCCTGGCTTTGCGCTCCAGGGTGAAACGCGTGGCTGCCAGGGGGAAACCGATTTAGGCACCTCCAGCAGCGAATCCCTCACGGCACCCTAGCCCGATCCGTGGGGTTCCCCCTCCCCGCTTCCCTCAACCCAACCGCCTGGTTTGCAGGATCTGCTGGATTACCGCGGGGATAGGCTGGTTTGGGACTCAATATCTATTCGAGCAAAACCCGAGAGAGGTCGCTGGTAGCTTGGTGACTAAATGGAGATTTGAACCGGTGGACCCCACAATCCTAACCCAGCACGTGCTTGTGACTTTTAACCCCTGAATTTCCTGACAGAGGAGGAACGACGTTGGCTTTGGGGAGCTAGAGTTGCCCGTCGATAGAAACGGGTAGTGGAGTCCTTGGCGATCGCGTGTTACCTGCGAGGGAAGCCTCGGATTTAAGGCTGGTTTGTAGTTGTGGCTGGGGTGGCGGCGACGGTGATTACGCAAAGCGGAGGCTGCTTTTATTGCGGAAAATTCTTCCCTTAATCTGCTAGATACCGTTATAATTATTCTGCACAGGCTGAAAGGAATGCTCTGTGTCCTTAGATCAAGTTTGGCTAGAGAACTGAGGTTAGAAGCTAGTGGAAACTAACCTTTGAGGTAATAGGTGCTGGAGGCTTTGCGACTTTATGTATTCAAGCCATTGGGAGTTCGAAATACTCAGCGTTTGAATGGAGGGCATAGGCGTGTGACTCAGTATGGGATGATATAGTCAGTAAATCTCATCTATTTGTGGGATATGCCCTCATCTGTAAGACCCTCCCACATATCTGTGTGTAATAACATGTTTATTTGTAGCCTCAATCCTTAGTAAGATTGAGGTCTACAAAATTAAAATCCAATGGGCAGCTTCTGTATAGTTGATCAAGGCTGAACTACTGTAAATTGGTCAGTTTAATCAGGATGAATAAATAATAGAGGTACGATAAACTGTTGAAGTTTAATGAATGAACTCTCCATCTGTAGTACAAGTACTCCTCAACCTATGACCACAACTGAGACTAGAACAAGGCAGTTATTAAGTGAGTCACACCTGATTGAATATCCCTTTTTTGCCAAGGTTAAGTAAATCACTGTAGTTTGTTAACTGAATCATGTGGTTGTTAAGCATATCCAACTCCCCTCATTGATTTTGTTTGTTGGCTGGGAAAATCATGACTGGCGATCAGGTGGCCCTGGGATGCTGCAACCATCATAAATACTTGCCAGTTGCCAAGTTCCTAACTTTTGATCACATGGTTGTGGGGATGGTGTGATGGTCATAAGTGCGAGGACAACTTGTAAAGCATTTTTTTCCAGTGCCATTGTAACTTTGAATGGTTGCTAAACAAATGGTTTAAGTCGAGGACTACCTGTACTGTTGGAGCAGAGTGCCAGCAAATTTAGAACGTTTGATTTCCTAGAGATGGAAAAGGAGGATAGTTATAAGTGAAATTCAAAATCTTGGAGGAATCTGTAGCATCTTTTCTGACTAACTTTTTGACTAACTGGATTCCTTCTGATTGTGGACTACCCTAGGCTTAGCAGGGCCCTCCTTCTATACTATCTAAAGCGAGGTTGTTTATTTGGAAGGAAAAGAATTGGACTTCTAAAAGTACTTGTTTCTTTAAAGAACCTACTACATACTGCAATATTCTCCTAGAAAGCATAACAAAGAAATAAACAGTGCAACTCTTTCATACCTATTAAGCCTCCACTAACAATGGGCTAAGAAATTTAAAACTAGAGTGTGCAAAGTTAGGAGGGCAGTTTGTAGTTCTGTTAACCAGGAACTGGTTGCATTGGTTTTATCTGCAAAGAAAACATATATTTGTGCAAGCCAGAAATGATATTTTACATGAAGAAATATAAATGTACTAGGTTTTATATTAAGAACCAGATCAACCAACAGGAGGTCACTGTGAAATAGTCACTGAGATTAGTGGTTAGATATAAAAAGTTACCTATTGCATTGGTGCACACATACATACAGTCTGTGCCCATAGTATAAATCTGTGCCAAAGTTCCTAATTATTTATTGGTGCACAGTATTCAGTTTAATACTTTTCATTTACATCTGAGGAATACTGTGACTAAAAAAATATGCTAGGCATATATACGTAAATACAAAATAGATTACTTGCCATATTAACCATGACTCAAGGCGGCTTACAGATTATAAAACCCCATATAAAAGCAATAAAACTAATAAAAAAGAGTCATATAATAAATTAATATACTGTTTTCTGGCTTTGCCCAATACTATATTGTAAAACCAACTACTTAGGTTGGATTTACATAAAATGCTAAACTAAGATATGGTGGTTTCTTGTACTATGGTGGAAACATAGCTTGTTTTTTAAACTGGCAGTATTAAACTGTTGAGAATCAGGGATCATCTAATCTTCAAGTGGCTTTCTGTCAGAGACCAACTCTCTACTCCACAAAGCAGGATAGAAACGGTGCTTACAGAAACCAGAATATTTATTTTAATAGTTAGTTGAATCCAGAAATCCAGAGTAATCAAGAGATCATTCTGATTTTAACTGATTTATTCTTAAGGATGACTAAATTTGGACACCCCCATGTTTGCACCATGTAATGATATAAATCCAAGAAAACTTGGGTAACCAAGTGAAAACAGAAGGAAAGTGTCTGTGTGCCCCTCATTATTGACAGTTTGCATAATAGTTATGGGAAGGTTTACTGAATGGTGCTCGGTCACAAGTTCTGTCATCCCCGATAACAGCCAATATTCCAACAAGATGGACACTGGACACCAATCGTCATTTGGTGTCTCAAGATCGAGAAAATCAGCCTTATGATGCAAGACAGAGCCATTTGTGGATTTTTGAAGGCTTGCATCCAACAAATAACAATAATTGTATTTTATATGATAAAGTTTCAAAGGGATCCAGGTAGATAGAACTTGCAAGAGATAGCAATAGCTCTTAACAATAGCTCTATTATTTTGTTCATTTTAAAAAAATTATGCCTCATGTATATTGTCATTTGTTTATGGTAAGCCACCCAGAGTTATAAGGATAGCTGGCATTCAAATGTGTGTAAATTCATAAAATAATACAGGTAGTCTTTGATTCACAACAGTTCATTTAGTCAAAGTTACAACAGCACTGAAAAAAGTGATTTATGACCACTATTCACGTAACCTTTGTAGCATCCCCATGATCATGTGATCAAAATTCAGATTCTTAGCAATTGGTTCATACTTACAATCATTGCTGTGTCCCAAGGTCATGTGATCACCTTTTGCAACCTTTTGGCAAGCAAAATCAATGAGGAAGGCAGATTCCCTTTACAAAGGAGTTACTAACTTATCAACTGCAGTGATTCATTTAACAACTGTGGCAAAACCCACTTAGCAAATGTCTCACTTAACAACATTTTGGGCTCAACTTTGGTCATAAGTCAAGGAATCCAGTGAGAAATAATAAGGAATTCATTGAAATGAGTATCTGACAAAATATTTAGGTGTTAATGCATCTGGCAAGGTGGATTGGCTCCGTTACAGTGCTGATGGATTCACTAGTGGAAGACCTGAAGAAACAGGTTAGGGACAGATTATCACAGATAAAATCTATGTGGTCACTAAAGGTTGACATTGACTTAAGTGCACTTAATCAGAATGCAACTGAGAATGGTACACAATAGATATATTTGTATACAATCTGACGAAATTCTTTTCCTGATTCTGTAGCCACTTTTCTGCAGCGGGCACTCCTTGGAAGCACATACCAAACCAAGTGTGCCATAAAGCAGTGTATACAAACACCACATTGAATTTCAAACATTTTTTTCGACATATCTCTTCTTGTCTTCTTTCTCACAAATGATCTCTAAGGCTAAAAAAGCAGAGAACATTATTTATTTATGTATTTATTTATTAGACTTATATACCGCTTCATAGGGCTTTCAGTCCTCTCTAAGCGGTTTACAGATTTTTTTAACAAATTGAGTCAGCAACTTGCCCCCACAGTCTGGGTCCTCATTTCACCCACCTTGTAAGGATGGAAGGCTGAGTCGACCTTGTGCCAGTGAGATTTGAACCGCTGAACTGCAAATCACAGTCAGCTGAAGTGGCCTGCAGTACTGCACCCTAACCACTGCGCCACCTCAGCTTTATTATCCTTGATTATGATAGCCAGTTGAGGCCACGAGATTAGTAAGGCCACACCTGGAATACTGCATCCAGTTTTGATCACCACATTATAAAAAAAGATGTTGAGATTTTGGAAAAAGTGCAAAAAAGAGCAACTAAGATGATTAAAGGCCTGGAGACTAAAACATGAAGAACGGTTGAAGGATTTGGGTTTGGCTTGTCTTAGAGAAAAGAAGGACTTGGGGGTGGGGATTTGATATCAGTGTTCCAGTATTTGAGAGACTGAAAAAGGGTCAATTTATTTTTCCAAAGCACCAGAAGGCAAGACAAGAAATAATGGATGCAAACTAATCAATGAGAGAAGCAACCTGCAATTAACTTCCTAACAGTGAGGACAATTAACCAGTGGAACAACTTGCCTTTAGAAGTTTTGGGCGCTTCATTACTAGAGATATTTAAGAACAGTAGTCTCCAACCTTGTCAACTTTAAGACCTGTGGACTTCAACTCCCAGAGTTCCTCAGCCAGATTTGCTGGCTGAGGAACTCTGGGAGTTGAAGTCCACAAGTCTTAAAGTTGCCAAGGTTGGAGACCACTGTTTAAGAAGAAACTGGACAGCCACCTTCTGAAATGGTATAGGTTCTCCTGCTTGAGCAGGAGGTTGACTAGAAGACCTCCAAAATCTCTTCCAGCTCTATTCTGATTTATTTATTGATTGATTGATTGCTTAATCCCTTAGATGGTCAGATGAAAGCTACTTGACGGTATTATTGTTCTTGTCTGTAAATATGTTTTCAACCCACCCATCTCCCACACATTTTTCCCATGTTGATTTCCCTCTAAAACTGCTAGATATCCTCATCTGCCATTTATAAGAGCATCCAGAAAAAGATTAGAAAATGACATGAAGGAAGATAGGGGGACAATCTTCAGCCCTTTGGCGCAGTCCAAGCATTGCTGTTAGTTTAAGCAAATTGGAAAGAAGTAGAAAGAGTTTTTCACCTGCACAAATTGTGCTGCTGGTTGTTGTGGGT
This sequence comes from Thamnophis elegans, assembly GCF_009769535.1. Taxonomy (NCBI): domain Eukaryota; kingdom Metazoa; phylum Chordata; class Lepidosauria; order Squamata; family Natricidae; genus Thamnophis; species Thamnophis elegans. Next base: position 31,920,057 of record NC_045544.1, on the reverse strand, counting down.
GGAACTGAGGCCTCCAGGATAGGCACAGCTTCTTGGCTTGGTGCCCCTTTCTCAGTGAAGAGGCATTTCAGCCCTTAAGCAAGAGAAGGATGAGAAAACTTTGTTGGGGATTCAGAACCTGCACATTAACCGTGCTCTAAATTTCCCTGGTATTTGGTGACTAGAACAATCAGTGGATGTGTATATGGGGTGGGGGGGAGAAAATGGATTGGATTTAGTATGATTATAAATAGCATTTTGGAACAGATAGTTGTTTGGTGATCTTGATACTTGATCCAGTAGGTTCCTAACATTTTCAAATTTCAGGGCAACAGTGTAATAAAATGAGTGTTGACTTGGACTGAGATTTTCTAGGTCAATAATATTCATAACTAAACATGATTCAGCACAAGGTACATCTTGGCCTAATCTGTCTGATAGTGTGGTATATAAATGTGACATGGAACAGATATTTTGATATTTGTACCAAAATCACACAGTAAGGAGCTGCCCATAATTACTGAGATGCAGAAAAAATGGATAAACACGAAAGTGCAGTAAATTAAATGGACAAGTCCCTGTGTGAACCCTTGGGGAAGAAGAAAAGACAAGTGAATCTTATAAAGAACAGCACAGTTAATTTTGATTTCTGTGTTGATCCTAATGCTCATATTTGTTTTTGTTCCTGCTCAACAAGTCATATTTCTTTCCTCTGTTGTGCACATTTCAGTGCTCTTGATTTATATACAGAAAAGTCCTGCTGTGCGCAATAATCTGCAGCCCTTAAAGTGGATGCTGCATGGTCTACATCTTGCCACAATTACCAGTCTCTGGACCAGTAAATTGGCTCCATGTGACTCTGTTGTCTGTTAACCTACTAAGGGTACTAAGTTAATTTAAGATCTTGGACCACTGTCTTTTTCATTAATTTTCGAGCCATTTGCTGCAATGTTTTCTAGCCATGTCTTCCATATAACTGTAGTTCTTTCTTAGCAAAGATGGTCTGGAATTTAATATTTGCTGTAAGAAAACTTTAGGTGAGTCCAAAATGTATCTGCTGTGCAATGTAGATAAGCAGAATATAGAATATTTTTAGCATCTTCCAATTATGCTTTCCTCTCATTCCAATTGGCTAGAACTTCCCCAATGTCTGGAGGGGCTATTTCAACAAGAATTTACAAGTTATTTCTTTAATATACACATCATTTGTAAGGCAATTCTAAAACAAGACTACTCATGAAATCATAGTATGTTCTTATTGAATACATAGTGACTGAACACAAGTAATACTGTATTTTAGTTTTAGTTAAATATTTTTCAATAAAGTTCTTTGGCTTTCTGATGTATTAATTCACACAGTTTCTGAATTCTTACATTGCTCTGTTATGAAGATTTTATTAGCTCTTGTAACAAATGGATTACCTGCATGGCAGGTAGTGGAGTGTACAAATCTATTCTGCAAAATATTACTCTGCTTCAGCTTGTTAATCTAGCTATGCTAGCTCAGAATTCCAAGAGTTGTTGCCGTCTCTTTACCCCTGGATTGCAGATATCCAGCTGGGGAAGGCTGCTATGCTCAGCTGAAGGTATTTTTACAGATTTCACAAATCTGTACTTTTACAGATTTCTTACCGTAAGAAATGACTAAAGTTGTCCTCCTGTGACACCCAGAAGCATACAAAGAAACATCTATGGTGAATTGCTTGGACCCAAACGGAATGTGTGTGGAGTTCCTTTTCAGGCAGTTTTGCAATTCATGAAGAGAAACATAGTCAACAGTAAGGCACAAACAACATTCAGTAAAAGTATATGAGCAGTCATTAAAAAACTACTGTACTGAATGAAGGTTTCCCCCCATTTTGTCTCAGTGGACAGGTCATGTACAAGAAAATGGATGCCAGTATATTGGAGAAGTGACCATTCAAGCCATACAAGGATCATATAGGGAACAAAGTGCTTATGTTTGTGTTTAACCATATAAGCAGTGGTGGGATTCAATTTTTTTTACTATTGGTTCTGTGCGCTTGGCTTGGTGGGCGTGGCAGGGGAAGGATACTGTAAAATCCGCATTCCCTCCCGATCAGCTGAGACTCACGAGGAAGAAAATAGATGGGGATGGGGCCACTGAGAGGTAGTATTTACCGGTTGGAACTACTCAAAATTTCCACTATCAGTTCTCTAGAACTGGTCAGAACCTGCTGAATACTACCTCTACATATAAGATAAAAACCTATATTAATAAGAAAAGAAGTGTGCCATGCATCTTTATAGCTACTGTAACAATCCCAATACTGATATTGGCTCCTACAGAATAGATCCTACCACTGCTGCTGAATAATCTTTTTCTCTTTACCTCATTGAGTAGGGAACTGTTGTTCTGCAGCAGGACTTATTTTTTGATGATCTGTTATTAGAAAAATTTTCTCCTGAAAACACTTATGTTAAATGTGTCCTGCCCAACAGTAACCTTTCTGTCTGCAGCAACAGATCAAGTGGTTTGGAAGGACCAAAAGGGGAAAAAATATTTACGAGGCTCACCGATTTCACAGAATGGTATGGAGTTCCCTACTTAAAGAAAAAGAAAATTTTATTTAATGTTATACTTCATCTTAGTTTCACATACAGGAGTTTAGATTTCTTAAAAATCGCAGAAAAGAGTTTATGTATTTATTCTGAATTATTTTGCAAGTAGATAATGGATTTTTTGGGGGACTATGTAATAAAGGCAAATTTATTATCAAAGACAGCAAGGATCACAAACAAAGTAAAAGTTTTGAATAGGAACGTTTTCCATGTTTCTTCCCACTTATGTCCATAACAAGCTTTTCTGAGGCTGCTGAGTTGGTATAGATGACTGATTTATCTCAATTCAATGGCATTCAGTATGCCATCCTATATTGCTCCCAAATGCTTTGATTTTAAGAGAAGGTTTTACGGAGCACAGAGGGTCACATACCTTAAATTTGTGTACAGGAAATCCTCAACTTACAATTACAATTGGGACCAGAACTTCCATTGCTAAATAATGGGATGTTAAGTGGCTTATGCCTCATTTTACAACCTTTTTTGCTGTGTTCATTAAGTGACAACAATGCAGTAAAATTACAATAAATAACTTATTTTACATTCTTTTTTAAGAAAGAAATATGAATATGGAATTAGGGGAAATGAACAATATTTTTTAAAAGGAAAAGTGAATGGAATGCTGTTCGAAAGATTTTTAAAATGCAAATAATCTCTGGTTTATCTAAACTGCAACTTGAGTAATTTCTTGTTTCTTCAAAACAATTGTATAGTTTGGAGGTCTAAAGATTAGATAATAGAGAAAATAGTCATAACAGTAATTAGATTGGCTCTGCCTGACTAAGTAATAACTGAAATGCTGTCACTGAAGGCCCCCAAAGAGATAAAAAGTCCAGGAAAGAGGTTTATAAAGCAAAAGTTAATGTTTGTTAAAACACACTGTGAATCTTATCCAAGCTTGCATATATACCGTATTTCCCCGAAAATATGACATGTTCTGAAAATAAGGGCAGATGTTTGGGGTGGGCAAAAATATAAGCCCTCTCCCGAAAATAAGACCCTTGGACAGCCTCCCCTCTCCAGCCGAGCAGAGCGCCACTCACCAACCCAGCGGTATCCTGAAGGTGCCAAGCCATGCGAGTGCCTGTTTCCCTCCCTGCTCCTGTGGCTTGGTGCCTTCGGGATACTGCTGGGTCGGTGAGTGGCACTCTGCCCGGCTGGAGAGGGGGGATTGTCGGGCGGCTGCTCATGAGCATGGTCACCTCATGGCTGCTGTGTTGCACTGTTGTGACAGCACAACACAGCCATTCGCCCCTGAGGCTGTGTCATCCCATCCCTATGCCAGGCTCTTTGGGAGCCCGCTCGCAAGAGAGAAGTCACCTGGCAACCCCAAAACAATAAGCCCCCCCAATAATAAGGCCAAGGCCATATTTTGGGGGTCAAAAGAAAATAAGACCCTGTCTTATTTTTAGAGAAACACGGTACCGGATGTTGAATTTTTTTATAAGTAAAAATTTTGGGTTTGTGGAACATGAAGATGAAGACATCTCATATGTTTTATTGTACTGTGAGTTATACAGTGTTTATAGTTCAGCATATATTCTCGCTTTACTAGAGAGATTGCCAGGGAGGGCAGACAATTTTTATGTAGGTTTTCTCCTCCAGGACTCAAACCCATCTACCATGCATGCAGTGGCAAAATTCTGTGTTGCTGCAATGTCCACAAGAAAAAAATTGGCTACAGAATTATACCTGTCAACTTGTACCAATTTTTGGGAGAGATATCTAACAATTTTTAGAACATTATATTTATCACATACTTATCGGCTTTTTACCTACATAAACTAGGGAGTGACCCAAACAGTTTGAGAACATGTATCTTCTTAACAGGGATGTTATTATCCATTATTAATGTCAGTACTATTTTTTTTAATATATTGTAAAAAGTGATGTCTATTGCTGGTCTATGACCATAATAAAGATATTCTATTCTATTAAATTGGGCTTGTGGGACCTTCTTCTTCTTCTTTTTGGCTACAGGGGGAAAATGGTGAAGAGAATGGCAGGGTGGCATTTTGGACAATTTGTTCAGTGCAACGTGTTGGGAAGACTGGTAATTTAAAAGCATATTTTCTTCCATGAAGACCCACTAAAAAGAGACTGCGGGGATAAGACTTGTCTGTGTAGCTGCAGAATCTTTGCCCTTCTACCAAGGACATCTCTCTTCAGCCAAGCTTTTGGAAATAGAAAGGAAGATGCTCTCAATGTTCTTGCCTTGAAGTCAGCAGTTCAAAAATTTATAAACCTTGTGTCAATCCCTAGGATAGAAAAGATAGCTGCTTAACAGTATAATCTTGCTATAGAGAAAAATCCTTCATTAAACCAACAAATCTCTACACCCAGTGCTGTATTTCTCAGCCTCAGCCATTTTCAGACATGTGGACCTCAATTCCCAGAATTCCTCAGCCAGCATTGTTGGGGTTGAGAAACACTGCTCTAAACCAGTGTTTTTCAACCTTTTTGTGCAAAGGCACACTTTTTTCATGAAAAAAATCACGAGGCACACCACCATTAGAAAATGTTAAAAAAATTTAACTCTGTGCCTATATTGACTATATCCTCCGTGAGCTGCGCTGGCTACCTGTTGATCTCCGGGTGCACTTCAAGGTCCTACTTACCATTCATAAAGCGCTCCATGGTAGTGGATCTGGCTATTTGAGAGACCGCCTTCTGACGATTACCTCCCTCCGTCCCATCAGATCGCATAGAGTAGGCCTCCTCCGAATTCCATCCGCCAGTCAGTGCCGACTGGCGACTACGCGAAGGAGAGCCTTCTCAGTTGCAGCTCCGACGCTATGGAACAATCTCCCCGTGGAGATCCGCACCCTCACCACCGTCCAGGCCTTCCGCACAGCCCTCAAGATCTGGCTATCCCGTCAGGCCTGGGGATAAGATTTTACTTTGCCCCTCCCGAATGCTGAATGAATGTTGTGTTTTTACTGCTAATTATTTGTTACTCACATTTTCTTTTGTGTTTTTGTCCTGCACTCCCTTCCCCTATTATTGTAAGCCGCCCTGAGTCCCCTCAGGGAAAAGGGCTGCCTATAAATGTTTAATAAAACTAAAAAAAAAACAAAAAACTAAAACTAAACTGACTATATATAAAGTAATTTTCCCACGGCACACCTTACACTATGTCACGGCACACTAGTGTGCCGCGGCACAGTGGTTGAAAAACACTGCTCTAAACAAAAGGGAAATTCAAGAGAACTGAGCCAAGCATTATATAGCAATTAACTTGTTGTTTCTTTCTTGAATAAGCTCTTGGATTTGGGAACACATTTGGAGTTCATCGCTAAGAGAATAGTGAGAGCAAGATCAGCTGAGCTTCTCCCGTGTTTATAAACTGTAGGGGTTATTGGAAAAGATCCCTCCCTGGGAATGCTGCATGGACCACTCAAGAAAAATTCTCATTGGGTAGATGGAAGGCACCCTGTCATGGCCTTCCGAATGCCAACTGAACTCAAATGTATATTTCCCTATGCTGGCACAGATACCATGTAAGTCCAGGAAAAGGTGCAGCTCTTTAAAAGGGCTGCTGACAGGTATAGCAAGGGAAGCCTTACTGAATTTGAACTACTTTGGGGTGTGTAAGATAAGAATGCTGCCATATGTGTGTGTGTGTGTGTGTGTGTGTGTGTGTGTGTGTGTGTTATAAACATATACATAAATACATACATAGGAGATATATCAGAGGTGGGTTGCTAATTCTTTTACTACCAGTTTGGGCAGAGCCTCCCACCACTGCCGATTCGGCCGATCTGGGCCGAACCGGCAGCAACCCACCTCTGAGATCTATCTGTATCTCCAATGTATTTAAGTATATGTGTATACATAATACATACACTGCAATACATAACTATGTATGTGTATGTATGTATGTATGTATGTATGTATGTATGTATGTATGTATGTATGTATGTAACAATCTACAATACATAACTAGATATTAGAGAGCAATCAACCAATGGAATATCTTACCTTCAGGAGTTGTGGGTGCAACTCTCATCATTTGGAGGCTTTCAAAAAGAGACTAAAAAACCATTTGTATGAAATGTATAGCATCTCTTGCTCAAGCAGAGGATTGGACTAGAAGACCTCTGAGATCCCTTTCAACTCCCATGTTTTGTCTGTCTGTCTGTTTTTTCCATGTCTGTCTGTCTGTCTGTCTGTCTGTCTGTCTGTCTGTCTATCTATCTATCTATCTATCTATCTATCTATCTATCTATCTATCTATCTATCTATCTATCTATCTATCTATCTATCTATCTATTCAATATAATCATTTGGACTTCCACATGTTGATCTTTCAGAATGAAGGTAATGTGTTTTTCCCCATTTATGGTGAAGCAAGAAATAATTTTTAAATGCTAATAAGATTTTTTAAATCTTCAATGACTATTATGCCCAATGTACCTAACAGTGTTGTGCCCTTGTACAAACACATTAGCATAAAATTCATCACTACATGATTATTTTCCATCCTGTCCTGCTGTAGAAGGCATGGAGTTGTCTATATTCAGAAACTGGCTGATCCTTGGAAATTAGGCATGCACGCTTGCTATGAGTCCTTGTTAGTTTTTCAAAGAATTTTAATTGTCCATGGGACCATTGTTTATATAGGAGCAGTTGTATAAAGACATTAAACAGTGATCACACTGTTTCTTATCTTTTAATTCTGTAATACTTTGACAATTTTTAATAACTACGTGATCATTAGAGTCTCGGAAATTCAAGTATTTCTTGGCGTGAAAATGCAATGACTGGGAAACTTGCTCTGGTTGAATTTTGGCTGTAGCGCAGCAGTGGAAAAGCACAAATCACAGCTGGAGGTGCCAGAGTTTACTGAGGACATGGCTGTAGTATAGTATTATCCCTCAGCAGGTTGGATCTTAAATCTTGAGACTTTTTCCACCTTTTCTTGAGCCTGAGGAAGATCAATATTACAAGTTATGGATACTGTGTCCGATACATGTTCATATCAAAAAGAAGAAAAATAATTTTTAAATTGGTATCTGGATAATGGGTGAGGTTAATTTTGTCATAATCAAATTTGATATTTACTTCAGTTAGATACAGACTTTTCTCTTTCGGCACAGAATGCCAGATGTTTTAATTTACTGTATTTTTGGAGTATAAGACGCACCAAGGTTTTGAAGAGGCAAATTTAAAAAAAAGTTTTTGCACTCTGCAAATATCCCAAAAATGGCCTGTTTTTTTGCAAAAACAGGCCGGTTTTCGTAAAAAAAAAAAAAAAAGCATGCATAGCCTTTAGGAGGCTTATAGAGTACTCCTGGGAGGGGGGCAAAATTGAGCAAAAAACGGCCCATTTTTCACTCCTTTCTGCCTTCCCCAGCCCCCAGGAGCTATCTGAAAGCCTTCTACAGGCTCTGCATGGCCATTTTGGTGAAGGGGCAGGGTTTCAGGAGGAAAAATAAAGGCTGTATTGAGTGTATAAGATGCAGCCAGATTTGCAGCCTCTTTTTTGCAGGAAAAAGGTGCATCTTATACTCCGAAAAATAAGGTACTTTTTCTATATATTTTTATCCATTTGGTTTAAACAAAGCATACTGAATGTTTGTGCAAATAATCCATTTTATGAAATCTTACTCTTTTTTTTAATAAAAGCAAAAATTTGGACAACATTTTACGAGAATAAAAACTAATTGGAAATTTTTTAAAAGTCTACAGCAAAAGCTTTTTGCCAGTCCCTCATGTAAATATTATGAAAATATTCCCTGCTGCCTTTCTGCTTGCACTTTAGGTTGGAATTTGGATCCAGGAAAACAATCATTTTTCTTTCAATTGTTTTCAAAATATTTGACAAAATGGCAATATAATTTTACCATGTGCTCCCATGATGTACTAGTTATATTGACCCCCACCCACACCTCCTAGTACTAATCCTGTACTTAAAAACCTGCACTAAATCATATTAGTAGCAAAATAAATAGGACTATTTCTGAAGTAATGAAGTTGCAGATGGCAAATATTGTGAATTTTCTGTCTTCCTTTGCAGATACCAGGCGTTGGTTTACTTTGCCTCTGTGTTCCAATCTATTTCTTGCGGCATCCATTATCTGTCTTCTGTCTTCTTGGCTGTAACACCAAAGTTTGTATGTAACATTGCTGGAAATGTGAGTCGTGTCCTCGTTTACAATTCATCTCATTCAAACATAGAGGATGCCTGGAGTCTGTGGACATCAACACAAAACTACATCTTGGTCCAATTGGAAAATGGAGACATTTGGGAGCTTAATCAATGCAGCAGGTCTAAACGAGAAAATGCCTCAGGATTTACTTATGAATATAGCGGCAACAAGACTGATTTTCACTGTACTGATGGATACATCTACGATCACACCAATTGGCAGAGCACCATTGTAACCGAGTGGGATTTGGTCTGTCAGCAGGAATGGCTTGCAAAATTAACCCAGCCAACATTTATGCTGGGAGTCCTTGTTGGAGCTGTAATCTTTGGAGATCTTGCTGACAGGTATAGTATGGGGTTTGCAAAAAATTGCTGGAGGACTTGAGGAATCTCCTGGCTCTTGAGCTCATTTACCTTGGGAAAATGTCTTCCTTTATACTTCCCAGAGCATATTGGAGTGATAGTTGAATTGACATAATACAAATAACAGTACAGGTGCTTTCTAATGCAGCATTTTCTCTGTTACTGACCTATTTTGTCTTCACTGACTTTTGGCCTTCAGCTTCTAAGGAAATTTGCTGCTCATCTTTACATTCTACATTTAAGTTAATCTAAAGTAGCAAGTAAAGAAAACTTTCACCTCTAAAATTGCATGTACCTAGGGTTTTATTTAAACCATTTAACACTGTTTGTGCAAAAGCAGCATTGTTTCCCATTGGGCTACAATCAATTCCTAATTGCTACGATTGCAAATGTAAATAATAGAATCTGGTTTAAGTCAGATGGAAATTCAGCTGCATGAATTCTTTTTATCAGTAAGGTCTAACTGAGCTGTGCCTTCCTTCCAACACATCTGTCTCTGCTATCAGTTGGATTTCTTCCCTGCTGATACATCCCTGCAGCAAAAAGCAGAGAGCGGCATAACTTTTAGAAAAAATAAATAAACATGGATTCAATTTCTGACCCTTTGTAGGAAAAGTAAACACTTTCTAGATGTTGACTCTGCTTAGCTTTACTTGCATCTGGCTTGAAAGCCTGGAGCTTCAGTGCTTTTAGGAACCACTTTCTCTCGTGTCTTTCTAAGCCACCCCAACTTTTGAGATATTCCAAGTCAAGGCCCACAAAGATTTCAACAGGAGGCTTGTAACAGCTGGCTACTCAGATGGCTGGGATGCTGTTGAAGATGGCTGCTACCAAGTTAACATGATCTAATGTCCCTGTCATTGTGACTTATTATCTGGGACAGCCCAGACTAAATTTGTCCTGCTATGCAAATATGACCAGGGTCCTGCTGCTGTCTTAAGGTTGCTTAACACAGCAGTGGATACTGGTTTTTTAAAAAACAAAAACAAAAAATGAAAGATATTCAGAAATGCAGAGGACTCAAAATGTTAATTGACTCCTCTTTCTCTGCTCATAGCCTACCAATTCTTGATTTTGATTTTATTGGGTAAAACTTCATAAATCTTCCTGGCACACACATACACACAAATTACAACACCATTATGGTTTGATGTAGCTGTTTTTTCCACTATATAAATTTGCTGCCAGGGCAGCACATGCCTCTACAAGGATGGTGCCTGCTGTAAGTTTTAAACAAAGATACCAGGGAAAAACAAAGTAGAGAAGTCTTTTCAAGGGTATGCAAGAACAAGAGGAAAATGTATGTGCAGAGCCATGAGCCTGTGGGCTATGGTGTTCTGCCGAGTGTAACATTCTGCAAAGGCAATATTTTGACAGCATATCAAAATGAGGTTCATCATTCTATTGGGTTCTTGGTGTGCTCTGGCTTTGGTTTTTTTCCATATAGTTGTTTCATTGCCAGGTTAGGTACCACCATCAGTTCTCTGACATAAGGAAGTGACTCTCCATGGTAAGCTTAAAATTTTGGCAGCAACAATAACATTGAGGATAATACTTATAGTAAAGGTAAAGGTTTCCCTTTGCACATATGCGCTAGTTGTTCCCAGCTCTAGGGGGTGCTGCTCATCTCTGTTTCAAAGCCGAAGAGCCAGCGCTGTCCAAAGATGTCTCCGTGGTCATGTGGCCAGCATGACTAAATGCCGAAGGTGCACGGAACGCTGTTACCTTCCCACCAAAGGTGGTTCCTATTTTTCTACCTGCATTTTTATTTTCTTTCGAACTGGTAGTTGGCAGAAGCTGGGACAAGTAACGGGAGCTCACTCCGTTACACGAGGCTAGGAATTCGAACCGCTGACTGCCGACCTTTCTGATCGACATACTCAGTGTCCTAGCCACTGAGCCACCGTGTCCCGCTTAATATTTATATTCATGGCATATGTATCAAATGTGCTCAGGGTAGAAATATAGACTTATAATCACACATTTTACAGTCTCTAGAATGGACTAGGCAACTTGTGGTTCTCCAAATGCAACTGAAGTACCATTCTCAGCACCCCTAGAAAGTATGGACATTAGTGGGGCCAGATATCTGGAATGCCAGACATTGTCTATTGCAGATGTAGAAGTATGCATAATTTGTGCTTATTACTGTATATAAGGGATTCTACAAGTAAAAGCTGTTGCTGGATTGGAATAAAAGCTTCAGTTGTGAAGGAGTAGTGTAAGCTTTTTAGAGAAATCTTAAAAATGAACTTGGATCTTCTGAACATATTTATGTTAAATATGATGGGAAAAATAAGACCAGTTCCTTGTAAAAGAGCATTATTATTACGGAATGATTTCATGCCTGTAAGAATTTTCTGGTGTTATTAGTACACGGCCAGATAATACATTGGTTGTTTATTTTAATTTGTTATTTTTGTACTGCATCTTCTCTCCAGTAACCTAGGACACTCTTTCCTCCAGTATTTTTCCACAACAAACCAGTGGGAGAAGTTGAGCTGAAGGAGGGACTGGTCTCCAGTCTGGGGTGGAGATAAACCTGAACTTCAATCTCCTGGCTGTAGACCAACATTCTAACCAAAGAAGACATCCTCATTCCTTGATGAAATGGGTGTATATTTAGCATACGTTTGATATTCTACTTGAATAAAAATTACGGTAATAGGAATTTCATTAATATTAACTGGTAAAATACCAGTTGGATTTGTGCTAATTTTTTAAAGAGTACAACCCAAATACTGCACGTGAGTTACAGTGTAACATTGCATAGTTTATATCGTTCTGTAATAATAATGTACTCTACGGTAGTAAGTATATACTTGATCTTAGCCAAAAGGCTGAGAAGCAATACAGTAGTATTAATGAAGCAGGATTTGTCATAGAGAAGAGTGTGATCATTTAAGCTTATTAATATAAATACCTTTATATGACACTAAGGAGGATCTTGCCATAATCTTCATTTGATGTTGGAAAAAGTCTATTGACAATACTGTAGTTACCTCTAAATGGAAGAGTTGCTGTTACACTCCTGAAAAGAACAGAAGATTGTGTTGAAAACAAAGAATGGGCTGAGGAGTAATGATTGAGGGATTAGATAGCCTAGCAATTAGGAGCTGCATGCCTAATTAATTTTAACCCTTTCTGAGAATGTGGAGACAGGACTTCTCTTGCTCTGATATCCTTCCTTGCCTAAGTCCTTTCCCAGTTTTATATCAGTTCTTTTTCCTTCTAGCACAGCTATCCCTTTCTCTGTTTTATTTCCATTCTTGCTGCTTCTGCCTCCTGTTTTCCCCCACAACTACAACTCTGTGAGCTGGATTGAGCTGAGAATGGCTGTGTGTGAATATGTGTAGGTTTGTATGCTTTCAGACAGACAGACAGACAGACATAGATGGATGGATGGATGGATGGATAGATAGATAAATAGATAGAGGACACAGTTTTTTCCCCTATTCGTTGTTTTGGGGGGGATTGTCTTTAATTTGTTTTTGGTTAAATATGGTTCCTGTTTTTTGTTCAATTTTTTCTCTTTCAAGTAACTTGTGCATTTACTATTAATTGTTTCGCTGTTAAGCTGATTTGGTAACTGACCCTAAATATGTGCAACTATTGGTAGTTCCATTATTACAGCAATTTAATGAGTTATTTTAGGTTGCTGTAGATTCTTCTGTTTTTTCTTTCCCTTGCATCTTTTGCCCCCCCCCCCTATATAAATAAGACAACCTTTTCAAAGCTTTTTGAACATATACTCTGATATAAACACAGTTATTATGGGTCTATCAAATAAACCCTTCTGTTTAAAAAATATGGTGATATAATGAATCCTAGTCTATTTGCATTGTTGCAGCATGCAGCAGTATATTGTTAGGGACAATATGCTGAATATCTAAACTGCTTAGAGACGCTGTAAAACACTATGAAGGGTATATAAATCTAAGTGCTATTGCTATTGCTCACTGTTGTAATTTGTTGGAAGCCAAGATAACATTTCCAAAGATTGTAGAGAGATTTGATAGTGAACACAGGGTTGGTGGGATATCCTTGTTTCTTGTTAGTTCAGGTGCGTATTTGTCCAATGGAATGTCTGCAATATTTATTATTACAGTTGTTATTTACAGATTGGGAAGACGGTACATCCTGTGGATCACAAGCACTGGACAGTTTATATTTGGCATTGCTGTGGCGTTCACGTTTAACTACAGCAGTTTTGTGATTGTCCGTTTCCTTCTTGCAATGGTAAGAATACAAGCTTATCTTCTTTCATGTGAAAATATTTGCATTACTTTTTTTTAAAGCTGATGTTACAAAAAGTAGAAGTTGCTGCACTTCCCAACCAAGTTAAAACAGTGTTTAGAGTTTAAAAAAATTGTTTATTATGGATCTAATCCTATTAAGGTAAAATGCAATAAATAGAATAAAGATTACATTTCAGGCACTTTCCTTCAAAAAAAATAATAATGGACAGCATAGTTTAAGTGCTATAATATGGACATGGTCTCAATCCAGCCAGAGTTAAGGGCAGAGTTGTTAAATTTTTTACTTCCTTTCTCCTAAATAAGGAATCTTAGATGATATTTCCCCCCCCTATTTATATATTCCTGTATTGTGCAAGAATTCAGGGATGTGAATGTGGGCTGTCCTATGCTTAAATCATTTTGCCTAACTTCTTTTCTATGGGGAAAGCTCTGTCCTGAGAAACTGATTGGCCAAAGTTCATCTGACAATCTCATGACCATCAAATCTGAATCTGGACCTGGTTCTCTGCCCTAGGTCCATGCTGTTATATTTTGCTACCTGGGCATCCTTTGGCTGGATTGTGTCCACATTAGTTTCCAGTATTTATTCAATTTAGATACCAACCCACTTCACTTCTCATAATATCGTGCATGCTCACTATTATTGGTCATTCATTACACAGCTCTGCAACTAAAAAGCTGTTTGATTATTTCATCTAATGTCCATGCATTTTGGTGTGCTGAAAACAATAAAATATTGAAAAACTCCTAGGTACCATGATTTGCCACAACATAGCAAAATGGTCTCCCAAATTTATCATTTTTTAATTTTTGGCATTTTTTATATTATGGGTTTTTAACCAAATTTAAAGTCCAATTACTATTAATTAATTCACATAAGTGCATTTAAGATATAAAATGCCAAAAAAAACCTTAAAGGGTTTGCCCGAGTTATGTAAAAAAATATATAGCACTGTAAATCTGATGGTCAGCAATATATACATAAGCTAAGTAAGTTTTAAGTATATGCTTCAAATGGTAGAAGGGGGTTAATCTTCCTGAAGAATCCAGTGGGAGGGAGACATAGGGCAGATAGCAGCATCTCTGGTCAGTGCAGGGGGCGTGGCCAGCACTGTGATGTCTCGTGTTCAGACACAGAGCTGTTCTCTCCTGCATGCCACATTTGTGCATGAATCATCATCATGTTCTTGGTTCTAGGCTGTTCACACTTTTTCATCGCAATTCATGTTAGCTCGTCATTCTTCAACCGCGAAAGTGTATTAATTCGCCAGACAGTTTCTGTTTCATCTGTGGTGAATATACAGTGTTGAAGCAACAGCAGAATATTACAGACTTTGTGAAAAAAGTATACTTTGCATACTTTGGACTAAAAATTGGAGATCAAGATAAAGTTTGGGCACCTCATAAAGTGTGCAAACGGTGTGTTGAGGACCTCCAAAACTGGTTCAAGTGTAAGAAAAAATCTTTCCGTTATGGAATTCCTATGGTATGGCGAGAGCAAAAGAACCATAGTGATGGCTTTTGTTCATGAGATTTGAAAGGGAAATCCAAATGGAAGCATTCCATTTTATACCCCAATCTTCACTCAGCAATTCGTCCCATCCCCCATGGCACAGATATACCAGTACCCAAGCTCCCTGCTATCTTGGAAGAGATACCTAGCTCCGATGAAGGTGAAGTCATACCTGAACCAGATGATGAATCAAGTTCTGATTTTGAAGATGATACAAGACCAAAATTGTTTCTCAGGAGGAGATGAATGATTTGGTAAGAGACTTGATCTTCCCAAAGATGCTGCTGAGTTACTTGGATCAAGGCTGAAAAGCAGGAATTATTGTTGCCAGGAGTGTCATCTTCATGGTCAAGACATCGTGAAAAGGAGTTTGTTCCTTACTTTGCCCAGGAAGACAAGTTGGTTTATTGCATCGATGTCGAAGGTCTGATGGGTCAATTTAAAATCCAATATGATTCAGAGCAATGGCGTCTTTTATAGATTCTTCAAAAAGAAGTCTCAAAGTAGTTTTACTCCACACGGTTTTTACGCTTCCATACCTGTAGGTCATTCTGTACGCTTGAAGGAAACCTACGAGAACTTGGAATTGGTTCTTTGTAAACTTAATATGAAGACCATGGTTGGCAAGTGTGTGTGGACTTGAAGGTCTTGTGCATGCTGCTCGGACAACAAGCTGGGTATACCAAATACCCTACTTTCTGTGTCTAAGGGACAGTCGACACCGACAAAATCCTGGACCAAGAAGAGTTGGCAGTCGAGGGTGCTAACAGTCGGTGAAAAAAAATGTCCTCCGAGGAAACTTTGAAACCTTCCCATAAAGTTCTTCTACCATCTCTCCACATAAAATTGGGATTGATGAAGCAATTTGTAAAATCACTTCCAAGAGATGGAGAATGCTTCAAATACTTGGTCACCAAGCTTCCATGCCTGTTGGAGGCAAAGTTGAAGGAAGGTGTGTTTGTCGGACCAGGCATTAGAAGGCTTATAGTTGATCAAGAGTTTGTCAATACCATGACGGATCTCAAAAGAAGGGTGGATTGCCTTTAAAGAAGTCATACAGAAATTTTTAGGCAATAACAAAGATCCTCACTACAAAAAGATCGTCGGAAGAATGCTGAAAGCATTTCAAGCTTTAGGTTGCCTGATGAGTTTGAAAGTGCATTTCCTCCAGTCCCACCTTAACTACTTTCCTGAAAATTTGGGAGCTGTGAGTGAGGAACAAGGTGAACGATTCCACCAAGACATTAAAGAGATGGAAAGGAGATACCAGGGAAAATGGAGCATTACAATGAAGGCAGACTACTGTTGGATGCTTCAGAGAGACATTCCAGATGCTACTCACAAGCGTAAATGCACCAAGAGGAGCCTCACAAGGAAGAAGAATCGAGTTTAGTGTGTGTAGGTGAGCTCATTTCAGTTCAAAAAAGGATTTTCATGAAATATTACAATAAAACTTTAATTTATAAGTCTATTTATATTTATTTTGAGGTATTGCCTTATTTAACATAGTTACCTAAATTGTCAGGAAACGTGATGTCCTATGACAAAATGGAGGTCATTTTTGGATTCAGTGCACCAAAAACATGATTACGTGGAATAACCAAAACAGCTCTGGAAATTTTTTTGCAGACCTGTGTATTGTAGCCTCACTTTCCCTGTTAAGAAAGGTGCCTTCCTGTTTTGAGCATATACCATCCCTGACCATCATTTTTTTAATTACAAAAAAAAAATATTAGAGGGAAACTAGACTGAGCTATTTTCTTTTACCTGTCTTTTTCCACCTTCTAGGTTTCAAGTGGCTACTTGGTGGTAGTGTTTGTTTATGTGACTGAATACACGGGCATCAAAGCCCGCACCTGGGCATCCATGCACATCCATGCTTTCTTTGCTGTGGGAATCATGATAGTGGCTCTTGTGGGCTACTTGACACGGATCTGGTGGGTCTATCAGATCTGCCTTTCTGTAGCAACTCTCCCATTTGTCTTGTGCTGCTGGATGCTCCCAGAGACACTTTTCTGGCTGCTCACAGAGGAAAGATATGAAGAAGCACAAAAATTAATTAATGTAATGGCAAGATGGAATAAAGTAAGCACTCCTTGTAAAATTGCTGAACTGTGCCCGATGCAAGATGATCTTATCAATAGCAGAATGGGGAATCATGACAGTTCTCCCATGAAGAAGCACAACGTCTTAGATCTATTCCGTAACTGCACATCACAAGAAGGACCATTACAGTCTGGCTGATTTGGTTCACTGGAGTTTAGGATATTATGTATTCTCCCTCAGTTCTGTGAACTTTGGAGGCAATGAATTTTTAAATCTGTTTCTCATAGGTAAATATTGCTTGATGTAACTTATTGCACTTGGAACAGAAATACAACCGTACATGTCCAGGGATTATCACTGTTGCCGGTTATTTCCAAGCCTAGGTCCATGCTAGGATGGTAGCCATTCCGTAAACTAACTTTACACAAATGGGTTAGTCAGATAATTGTGTAACCATGTGATTCATGAATACAAATAATTGTAATGAATAAAATTTCAAGCAGGACTGGGGTCACTAGAAGAAAGTTGGAAGGGATAGCCTGGCCTCTTATTAAGAACTTAAGAGTTCCTCATAAAGATTTGGTTTTCATTAAGACATCCCTTTTACATTGATATTGAGTCTTTATTGATGAGCCCTTGGGCATATCAAAGTGCAAAGTTCCAGAAAACAAATTATTACTAAAATTTGATAAAAGCAATATAAAATGGAATGTGATAAAAATACAATTTAAAATGTTATTGGAATAAAATATGATGTAAAATGGAATTGGAATAAAATACAGTCTAAATGAGATTGGAACAGAATACAATAACAAGATATAGATCAAATATGATAAAATTATATTATATTTATATTTATACATTTGGCCATGTATGGAGAAGTATAGTAAGCAAAGAATTCTCTCCATTTGTTTACTGAAAAGCAATGCAACTAATATCTCTGAACACACACATACACACACAACATATTCTCCTGCAAATAGTTTTAATAGTAATTTTATTAAAAAGTACAATTACATAATGCTATGTACGTAAGGTGACCAGATTTTCAGATTGGTAAGAGGGACACCTTTGGCCGGGGGGGGGGGGGGGGCTTGATTAAAAATTTTATATGGAGCAACAACGCAAAAATAGTATTGTAATATTTTTATTCAACATAACTACAATTACAAATATAAATTGTAACTGTTGCTAAAATTGGGACATCTGGTCACCTTATATGTCCGTGACCCTCCCACTTTTGGTGCAGTTTTTCACCCTCCCCAGGCTCCAGAGGCTTCTAGGAGCCTGGGGAGGGCAAAAACAGCCTCCCCCCCACCAAGACGCCTTCCGGAGGCTTCAGGAACTTACCTGAAGCCTCCGGAGGGTGAAAAATGGGCCTATGTGGAACCTGGAAATTTGGGAATTGTGACTTCCAGTTTGTTTGTAGGGCTGATTTTCAACCTCCAGAGAAAGGTTTTTTTACTATATTGCAGAGGAAATCATACTAACCCAGTGGTTATGATTCAGACAAGAGAAGGATCTTTAAAATCTTCCTGGGCAATGTTCAAAGTGTACTTAGATACCTTCGATTGAAATTAGTGGGCCTCAAAATTGTTCAGTTTACATAGATTGTTCTTGTTATTTGGGATCATTCAGGATCAGCATATGAATACAAATCAATTGAAATATTTAAAAGTGTTTCCCTTCCACACTAAGTAAACATTACAATATGACTCACCATTACAAAGTTATGTCCAAAGAAATGGTTGAGTCTTGAAGAGTTCCTTTCTTTAAAAACACACATTGTAGAGGTAAGAAAGATGAAGCATCTTCATTAGTGGCAAGTGCATTTCTGTAAATTGCATACAATATTTGCACTAACATTGTGAGATACCTGGCTATCCCGTCAGGCCTGGGGATAAGATCTTCATACACCCCACCCGAATGTTGAATGAATGTTGTGTTTTTATTGCTATTTTTATTTGTACCCACATATTATTTTACGTTCTGTCTTGCACTCCCTTCCCATGAGTTGTAAGCCGCCCTGAGTCCCCTCAGGGAAAAGGGCGGCCTATAAGTGACAATAAAATACTAAAAAAAAAAAATAGGCCAAATCTTGTTACTCCCATTTGAGGATGAAAAAGAATGAGACATAGAAGGTTTATCTGCCTATGTTAACTTCCGCCAACCCAATCTTTAAAATTTAATTCCAACTTCCATAATCCTCAGTCAGCATTTTTGTGGGGTAGGAATTATGGGACTTGCACCAATACGCTTAGAAAAAACAGTCAAAAAAGCAGGCTGAAAAACTCAACTTATATTTATTGGGGATATGAAACCATTTATGAAATGCAAGGACTTCAGACAATTGAATGAAAAAGAGCTATTTCTATTGGAAACAGAAAAACTGCAGGAAAGCATTAATGTTGTTGCATCTTTATGCTCTTAAGAACTTTCTAAAAAATACTAATTTTCTAATGGCAGGTGCTGTGGAGCTTCCAGCATATGCCATTGCCTGCCTGGGAATGGACAAAATAGGGCGAAGGAACACCTTGATCCCATTCCTCATCATGAGTGCAGTGATCTGTGGGATAGTGATGCTCATACCTCAGGTGAGTGACTCATACCAAGATCTTATTGGATCTTATAGGATCACATTGATGTATTTCATTTGCAATGCTTTATTGGTTTCCCATATTGAGCCAAAATAGTCCCTTGCCACTTGAAGTGAATTAACATTTCTTTGTCAATGTAATGTTCCTATGAACATGTTTACAGGGATCTTTAAAAATGAAATTGTAAAATCTTGCAAGAGCAGTTCAATTGCTAAACTTGTTGTAAATAGTTCTTCTAATGGCTGATGGCTTATGATGGTGTTTTTTATTAGTTTACATTTTTGCTAGCTTATATAGTTCAAAAGACTCTGGGAGGGTTTTACAAGTCAAAATTGTAGACACTATAATAGAACAAAACACACACACACACATACATAGATATATTTGTGTTTTGTTCTATTATATATTTGTTTTACACACACACACACACACACACAAACACACACAAAGACATATATTATCCCAGGATAGTCACTAATAAATCTTACTTAGGGTTGGGAATTTGATCAAATAAAACTGCCTTCAAGGATTTATTCTGAGAATGGTGTGTATATGTGTGTGTGTGTGTGTGTGTGTGTGTGTGTGTGTGTGTGTGTGTGTGTGTGTGAGATTACAGATTTCTGGAGATAATTAGTTCTGAAATATGGGGTTTATATGCAGAAAACTGGAATCGAATAAAGAAAGCTTGACTCTTGTCAGTGTGAATCGGATAAACAACATGGATTCTTTATGTTTAGAAGTCTTACATGAATTCTGGTAAACAAGGATAAAATTAAATGTGAGTTCCATCTCCACATGCTTTACAATTGTCTTTCTTCTTAACAGGATTTCAATACTCTGAGTATATCAGCAAACATGGCGGGAAAATTTGCAATAGGAATTGCATTTGGCCTTATCTATTTGTATACGGCAGAACTCTATCCAACAGTTGTACGGTAGGTTTCCCCCCCTCTTTACAGCTAGTGTTAACACTATTAATATATCAAGTACTTTATGGAAAATATTTTCTGTTGCCATGTAATTTGGACAATTCAAGTGAACAGTACCATTTTTGGTATTGTAGGTCCCTTGCTGTTGGAAGTGGGAGCATGATGTGCCGAGTTGGGAGTGTGGTTGCAACCTTTCTGTGTCTATCTGTCAAGTGTTTGGATCTTCTTCCCACAGGTAGGTGCCATACCTAAGAGTAACACCCAACTAAAATGTACAACATTTTTTTAGAAGTCTGGGTCTGAGAACTACCAGCTGCTAAATTGATTTATCCTTCACTTGAAGGCTGGGCTAATATGTACTTTTCTCTCTCAATGTTTTGTCTGCCCTAACCTTTATTTTTAGAGGGATAATTCTAGCTAGGAAACATACAATGGTTAGACATGCAGTTCCACTGTAGATGTGATTTGAAGGTTTGGGAACATTTAACGTTACAGCAGACATTTTCAAACTTGGCAACTTTAAATTGTGTGGACTTCAAGTCTCTTGGCTGGCTGGAGAATTCTGGGAGTTGAAGTCCATGCATCTTAATAGAGTAACAGAGATGGAAGGGACCTTGCAGGTCATCTAATCCAACCCCTGCCCAAGCAGGAGACCCTACATCTGCCTCTATCTAGGATTGAACTCACAACCTCCTGATTGTGAGGTGAAAGCTCCACCTCTAGGCCACAGCCCTGGGGGTTGACAAGTTTGAAAAACATTGCTATTGTATAGGCCCTTCATATCTTTGCACTGAGAATGTATTACTGATCATAACATGGATTATACTGGTGTGCTTTCAGCCATAGGACAAAGGTAACAGTGCCGACTTGTAGAATTAACTTTAGCAGAGATTAGCAAACCTCCAGCATGATGAGTTTTTGCTGGAAATTTAACTCTTTGTTTATCTTTCCTTGATTTTATTAGCTGCCACACATTTGGCAATTTATTTTAACATTGCTAGTTTAATCAGCTTTTGCTGTTCTTACATATGATTAAATGGTATAATTATTGCCATTTTACTGAAACACAATATGAACAATTTGAAAAAGCTACATTATGATCATATTTTTAAACAACTGTTTCTACTGTCATAAAAATCCCAAATAAATAAAGCAATGTAGGAAGAACATTAAAAGCTTAAAGGAGAAAACTGATTTAGACATTGCATTGGAGCTGAGGCCGATGACTATTTGTGGTGGTTTAAGAACAGATTAAAATACTTCCTTTTAGCCAAAATTTTTAGATTTTTTTAAAAAAATAGTTCAAAAGTTTCTTCAGCTGGGCTTTAATAGTTTGCATTGGACATAAACAGATAGTCCTAGACTTATAACCATTTGTTGGTCAACTGTCCAAAATTACAATGGCATTGAAAAAAGTTAGTGGGCCTCACACTTACTGCATTAGTAGATTTTGTGATCACATGATCAAAATTTAGGCACTTGGCAATTTGCATGTACAGTATTTATGATTTTTGCAGCATCCCGGGATCATGTGATCTTCATTATGACCTTCCCAGACAGTTTTGACATGCAAAGTCAATAGGGAATCACTTAATATGATCACACGATTTACAAATGCAGAATTTGCTTAACAATTGTGGCAAAAAAGGTTGCAAAATCGGGGAAGATTCACTTACACTGGCCTTGCTTAGCAACAAAAATTCTGGTCCCAGTTCTGGTTGTATAAAAGCCACCTAGAATTGTTAATGAGATTCTAGGTATCAGTATCCAAATATATAGTGGCAGCAATAAGTGCATTTCAGTGGTATAGTATTCTATTGCATTATCAGGCTAACATCCTCATTTGAATGCCATTTTCTTTCTTGTAGTTGATTGTTGGAATCATGGCCTTCTTGAGTGGTGTGTTAACACTGATGCTGCCAGAAACACTTTGGAAAACCATTGACAAACACGTGGACAGAAGCTGCAGCACTAGATGACCATGTCACCAAAAAAAGCCATTCAGAAAATCTCTTCCAGCACAGAGTGATGCAACACTGGAGAAAATGGAAATGCTAAACCAAGGAGCATGTGGCACTGATTGATGAAATCATCCTTTTGGTTTTAGCCAGCTTGTGTGATTTTATCTGCAACATCCTAATAGACAGTCCATGGTGCCGTGTAACTGGAACATTTTTTTTTTGCTTTCTCAAGAAGGGAGACATACAAACTAGTTCCTTGTTCAGGATACTTTTCTGAGTCAACTAGCTAGCAGATGGAGTAATGTGAATTATAATTTTTGAGACACACTCAGAGAAAAGGTTCTCTTTCAGAGTTCCTGTTGCTTTTTCTGCCTGCTTATTTTGAAAGCCTCTCTCAGAATTCCTTATATCAGCAGCAACCAGCATCAGAAGAAACAAAGAAGAAACTCATGATTTCAGGAAGAAGTATGGCAGTGCAGAAATATAGCAACTCACCTTGTATTGCAGTGATTTCTCTGTAAATGGAAGATGCAAGTTGCATTTTCTATTATTTTGTCTCTTACCTAGCAATGCCATCAGTTAAGGAAAAGAAACAGGCATTCTATAACTTTCACGACCCTGTCCTAGATATCAGCATTATGCAGATGGAAGAAAATACTGCCTCTTGATGTAGCTTTAATATGGTTGGAAGAACACAACTGAAATCAGATTATGTAAAAGTAACACTCTTGAAAATATCTTAATAACTTGCACAATCTAGAAAATGTATATATTCTTCGATTCTTGTTACAAAATTGAACACCTTAGCAAATTTGGGGGAAAGGAGCCTAGGAACATTTTGAAGAAAACATGCAGAGATTGTCAAGAAAACCAAGAACAAATGAAAACATAATATAATAATCATAGAACTGGAAATTGGTATATACAGAAGGGGGTGGGGGAAACAAAGTCCAGTTGCTTTTTTAACAGCACCTTTGGAACAACTAGAATCTGGATGATTGAGAATCTCCATAGATATACATACAGAAATTTAAAAAAAAAACACCATTTTATGAGATTAGGCTTTAGGTACTCCATAAGGACGCTTGTACTTTGTTTCATGACTGATGTTGCATGACCATTGCATGTATTCTGATACATCGTATTAATTCTGAGCAAAGACCTTTGGTGATTCTTCAGGCTTTGCTAATTTAGTTCATTGTCTTATTCCTTCTGGAAGGGAAACAGAGGCTAATGGACTAACCAGTCCTTAAAACAGGACTTTTTCTCCTGCTATCAACCCTCTATCAGCTTCTCCAGAATAAGCCAATACTTTCTATCCTACCCTAACTCTCTGGTTTTTTTTGTGAGAGACCATGTTTGGCACTCTTGAAACTGGAGACAGGTATGTGTGGGTTTTCGTGCCTCTAAAAGCAAACCCACTTTCAGTGTGGAACCCAAGGCTCCCATTACAAGTGCATGGAGGCAACAGAAAAAGGTCTAATGAAACCAATACATTAAAGCACTCTAATATAAAAAAGTATGTGCATTATGTTCAGCATCTACTCCAGCTTTTAATAATGTGTAGTACACTGGCAATAGTATAAAACTAGTCTTTGACTTACAACCATTTGTCTTGTGACCATTTGAAGTTACAACGGCACTGAAAACAGTGACTTATGAGCGGTTTTCCCCACTTATGACCATTGCAGTATCCCCATGGTCACGTCAACAAAATTTGGATACTTGACAACTGGCGTGTATGTGTGACACTTGCAGTGTCTTGGGGTCATGTGATCACCTTTTGTGACTTTTTGACAAAGTCAATGGGAAGCTAGATTCCACTTAACAACTGTGTTAACGACTGCAATGATTCACTTAACAACTCTGGAGAGGTCGTAAAATGGGGATAAGTCATTTAACAACTGTCCTGTTTAGCAACAGAAATTTTCAGGGTTCAGTTGTGGTTGTAAGTCGAGAACTACCTTATGTGTAATTAGATTGTTAAATAGTGTACATAAACAGAATGTACCAGACATTTTCCAGACCTTTTGCGGTGGATTCTTATATGGTTTGAGCTGAAGTTACTAATGTTTTTATATAAATGTTTTTAAATTCAAGACAGAGAATGTCAAGTCATTATCGATGCCAGCTGCTACCTAACAATCACAAGATGATAAGAACAATATGCAGGGAATTCTTTCTATTGTCTTGCAATAATCTGGATGCAGCAGCTCCAGTTTACACATGCCAAAACGTAGGACGAAATGCAGATTCCATCACTTCAATTTCAGTCTCTTTCCACTCCTGCTTTCCTTTATTTCCTTGTCCTGACAAGAAATTCTGGAGGTCTCAAAACCTTTCAGTCTTTCAGTTGGCCCCATAAATATACTGCTCTATTATATAGTTTGATTTTTTTTTAATGGTTATCACAATTGCCTGTCTTCAGCAGTACAAGATAGAATCAGAGTTATGTAGGTTTCTTACTGGGAATTGAACACAGTTGAAGGTGAGTTACAATTGTTTTTTAGCTCTATGGAAGAGAATTTCATACAACTTAGAATAGAGAAGTAGCGGCTCCCTTTTGTCACCCCTCCTCCATGAGTTTTTCCACGTTTCAAAATTCCATTTCACCTTCATTTTCTGGCAATATACCCCATCCAACAATTAAGTAGAAATAGATCTACTAACTTGGATCAGTGGTGGGTTCCAGATCCCGTTCCAACCGGTATGGTTGGAACGGGCCCAGCATTGCCCACATGGAGGCGCGCGCATGCGTTGTAGCTGCCGTGACGCTTCCGCCTCTGCGATGCTCCAGCTGCTCGTTGGAACATCGCGCAGGCACTGTATGCACCATGCGCGGAAACACCGAAGGCTTTAAAGGACAGGTAAGGAGCTCAGGTGGCCCTCCGGAGCACCTTACCGGAAGGGTACTCAGTGCTCCGGGCAGGCTCCGGTACGCCTGTACTGGGGTGCACCACTGCAACCCACCACTGACTTGGATCAATACTTTCCAAATTGATAGATCTGGGCTTGCAGAGTACCAGAAGTTAAAATATTGTGGATTGTGGTTCAATGAAAGGTGTTGATAAATCAATGAAAGTCATAAATGTTTGGAGTGAACCCAGAGCAATTGCAACTGTTTCTGACAAATGAATTTTGAAAATGAGTTTAGTGACTACACTTCCATATGTTAAACCATGGTTTGATTCACCCTGGTTTAATGAATGAACTCCATTTGACTAAGTTTATAAAATTTGTAGACTTACAGGGGAGTCTAGATGATGTCCTCTACCCTAAACCCCTCTCTAGGATAAGAATCCTTGGGTTTCTTATGCTGTCCTTTGTTTGAAAACATTCAATGATGGAACACCCATAACTTTAGAAGGCAGGCTATTTCCACCGTTTAAGAGCTATTATGATCAGCAAACTAGTCCTTATTTTGAGATTGGAACTCTCTCTAAAAAACATTGGTTGTTGCCCAATTCTCAGGCAGTACAGAGAATAAATGCATGACTTGTGATGGCTCTTCAAGTATTCAAAGACTGCTATCATGTCTCCCCTTTGTCTTCTCTTCTTAAGGCTTAGACATATCCAATTCTTTTAACATTATTTCATAGAGGTTAATCTCCAGGATTTCATTGTCTTTGTTGCTCTTTCTCTACACACTCCCCAGTTTCTCAGCCGTCTTCTTTGTTTGGGGAAAGCAAACACCCAACCTCTATTGCCAATTGCTGTCGACTAATGCTGTGGATCACTTCCATGGTTTTGACATTATACACTGTACCTCTGTACCAGCCTCTGCTGCTGTAGTCAAAAACTACATTGGCTCTTTTGGCAGCTGCAGCACAGTGCTGCTTGTGCTTAATTTGTGATTTTCCAGAACCTTCTGCAACCACTGCCAAGCCAAGGTACCAATATGAGCATCTCAATTCACATCCCTGAATAGAATTTTGCTAAACAGAACTCCACATCTTTGAACCTTCAGTCTGTTTTGTGAGATAGTAACAATTTCCCGCCCCCCTCCATCTCTTGTGTTATCTGCAAATATGCTGAGCCCTCCCTTTTATGCCCGCATCTATGTCATTTGTAAATAGGCTGAAGAGCACCGGGTGCAGGGCGGAACGCTGTGAGATATTCCACTGCATAACCCTCTTTCATGCAACCCATACGAAATAATATGGAAGCTTCACATGTTTTCTGTGTGTTTTTTTTAGTACTGTGGTGCCCATACAATTTAGCCGTTCTGATTAAAAAGCGTAGCAAAAGCAACCCACTCAAATACTTTCCCCTATGTCTTCAGATAGCAGACGGGCTACTATTAGCAGCAGTTCCCAGGGCTGCCTCAAAAGGAAATCGCCTCCGAAAGCCGCATCTTTCACAAGCCTTTTCTAGCGCGCACGCGCGAGCGAGCCACAAAAAAGGAGCAAGATACTTTTTTTCTCCCACTCTGTCCAATCAGAATCGAATAGAGGTTGGCTAATCATGATAACTCCGCCCACTGGATCATGTTTTCCGGTTGTTAAGCTTGGACCTCTGATAACGCAACGCTTCTGTGCGAAAGCAGCGCTTGTCAGAAAACATCTGGTTTCTTCTGTGAAGAAGAAAGGTATTTCTCTTCTCCCCCCCCTTCCCCATGTAAGACGTGTGGTTCTTGAAAGCTCCTTTAAGCCAATGATGTACTCAGTCAATTCTTAAGTAATTGCAGGCTTGCACATGAAAAGTACGGTAAGCTGTACTTTACAGAAACATAAGGTTTTTTTCCCCCAGCCATGGAGGAATTGCTCTTTCAATTCATCAAGCCATCAATAGGTCTTGTCCCTCAAATGGCTGATTCTTGAAAAGTGATGGTGTGTCATTAATATTCATGAAATAAACTTAGCGAGTGATATTTATTAATACACCCAAACTCCTCACAGCATTAAAGTGCTTTGGGGAAAAAAGATATTCTCATATCATTCTGTGATTTTTCCTTATTTTACTGGAGCAATGACATGTCCAGAGCTACTGACCTTTTGCACTAAAAATAAGCAAAGTGTCCGGTGACTCCTTAACAGTTAACATCTTTTTTTTTTTACAGCATTGCTTCTATTAGAACTCAGCTGTTTATGAATCTCTGAGAAAGCTTTATCTGCCATAAACTCTAGGCAGTATTAAGGAACAGGAGCTACTCCTTGAAATGGGGGTTACTTTGAGTAAGCAAAAGTCAATTCAAAATCCATAGGAAAGAAATGCCTTTATTAGTGAACTTAACTTTATTCACAAGATCTAGCAATCAAAGTCTCGACGTCAAAACAAGATGTCGAGGAAGCCACAAAGAGCATAAGAGAGAGATAGCCTTAGAATTGCTTTGACAGTCTTTTTTTTTTTTTTAAATAAACCTCTAACTAAAGTTGTGTTTTGTTTGAGGGTCCATGGATGTTCCCTGTATTTCCATGTGGCTTTCTTACATTGAGCAGCTGATCTGATGGCTTCTGAATTGACCAATCTACTGTTTAATGTATGGGACACTCACATTTGAGAATGGTCAGTTTCTCATTGACAAGAACTTCCTGTCCTCCTGGCTGTCTCCCTTCCACCTTTTCCATATACCAGCAAGACTTTTCATTGGAGATAGAGAGGAAGAATGCCTTGTAATCTTATTCTCTTGCGAGGAAACAACGTTTTGATAAAAACACCAAAGAGGTACTTTCCCAAGGGGTGTGTGTGACTGACTGGAGTGCTGCTTTTTGTACGCCTAGATTGGTCAGCTGTTTGAGGTCAAAGATAGTGAGGACACCTGCAGGTCCATTCCAACTTATTTCTCAAGTTTGGGTCTGTGGTAAAAATAGTGTAAATGTGGCAGTGTGCTTCACCACATGGTTAGGGAAAGAATATTAAAACAGAGTAAAATTGTGAGCTTGATTTATTGAATTCTTGAATGGCACAAGCTATATCAGGGGTGTTAAACTCGATTTCATTGAGGGCTGCATCAGGTTGCATTTGACCTCAGAGAGCTGTGGTGGTGGCCAGGGTGGGTGTGACCAGCTTGATGTCACTTGTGTCACGGTGCCTGTGGCGGTATGAGTGCTCTGGAAGTGAAAATGGGCTTCCAAGCTCATTTTCAACCACAAAGGCCTCCTGTCGCCCTCTGCCAGCGAAAAGGAGCTCGGGGGCCTCCACACCCCTTGCGAGCTCCATTTTCACTGGCAGAGGCACTGCGGGCCGATCGTTCGCTGTTTCCAGGGCGGCCCTGTGGGCCAGATCTAAACACCCTGCGGGCCAGATCCAGCCCTCGGGCCTTGAGTTTGACACCCCTAAGTTAGATCAAATGTAATATTCTAGCTATTACCAAGAGGACATTCACATGAGGGTCCTTTTGCAGTTTGGAACCTTTCTGGACCTGTCCACTTCCACAATATTGACAGATCCCTAGAACTGTGTGGATGTATTGGTACAGTAGCCTTTGAATAGGAAGCCATGATAATTCTTTGAAGCTCTGCAGTACTGTCAGCCCATTCTGGTTTCAGCCTACCTCAAATCCCCATAGGTGAAAATTCTATTTTCTCTTCAAGTAGCATTTAATACTTGGGGTTTAGGGCGGTTGACTATTTAATTAGATAGTTGATCAACTATCAACTTCATTTGAAGGCAATGAGAATGGAAATAATGGAAAAATAAAAGTATACCAATTCTTCAACATTATGATGTTTGAGCCTATCACAGTGCCTTTGAACTGGAGCTTTTATTATTTTGAGCAACAACTTATACAGTCCTTTACATGGTGTAAAGGGAATTCTGTGCTGAAATAACTATCCTAAACTAGCAAATGGGGAAAAATTATTTAAAGAAATTAGTAGTAATTCTTTTTAAAAAAGTGAATTCATTTGGAAGGAGGACAAATTTTTCAGGCAGAAACTCTTTCACTCTGTTTCTATTTGCCAAGAGAGGAAATAGCAATTGACAAAGAGAAGTACCGTAATGGTAGTCCCAATGTATTCAATAATACTTACCAAGAATAAAGTATGGGTACTACTGCTGTTGCCCAGAAATCACCGGAACCACTGGAGTGTTGATTTCCACATTGTAATATGGAATTTATTACCTTGAATTCAGCTGAGTATAGCCTCAATTATTGTATAAATACTGTACACATGTACAAGGATATCCATTTACAATTTTGAGATAAGAGATGTTACACAAATGTAGGAAAAAAAAATCTAGTAGTAGTAGTAAGCAAATACAATTGAAACAGTTATTTTTTAAAAATAAATAAATGTAGTGTTAGTCTTGTTCATATCTTCTGTCCCTGACACCCTTGCTTTCTCTGGGTCTATATGGTGTTTTGTGCATTGAATGATGTTCTTTAAAGCTCTTGCCATCAATTCTTTAGTCAATTAAGGCCTTCACATAAGATTTTCCCATAAAATAAGACCATGACTACCTACCTGAACCGGGAGGGCACTCGCAACAGTCACTCATGCCCTTGTGACCTCAAGACTGGACTACTGCAATGCGTCCTACATGGGGCAGCCCTTGAAGAGCATTTGGAGACTTCAGCTCGTCCAGAATGCAGCCGCTGCGCGAGCGATTGTGGGTGCACCTCGGTACACCCACGTTCACCTATCCTCCGCGAGCTGCACTGGCTACCGATTGGTCTCCGGATATGCTTCAAGGTGCTAGTCGTCACTTATAAAGCCCTTCATGGTATTGGACCTGAGTACTTGAGAGGCCGCCTGCTGCCAATTACCTCCCAAAGGCCCATTAGATCCCACAGATTAGGCCTCCTCCGGGTCCCATCTACTGGCCAATGTCATCTAGCTACTACCCGGAGGAGGGCCTTCTCTGTGGCTGCTCCGGCCCTTTGGAATGAACTCCCCACAGAGATTCGGACACTACCTCTCTCAGGCTTTCCGCAAAGCCGTTAAAACCTGGCTGTGCCGGCAGGCCTGGGGTTGACGAGTTCCCTTCCCCTCTCGAATTGTGTGACTGTTGATTGTCTTTTAATTCTCTTTGTACCTTGTTTGTTGTATTCCTTTCTTGTCACCCGCCCCCCCTTGGGTTTCTTAGCTGCCCTGAGTCCCTCCGGGAATAGGGCGGCATATAAATACAATAAACCTTATAACCTTATAACCTTATGACTAAAGTACAAACAGTATTCCCCCCACAAAATAGCCAAGGCAATTCTATGCAAAATAGGATCACTAATCTAGTGATTACATTGCAAAACTATGTATTGTTTATATAGTGATTTAGCATATTGTTAGCCATATCCCATTATTTGGGAAGGACACACGGACACATTCAGGATGTATTATTTAAATAGGATGATGGCAATGGTAATAATATCTAAAAGTTCATTCGAAAATCAACGCAAAAGTTCTAGGAGCCAACTAGCTTTGATTCTCTTAAGTGAATGGTTTTATTTTTTTCTTGTCAGATTCTGAATTATAGCTTGTAGATTGTGAATTATAGCTTGTAGATTGTGAATTTGCAGATTACAGAATGGTGGGAAAAGTTGTCTAAGACAGATAATTTCTTTAGCAATAGAAGTTCAACTCTCTACATGATCTGTGAATCAGGCACTGCATATGTTTTCCAGAGCAGTTTTCTCCAACCCGGAGGTCATTCATATGTGTGTATTTCAATACCTAGAATTCCCATGACAGCATTTGTTTTTTCTAATTAATAGATAAAGCAAAGCATATTATATATGTGTTTTAAAATCCCACCTTAATAAAAAAAGCATGAATGCTTGCAAATAAAACACAAAACTTAATGGAGGGAAGGGTTTAGCTAGCCATCTTCAATTTGTAAGCCTATATATCAGATGCTCAAAGAGAACTCTGAGAAGAGCCTCAGAGAAGTTTAGAAATCCTTCGTTCTGCCAAACCTCTTGCAGTATGATTTTTGAAAGGATGGTATGGCAGGAATCCACACCATTGAAAAAACTGTTGTATTCTTTCCTAGAAGGGACAAAGAACAAATATTTCAGCTGTTCTTTTAACTGGTAACCCTTTCCAGGTAATAGATTTGGGGAATTATCAACTGGTTTTTTTTCCTTGCCAAGTTCGAAGTTCATATTCTTGTTTTGAAGCAAAACAGATCAGTAAAATGGCAAAGCTGCATAGAAAGTTCAAGCTTTTCAGCTATTTTTAATAGATGGCAAAAGGCATCCTGTTCAAGCCCATTAAAAAACTCAACTTGTTTCCTAAACTGCCATCTATTTATATATAAATCAAAGATAAAATCACTGTAGAATCTAAGTCTGGAGCAAAGGTATATTCCAAGATAGTGTTTCTGAAATATATGTACATTAACCGCTTACATGTCAAATTGATACCCAGTGCCACAAATCTCTGCCAAGTTGTCATTTACTACACTTCAAAACAGCAATATTTCAGCTCCTCAATCCCTCCATACTGTTTACGTGTTGAAGGGATCATCTTCCCTTTTGCAGCCATTGGATACTGAGGACAGGATGGGACCATCATGAACCTCTCTTGCAGCTGACCAATTGAAAAGTACAAAACATCTCCATGATCGCGTCTACTATTCTGATTCAAGATATAGATAAATACTGCAGATAGAGCCACAGCACATACACACACACACAAATCACAGAAAGCAAAAACAATTTAAAGAAACCACAAAAGTAATTCCCCACTCCCTTCAAAAAAATGAAATATTTGTTTTAAATGGCAAGCACATGCAAGCAAACATATCCATGTTTTTACTATATGTGCGATTGGACATTTGTAAAATGGGGACACAACTGAGGCATTTATAAGAGAAAGCCTGGCTGTCAAGTCATTATTACCCTGAATTTCAAATGTATTTGTTTTCTTCTGTCATATGTTATGGCATGCAAGTTATATGTGACACTGACACACAATGCTGTAGCCATGAACTGACTTTGGCTGGTTGAGGCTGATATGGGCACATTATTGTTCGCTTTCCGTCACCCATTCATTCTTTCCCTCCCTCCCTCCCTCCCTCCCTCATTATAATGTTAAACAAAGTTTTTTAATTTTTTTGTTACATATTTAACTTCTTTTATAAACAAAGTGTTGTCCAGTTTTCTCCCTCTTTACATTTTCTTTCATGCATAGTTCATTTTACATCATATTTCTTTTACATTTCAGTCATCTTATTTTCATTCCATATTCTTCCACTTAGTTTTTAATTTCTTCTTAATATATAAACACTATCATTATTTGCCCTCGCTAAATTAATCAATGCAACATATCATTTCCATCTATTATTCTGTTTTACACTTAATAACGTATATCCTGATTTAATTATATAGTAAACATTTCATTTATTAATTATTCACAAGAATACTATAATCTATTTCCCTCACTATATTGAATGATGGCTGTATTTATTAGTAAATCCTTTCTTCTTTCCTCCATTTTTCTCTTAGTTTCTCAGGAACTTTACTTCTCTCCTATTCTCTTCTCTCCACCCTTTACCTAGTTTTTCCTCATTATTGTGCTCTGCCAAGCTGGCTTAGGTTGCAGGAAAAAATGGACACTGTACTTTTTAAACTTGACAACTTAAGAAGTGTGGACTTCAACTCCCAAAATTCCCTAGCATGTTGATCTACAACAGGGGTGTCAAACTGGTGGCCCAGCCCAGCTCCGCAAAGGGGAAAACATAGTGAAAAATCACATGACAGTACGTGACACAGCGAGTTTGACACCCATGATCTACAATGTCTGATTTAGAAAAAAACTGGTCTAGAATGTCTTGATATTCTAAAAAGGAGTGGATGAAGCATGCCTGACATGCCTTTGGAAAGTAGCAGTCTTCTGATAGACCACTGGGCCTGTTATTAAACATAGGGTTAAAATAAAACCAATCTCTCTCTTTTCATTTGTTACTTTAAGAAAAAAAATTAATTAAGAAAAACTAGTTAAATTCTGCAACATTAACAAATGTTTTGATAAATTTACTTCATTTCTAAATCAGAGGAAGTGTCTTTTCCATTTCTTAAAACTTTAGCATGTTGATTGTTTATACAGACATCAACTGTATTCATATGTTTTATTGAGCTATAATGATTGTTTTATTCCCATCTGTTGTATTCACCAATAAACAAAGATAATATCATTAAACAAATGTTCAAGAGTCTTTCGCTGGATCCAAGGGGGAAAAAAGAAAGGGGCTGTGGGCTGATTTAACAGGGAAGAAGCTACATTGCTGGTTCTGCCTCCAAAAAACTGTCAACATGTTTTGTTGTTTTTGCCAACAAAGAGTTTGGCACATTTATTACCTTTTTTATGACTTTGGAAAGGAAGGATGTGCCATTTTTCTTATTCATGCTATTTTGCTGTCCCGCCTGGGATAATTTCAGGTGCAACCACTTGCTAGCAACTCATTATCTTGTAGCATTATTAACGTGGAATATCTGGAGCTGGAGTAAAAGTGGCAGGTGTTCTCTGCCAGATTCCCTTCTAACTCAAGTGACAGGAAGGCTGATTGATCTATTACAGGCTACCAGTTTTCTGGAGCTTCTGTGTGTGGGGTGGGGAATGGTCCAGGGCAGTGTTTTTTCAACCACTGTGCCGCGGCACACTAGTGTGCCATGACATAGTGTAAGGTGTGCCGTGGGAAAAACACCTTATATATAGTCAATATAGGCACAGAGTTAATTTTTAAAACATTTTCTAATGGTGTGTGCCTCGTGATTTTTTTCATGAAAAAAAGTGTGCCTTTGCACAAAAAAGGTTGAAAAACATTGGTCCAGGGTTAAAGGAGGGAGCTGTCTTAATGCATTGCAGCGTGCCCTGTCAGCAGAAAAACATTTTGAAAACAGAGGGTGGTTTAACTATCACACAGATGACTAGAAAGATAGGTGAAGCTACATTCACCAGGGTGGCCCCTTCTTCCATTGACTGGGATTGATGGTAATTTTTCCTACCTGATGCTGATTTTGGGAGAGAGGGGGAAGGAAGCCAGTGAATTTGCCAATCTCTCCCCTTAAATTGTCTTGCAGTAAAAATCGTAATTTGCAAGTAATCTGCAAGTCTTCCTTTGGCAGATTCCTTTGGCAGATCAGTTGGGACAGCACAAATTACTTAATGAGTTTTTTGTTGGCTTAGGAACTGGAGAGAATGCACTGTACCTCAACAGCACTTAGGAAGATCTTACAGATGTCCTCTCCAGATCTCTTACTGGCATGCCCATCTATTGACACCTACGGATTAATGTTGCTTATTAAATTAAACCAGGAAGTTTTGATTCTGCTAGGTAGCTCTTCTTTGAAATGTGACACAGTCCAGATGTGGGCCATTCTTGATGCAGGGATGGGCCGAAAGCAGGTCTGGATGTGCAACAGAAAAACATTGGCAAAGGTTTCTGATTCATTTGCTTTGATAATTCTGTCAACAAAAGAATACTGTTCAAATTAAGCAAGTTAAAAACTCAGAATAGATTTTTGTCTAGCATGCTTTAGAAAGGGGAATGGAAGGGGCCTGCTGTCTCCGAGCTGCTGGTTTTGAAAAATCTCATAATACTCTGGATGTACCTTGCTTTTTTTCTAGTTACTTCCAGCTAGTTAACGTGCTTGCACGGGGAACATTGCATGAATACATCAGTTAAGCTTTCCCAAAGTGATGAGTATCATAGGTCACAAGAATAAAAAAAAAAAGAACCACCACAGTCCTCCAATTATTTACTTACAAAAACCTTGAAGAAGCAGTTTCAACCGAGTAAATAACATGTGCCTGACCTAAGAGTAGGTCTCTGAACACCTCTGTTGATTCTTTTAGTCAAGGGCACAGTGTCAGCATAAGGCCTCTTGCTGGGTTTTTCCCCATGTGCCGTGTTATGTGTTGATTTATTTTTAACCGGAGTTGAATCTTTTGCATTTTGTGCTGATCTTTGATTTTAAGCAAATAATGACTGGCTTTGTCTCAGCTTAAGGGAAGAGAATGTATCAATGCTGCCCTAACTGCCAAGATAGCTCAAGTTAGCAAGGTAGGAAAAGTTGTTTTATCTTACTTTTGATTTGGTATTTAAATACAATCGTGCCAGCTACAAGTGGCCAGCTCCCGCTCTTAAACTACTATTTATTGAATAAGACAAAATAGGTTGTATTTGCACAGCACGTTAACTAATAAATAATAGTTTACGAATCACAATAGCTGGTTTTATAAAAAATATTAAATCATAATATGGTGAAACATGGGAACTAACCTCACAATTGATATGAAGATAAGAGTGGTGCAAAGAGCCATGGAAAGATACATGCCTGGCATAAGAAGACAAGATAGAAAGATGTGCACATGGCTTAGAGCAGTGTTTTTCAACCTTTTTTGTGCAAAGGCACACTTTTTCATGAAAAAAATCACGAGGCACACCACCATTAGAAAATGTTAAAAAAAATTAACTCTGTGCCTATATTGACTATATATAAAGTGTTTTTCCCACGGCACACCTTACACTATGTCACGGCACACTAGTGTGCCGCGGCACAGTGGTTGAAAACCCTGGCTTAGAGAACAAATGAAAGTATAGGATATCATCAAGAGAATAAAAGAATCGAAATGGAAATGAACGGGTCACATAGGAAGAAGAACTGATGGCAGGTGGACCAAGGCGGTCATAGAACAGATCTCATTTGATAAAAAGCGTCCATGAAAGAGATCTAAAACAAGATGGATCAACGACATCAGCAAGTATTGCGGGCTCACTGTATCGATTGGAAACATGCAGAAATGGCCTTCATCCTACAGTGGATAGACAATGGCTAAAGTGATAATGATGTTGATGATGATGAAACCAAAAGAAAAATTACCTTGTGGCAGATCATAATGCAACTGGTTGCCAGTTGCCAATGTAATTTTCTCCAAATAGGATCATTCAGTCAAGCTTATGAATGGTCACATTCTTTTCATCCCATCAAGACATTCTATGGCTTAGAACTGCTACATACCTTTCTGGTTTTGTTTTGGAGAATTAAATATGTCTACTAGAATAGTTGAAATATTATAAAAAGTTACATGGGTGTAAGTAATTTGAAATTTGAAATTTAATAAAATTTGTATGCCGCCCACTCCCTTGGGACTCTGGGCGGCTTACAGACAAGATAAAAAGCATTAAAAAAATTAAGATAAAAAAAATACAGTTGTTAAAATTGCACACCATCCATTCTGTCTAAGTGGGGCTGGACATTGATCAACAGCCCAGGCCTGCCGGAACAGCCAGGTCTTGGTGGCTTTTCGGAAGGCCGGGAGAGTGGTAAGGGTCCGGTAATCATTTAGCAACAGTATTTTTTAGCTTGCACTCAACCCCTAGTGATTTCAGGCTACTGTTGAGTAGATTTCTTGACAACCAACCATGTAGGTGCCTATTCTTCATACTCATACCCCTTCTTCCTCTTTCTCTTAGCAGAAACATGGCCAAGGCAAAGATTGTCGTCGTTGGGGCTGGTCTGATCGGTTTATCCACCGCTGTGTACATTTCAGACTCCATTACAAACTGCACTGTGTCTGTCATGGCTGATAGATTTTCTCCTAACACGACCAGCGATGTTGCTGCAGGGATGCTTATCCCACATCTTTATCCAGGCAAGCAAAATTACATTTCAGAAAGCAAAATCTGAAGTTGCCCAAGTATTTATATTATGTCTACTTTTTTCCCCAATTTTTACTTTGTAGCCCAAAATCAATTTTCTAGGAAGTACAGCTGCGGTTTTAAGAGACATTTTTTCCAGCCTCTTAACTGGTACATTTTGAGTAAGACAGCTGGAGCTGCTGTAATTTATTCAGAAGAAACGATATCTGCTTATCTTTAAGACTAGATGCCTTTCTAAAATTTCCAGAATAACTCCATGCTCTATGATGGTACAAGCTATTACTTTCTCCGGACAGTGTTATGGTCTATCTTACCTTGAATCTAGGGAATAATAGTATCCTGACATTTTACACATGTCATTCTAGTTGTACATATGGTTATATGCCATGACACAATTGTGATGATATGATGACGTGATGATACAAATTGTGTTTGGCAATAGGTTTCCAACACATAGCAATAGCAATAGCAGTTAGACTTATATACCGCTTCATAGGGCTTTCAGCCCTCTCTAAGCGGTTTACAGAGTCAGCATATTTCCCCCACAACAATCCGGGTTCTCATTTTACCCACCTCGGAAGGATGGAAGGCTGAGTCAACCCTGAGCCGGTGAGATTTGAATAGCCGAACTGCAGAACTGCAGTCAACTGAAGTAGCCTGCAGTGCTGCATTTAACCACTGCGCCACCTCGGCTCTAGGTATAGGTTCCCCTCACACATATGTGCTAGTTGTTCCCGACTCTCGGGGGCGGTGCTTATCTCTGTTTCAAAGCCAAAGAGCCAGTGCTGTCTGAAGACATATCCGTGGTCATGTGGCTGGCATGACTAAACGCTGAGGGCGCACGGAACACTGTTATCTTCCCACCAAAGGTGGTTCCTATTTTTCTACTTGCATTTTACATGCTTTCCAAACTGCTAGGTTGGCAGAAACTGGGAGCTTACTCCGTTACGCAGCACTAGGGATTCAAATGGCTGACCTTTCTGATTGACAAGCTCAGCGTCTTAGCCACTGAGCCAGCACGTCCCTTGCTTCCACACATGCATATATTCTACAATTGGCCTATATGGGACTTTCCTATTTCATCTATAAAGTTCACATGATTTGATTTAAGTTCCTCATTTCTTGCATTAGACTGTACAAAGAGGGAGTCTCAATTAGGTGAAAAGGTGATGCTGGCTTGTTGCACTCGATCTCCTTCTAACAAGTAATTATTTAGTCAGATTCTGAATGGTATCAATAACAGAATAACCAGGAGTGGGAGAAGCTTTCTTGGAGCCATTTTTTTTAAACTTAGGATACTCTTTACGGTTGGCCTCATTTTGTGAGAAAAATGTAACACACTTAAAGGATTTACACTTTCGTTGTTTAGCAGTTACAAATGGATGGCTTACATTCCCTCTACAATCACAGGCCAAGGCTGCCTCAAAGGTTGCCCACTGTGTGTCTGCCATTGTGCCTCAATGTCTACGCAACAGCCTCTTCTGTTATTCTGAATTCTTGTCCAGAGGGTAGGACAAGAAGTAATGGGTGGAAGCTTGTTAAACAGAGAGCCAATCTAGAAGTAAGGGGAAATTTTCTGACAGTGAAAACAATTGATCAATGGACTAGCTTGCCTCCCGAAGTTGTGGGATGCTCCATCATGGGAGGTTTTCAAAAATAAACTGGACAGCCATTGGGATCATATAAGGCTCCTGACTTTAGCAGGGGTTGGAGTAGAAGACCTCCCTGGTCCCTTCCAGGCATATGATTCTATGTTCTATAAATTCTGTAACTACATCTGCATCTAAACATATGTACTAGCTGTCTATCTTGGGAGCTAGTAGCTCCTGTTTTCAGCTGCATTTATAGTTAGGACTCACAGGAAGAATCCAGCATTATTTTGTGTAATTAGCCTCTATGTCCGTCATGGAGAACCTATGGGATGTGTGCCAGAAGTGGCATGCAGAGCCATCTCCGGGCACGCCAGCTGTTGCCTGTTGCGTGTGGGAGCGCTGGAAACCAGAAGAGCAGCTCCCTGGCATACATGCGCGCCCCGGGAAGCTGAGCTTCCAGTTTCCAGCACCGCATGCACGCCAGCCAGCTGGTCTTTGCACATGTGGGAGCACCAAAAAGAGGAAGAGCAGTTCCCTGGCATGCATGCATGCACTGGGAAGCTGCTCTTCTGGTTTCCAATGTTCTCCCCCCACGTGCTTGTGTGCTCCCATTTTGGCACTCGGTGCCGAAAAGGTTCACCAACACTGCTCTATGTCAGGGTTCCGAGTAGTGGCCCAATCACTCTATGCAAACCAAACTATTGTCACATATCACTTTATTCCACATGTTTAGCGAAATGTGGAGAAATAGGTCATAAGGAAGAGTTCTGCTCTTGCTGGAGGAGAGGAGTGAGAAAAGACCATGGTGATTCCTCTTCTTTCTCCTCTACAACTCCTTGTCGTTTGGGAAAATGTGTCCTGGAGGTCTGGATGACCTCCCAAAATAGCATGAATAGTATGGAGATTTTGGAGCTGAGATGTTTCACAGACCCCATCTTCGTCCCTTGCTTCCTGTGTGGAATCTGCTTGATTCTCAAACTTTCTCTTAGCAGTTTGTATCCATACATAAATTTCAGCGCAGCCCATTTATGTCTGCTTTTTCTGGATTTTCTTAAAATGCTTTCCCTCCATTTGAAATGTGTTTTTCTTTCTTCTCTACAGGCACACCTGTTGATCAGCAGAAGCAGTGGTTTAGGGAGACTTTTGACCATCTGTTATCCATCTGTAATTCCTCAGAGGCCTCAGAAGCTGGGATTCACTTGGTATCTGGGTGAATATAGAGTTCATTAATGCTTTTGTGATTTCTTTCAGCGTTGTGCTGAGCAAGCTTCTTTATTAGGACAAATTTGGGAGGCATATAATACTGGGGTGGGCGGGCAAGGAGAGAACGTCTTGAGTTCTGCAGAAGAAAAACAGAACACAAACATTTATTTTAGATTTATATCGTAATCCTTAAACTGGGTTCAGAATTTATTTAGGGAAACATTAATATATTGTAGTAGCACTTGTTTTTCCCTTTAAAAAAAAAGCAAGTTTCAGTTTTCAAAAGCTTACCTTTGGCCTATGATTTTTATAATGTGCTGTTGATATATATAAGAGATTTACTAACTTTCACAGTACTTTATATTCAAAGGCAGCAAGTAACATCAGAAGATAGAATTGCTCTCAAGTCCTGCCTCTGGGCCTTCCAACAGTGCATCTGTTTGGTGACTATGAGAAATAGGATGCGGTACTAGATTGATCTTGGCTACATTTAGTTGGACTTCTCTTCGTTCACACAGAAAGTTGTGATGGAATTGGGAACTTTGGGATGGGCTGAGCAGAGGGAGGGGAGAAAATCTGAATGACCATATAATGAGCAGTGGCGCAGTGGTTAGAAGGCAGTACTGCAAGCTACTTCTGCTGATCACCGGCTGCCAGCAGTTTAGCAGATCGAATCTTGCTAGGCTCAAGGTTGATTCAGCCTTCCATCCTTCCGAGGTCGGTAAAATGAGGAGCCAGATTATTGGGGGGCAACATGCTAACCAGTGGTGGGATTCAAATTTTTTTACTACCGGTTCTGTGGGTGTGGCAGGGGAAGAATACTGTAAAATCTCCATTCCCTTCCCACTCCAGGGGGAAGGTTATTGCAAAATCCCCATTCCCTCCCGATCAGCTGGGACTTGGGAGGCAGAGATTAGATGGGGGTGGGGCCAGTCAGAGGTGGTATTTACCGGTTGTCTGAACTACTTATAATTTCCAGGTTCTCCAGAACTGAACCTGCTGAATACCATTTCTGATGCTGACTCTGTAAACCACTTTTAGAGGGCTGTAAAGCACTGTGAAGCAATTGTGCAATTGCAGAAGTTGGGACGCCCTTGCAGTCAATACTTGAGGCACTGTTTTTCTGAGCACCTTGTGTGCCGTTCAGGGTCAACTAAGTGACTTCCCTGCTCCCTAGAGCAGTCCTTGGTTCACATCTGCTATCTTTCTTCTATAGCTGTAAGATGGCAAGGTTGTTCTGACCTAGGTTTCCTGAGAGCATGAAGCAAACTCCTTGTTCCAACAAAAAACCCTTTTATTAAGTTACTGTGAATTCTGCTGATTCACATTCAGCAAAGTCTTTCAAGGGAGCCTTCCCCAGACTCCAGGACTGCCCCATGTTCCTCCCCAACCTCCTCACTGTCAAAATCTGCTGCCAGCTCCGTAGGCTGCTGGCAGGCCACAATAAAGGTTGCCAGGGGAGACTTAACTCCAGTCGCACTCATCACCAAGAGGCAGCACATGACCAGGTCATCCTTATTTGGATTCCTCAGATGTAAGTAACCGGATTTATTTTGTGGGATTTGAACCCTTCACCAGGAATTAAACTCATAGACCATCACACTTTTAGATGATCGCCTATGGTGCGTTGGCTTTAACAGCTACCCAAGTCCTAAGGCTCAACAGTTGTAGGAAAGGATATCTAGAAGTTCCTTGAGAACAATAGCAATACCAATAGCAGTTAGACTTATATACTGCTTCATAGGGCTTTCAGCCCTCTCTAAGAGCGTTTACAGAGTCAGCATATTGCCCCCACAGTCTGGGTCCTGATTTCACCCACCTCGGAAGGATGAAGGCTGAGTCAACCCTGAGCCGGTGAGATTTGAACAAGCCGAACTGCTGAACTGCAGTCAGCTGAAGTAGCCTGCAGTGCTGCATTTAACCACTGCGCCACCTCGGATAAGTGTATATACAATCCACTTTGCCTTAAG
Source organism: Thamnophis elegans (assembly GCF_009769535.1). Lineage (NCBI taxonomy): Eukaryota > Metazoa > Chordata > Lepidosauria > Squamata > Natricidae > Thamnophis > Thamnophis elegans. Next base: position 31,878,370 of record NC_045544.1, on the reverse strand, counting down.
CTCTCCAAGCAAAAAAATAACAGATGTTATCCCACACATGGGAAGTCCTGTAAGACTCCATATAGCTCTAGCAGAGGTTTTTCTTGGTCTCCCCATGCTTGGTTTTTTCCTTGGCTTTGGTAGATAAGTTTAATATTTTTAAAACAATATTTTTCCTGGTTGAACTTGCTGCTTGGAATCATTTAGAAATACCCTTCTCTTCTTTTATAAGCATGGATTGTCTTTATTTCCTAAGGCTTAGATAGATGTTTAGAGGAGCTCGTGTTTATTGAAAATAGGCAATTGCAACCTGCGAGGTTAAAAAGATTAGAATGGCTAACTGTAGCCTACTGAATCATTCACTTCTTCTAGTCTGATTAACAGTTTTATAGTGACAACAGTAACAAAAACAACGAATCAATTAGTATGGTATCCAAACTTCTATTATCAACATGTTCACTGTTTTCTTATTTTGAATTTCAGAACAGTGAATAGTAAATATGTATTCAAATTTGCAGAAATATATGTTTAATTTTGGAATATGTAGAAGCTGTGGCAGCTTCTATTTATTTAAAGATAATTAAAACATACACTGGTGGTGCCTAAACGTCATATTAACATGTGGCTGAGGAAGTCAACTTTGCTTGTTTTATTTGATGAATTTTTAAAAGCTTGCTTTTGAAAAAAATATTTCAGGGTGGGGAGAGACCATTAAGACCAAAAATGTCTGTGTTTTACACCCTTATTCTCTTAAATATGAACAAGCTGGCAAATATTTAAGGACATTCCTGAGGAGAAGACGCCATTCTGGTGTGATGTGGTTCTGGCCTTTCGCTCAATGACTGAAAAGGAGCTGAAGAGATTTCCACAGCACAAATATGGTCAAGCTTTTACCACACTGAAATGTGACTGCCCATCGTATTTAATTTGGCTGGAGAAAAGGTATGGGTTTTTATTCACTTTTTTTTAGGTTGAAATCAGCAATACAGTAAAGAAATCTGACCTAAAACTTTTGGCGCATTTTACACTTAATCCTTTGTTTTCCCAATTCATTGGTCCTTTCCTGTCAAACTCATATAATAATGGAACAGGATAAGGCCTAGTTTTTAGGTCTGTATATTGTGGTGGTCTAAATCCCAGCAAGCAAATAAAATATAATCTCTTGTCAGTTAAGGCTTCCTTTTTGAGCACACCTCTTTATAATATAGTATTTACAGATTAACTTTTACATGGAGATTCAGGGATAAGTGGGGATTTTTCTTCTTAAAAACCTACAGGTTACTATTAATGGGTTACTGTAGGGAGGTAATTTAGAAAGATGTCCCACCAAGAGTAAAATTCCTCTCCCTCAGACCGATGACTTTAAAAGCAGGAATCAGTAATTGTGCCACTCTGCACTGATCTATTTCCTATATGTGTGTTTTTCTTTGCCACCATATACTACATAGGATCCAACAATTAGAATATAAGATATGGCAAAGTTAGACAAAAACAGTTGCTACACCACCAAGCATTCAGCATTCAGGAGAAAGCTTCAGATTCCAAAGATGTAACATTTTGGTGTCTGTCCTTTTGTCAAATAAGCAAAGTGGACTGTTCAACGAGTGTCAAGTAAAAGATCATTTATTAGGGATCTTAATGTGCCTGAATTAATTTAATTGGGTTCTAAATCGCTATAGCAAAGTACTTTATCTTGGAACTTTGCATTAACCAGATCTCCAGCTTGAGGCATTTGATTGCATTGAGCCTATTATTTGACACCCTCTATTAGTGCAATCTTATATAGGCAGTTTATAATCCTGGGTTATAATTTATTTTGATTATACCTTCCGATTTAACTCTGAATATGAATTCAGCTGTATATGAATTAAGACATCCATGGTGAAAATTTCAATGGTGTACACATTGGAATTCAGCCAAAGACCCTGAAGTTCTTCTTAAAAACAGAACAACATATGGGAAGATCGCAAAGGAAGGACTTTGTAATTTGGAAGCCCTTGTAAAAATGTAAGAATGAGGATGGCAATTGTATGATGAAAGCTTTGTCCAGAGACAACCCCAGATTCATTTATCCTGGCAGCTTCTTTTAACAGTGATTGTAGAAACTGAAGATCACGCCTGTTGGAGCAGACCAGTCTCTTTGCTCTGGCAATGGTGAAGCCAAACTCGCGAGATGCCATCGGGCAGGATGTGAAGATAATTGCTCTCTACCATTGTTGGCTTCCATGAACTGGCTAATATGTCAGTGTCTAGATTTAAAGTATAATCCTTTCAACAACATTAGTAGCCTTATTCTTTTATGTAAATTGGTGGCTGTAACCACAGCCTGTAGAAGGGTGCTGCATCAGGAGTGAAATCAATTTACCTTTGCTGCTGGTTCACAAATCTATAGCCTCTGCATTTTGATGCATGCACAGAGTGTCAAAAACGGGACGTGATGACGTCTGGGTGGGTGGGTGGAGCCTCCCGCCACCACCGCTACTGGTTTGCCCGAACCGGATAGAACTGACTGAATTGCACCACTGTGTTGCATGGATTAAGAGTGATATAGGAACAAAATTCTACCTTAAATCTATCCGGGATTACCAATCATTCAATTTTATCTGGTGATGTTGGATTCTAGCTGGATATTAATGTGTGCTCAGAAATGATGCTCTTCTTTTTCCCCAGGAATAGTGTAGCATTTACATCTGCACCTGTTTCTGGACCTAAGCAAGTGACCATCATTTCATCTTACATCAAGGAGAATTTTTATGCCTAAAATAATATATGCATCATCTGGTTTTTAGTCATGAATTTATCAGCCTCCAACATGCTGGGCAGGCTGATGTTTTTTGTGATTTTTCCCAGCCTGATGCTGCTTGGTGATAATGCTGACTGGAGAGGACAGGAGTGGTGGCCCAACATATCTAGATCAGTGTTTCTCAACCTTGGTGACTTTAAGTCCTGTGGACTTAAAGTCACCAAGGTTGAGAAACACTGATCTAGAGGCACTTTCCTCTGGAAGACAGCTTTTGTGTTATAGGCCAGAGATGCCTTTTAAACATTTGGTCATTTTTACAGTTTTGCATTCGAGAGTGAGGTGACGGAGAGCACAAGTCAAATATTACCAACAATTAGCTGGTCATTGGGTTGTATTGTTGTTTGTACCTGTATTCAGCTCTGGGCTTCTTGTTTTACATTACCTATCAGTGAGTGCTTTTTCTTCTTCTCCCAATCCTACCTGCTGTCTCCTGGGATGCACAGGCCCTGTCATGTTTCATTTTTGTTGTTCATTTCATCAACAACACTGAACATAGTACTGAGACTCCGTGAAGCTAGAGGATCCATTTAATATTTATCAGGTGGTCTTGTGGGCAGAGACTTTGGTTGCCTCTCATTTCTGTTTTACTCTTTTGTGATTTCCCACAGGAGTTTCCCTTCCTCAGTGCAATGCCCTGACACAAATCCATTGCAGGGAGGGCTGATCAGCTTCCTTGAACGATGGCATAGGTCCAGTGAGCTGAAAAACATGATTACAATTTCTGCTGATAAATGTGCAGTTTATTAAACATCATTTCAGTGTCCCAACCACTATTTCTGGTACTTTATCAAAAGACACCCCAAGGGAATCAGTCATAAACTACTTGGCTGGAATGCATGAACCACCAAGTTGGCTAATAAGAATTTTCATTGGGAGGGCAGCCCCTGCTACGAAGGTGACGTTGCTTGCAAGCATATTCAGTTATAAAAAGTTCTGCCAAGTTCAAATCTTAAAACAATTGCATGTTGGCACAAACTGGGAAATAGAAAACTAAGATTGGACTTTGAGAAATATGCTCTCTGACGATATTGTGTAATGTCCAACAAAGATTCACATGCTTCATTAAGCAGTCCAGGACTTTGGTTCTGGGTAGCAGGAGTTCTTTCATCCATATTAAGTTGTAATTGTTGCTTTTTATTAACTGAGAAGATTTCCCAAATCACACTTCTCAGAATGTGGGGATTGTGTTTTTGAGCAGAAACCCGACAGCACTTTTAGGATCCCAATCCATATCATAAAGAAGAATAGAAATTTCTGCGAATTTCTTCTGCAGAAATGAAAATTTGGGACATTTTGGCTTGAGAACGAAACTAACATTTGCCGAGAAACAAACTGAACAAACACACCCAAACTCAGATCTAATCAGAATATCCGTCCTCTGCTGTCTGACATACTGCAAAGACAAAGTGGCACAGGGAAACTTTTATTCCCCAGGGATTTCCTTATAATTTTCATAAAATTCAGACTCCGTTTGAAACAGATTTTTTTGCAGTTTGAGGCTGGATGCATCAGTTTGATGACACTTCTATCTTACACAGTGTCTGGAAACTTAGTTTCACAATTGCCATGTGGTATTAAGCCCCAATAGACAAAACTCTAGCATTTTTGTGGAAACAGAAAACTCGGTGTGATTCTTTGGATCCTGACTGCATGTTTTTGTGAATCCCCATTAAAGAAGGGAACCAGTTCTGGTGGCAAGGGGAACCTATAATTAGCTAGAAAGTTCCTGTACACTATTCAAAAACTTTTTTTCACTCCAAAAACACAAACTCTTCTTTTTTTGGAAAACAATGCCACCAATCATAATTTTAATTGCAGAGTAGAATAGAGTAGAATACAATAGAATACAACAGAACAGAACTGAAAGGGATCTTGGAGGTCTTCTAGTCTAGCCTCCTGCTCAAGCAGGAGAATCTATACCATTTCAGATAAGTGACTGTCTAGTTTCTTCTTAAAAACCTCCAATGATGGAGCACCCATGATTTCTCAAGGCAAACTGTTCCACTGGTTAATGTACTCACTGTTAGGAAATTTATCCTTAATTCCAGATTACTTCTCTCTTTGATTAGTTTCCAACCATTGTTTCTTATCCTACCCTCTGGTGCTTTGGATAATAATTTGGCCCCCTCTTCTTTGTGGCAGCCCCTCAAATATTGGAATACTGCTATCATGTCACCCCTTATTCTTCTTTTCTTTAGACTAGCCTCAACCTTTTTTTTTGTACTATGGTGACCAAAATTGGTTGCAGTATTCCAGGTGTGGCCTTACTAGGGTTTTATAAAGCAGTGCTAATACTTCATGTAATCTTGATTCTATGCCTCTGTTTATACAACTCAGGATTGTATTAGCATTTTTGGCTGCTGCTGCACACTGCTGGCTCATATTTAAGTGATTGTCCACTAGGACTCCAAGGTCCCTCTCACAATTACTGTTTTTGAGCCATGTCTCACTTAATCTGTACCTTTGATTTTTTTTCCTGCCTAAATGTAAAACTTTGCTTTTCTCCACGTTAAAATTCATTTTGTTGGATAGTTTGTCAAGATCTTTTTGGAGCTTGTGTTCGGGGTTGTTGGTTATTCCTGCCAGTTTAGTGTCATCTGTAAATTGAATACCAAATTTTCAGGAATAAGGTATCACATCATTTTGATGAGTGCCTTTCCTTATTAGTCGAACTTGTAGCTCAAAGCTGATAACAAAAGGCAATAAGATACAGTACATCCTGCACTGTTTTGTACATACATGCTTCCTTTTGTTGTCATTTTGATGGGATTTGTGCCATCTGGTAGAAACCGTAATGACATCATAATGCAAATGATCTGAATTACATTGTTTGCATCCTGTGATATAATATGGTACAAATGAGGCACAGTTCAAAATGTGTTCATGTCATGATGTTGTGACACGTGATGACCCACGGACACACATATGTGATTTGGGCTTCCCTTTACTCACTTCAGTTTTGCATTTCAAATTTGTGATCTCATGCTTTGAACATTCTGATCTAAGTAAAACCATTAGCCGTAGAGGATTCAAAAGTGCCGTATTTTAACCTTTGATGTATTCTTTATAGGCTGAAAGAAAATGGAGGCCAGGTGCATGCAAGGAAAATAGAAGATCTTTGGGAGCTACACCATGATTTTGACATCATAGTAAACTGCTCAGGCATTGGTTCCCGAAAACTTACAGGGGATCTAGAGCTATACCCCACCAGAGGGCAAGTTCTCAAGGTTCATGCTCCTTGGATCAAGCACTTCATTCGTGATGGTGATGGTTTGACCTACATCTATCCAGGGATACATAATGTAACATTAGGTGGGATAAGAGAAAAAGACAACTGGAATTTGTCCCCGGATCCCATTATCAGCAAAAACATATTTGATAGATGCTCCACACTTGAGCCTTCACTTCGGACAGCTGAAAATATAAAAGTGAGGGTGGGCCTGAGGCCATCTCGGTCAGCTGTGAGAATACACAAGGAAGTGCTGACTCACAAGCGTGAGAGGTTGCTAGTGGTTCACAATTATGGCCATGGGGGAGGTGGTTTTTCAATACACCAGGGTACTGCCAAGGAGGCAACTCAGCTGGTTAAGGAGTGCCTTGAAACCCTGGCAATACCTGGGTGTAAGGCAAAGCTGTAAGTAGGAAAGGAATATTTCTCTTTTGATCCAGTAGTCTAGCCCAGTGGTTTCCAACCTTTGCAAATTTAAGACCTGTGAACTTCAACTCCCAGAGTTCCTCAGCCAGCTTTGCTGGCTGAGGAACTCTGGGAGTTGAAGTCCACAAGTCTTAAAGTTGCCAAGGTTGGAGACCACTGGTCTAGCCGACTAGGATTTTGGGTGTGATGTCAAATCTGGAGGAACGTCATCCAGCTGATTATATGTCAGTCACTTACCTAATTGCTCAGTGTTTGTGGTCCTCTTAGGAAAACATAAAGCACTAACACCGAAGGGAAGAAGGACCACCTGCTAGACTCCCCTGATCAGGAAGACCCTAGCTTAGAACTAGCAACCTTCAACTTTTTGCAGCCAATTCATGGGAAGCGATTGCCCCAGTTGTATATATGTATGTTACACTGTCATGGAGTTCATGTGTGGATATGGAGGTGACTCTTCAGTCCCAGTCTGGAAATGCAGACTCTATACCAATGGGGCTACTGGAAGCCCATCATTGCAATAACTGTGGCTGTTAATTCTGTGACGGTGTTCATGGTTTTCTATCAGTTTTGGTGGCACCTGGCTTCAAAGCCTATGCAAGACTTTGTAGTTCGTTCATTACTCAAAACCATTTATCAAGAAGTCCTTTTTACCCATTATAGGCATAGCCCTTTCACTTTTAGTTTCCCTGTTGTGATTGGGCAACCGGTTGGGGTATCATTATCTAAAGAAAAACCAGCTTTACCTCATTTTAAACCCAGATTGGGAAGCACTGGGTTAAAGTGTTGAATTAGAGTCTCAGTGGCGCAGTGGTTAGAGTGCGGTACTGCAGGCTACTTCTGCTGGCTGCTGGCTGACTGTAATTTAGCAGTTCAAATCCCACCAGGCTCAAGGTTGACTCAGCCTTCCATCCTTCCGAGGTTGGGGGCCAGATTGTTGGGGGAAATATGCTGACTCTGTAAACCGCTTAGAGAGGGCTGTACAGCATGTAAAGCAGTATATAAGTCTAAGTGCTATTGCTAATTAGGAATAGGGAGAACTAGTTTCAGCTCCACCCTTAATCATGGTAATTTATTAGGGATTTTGGCTTGATCATGTACATTACCAGCTCAGTCTAGCTTTTTGGGGAAGAGGGGAGAAACAAGAGTTATGTATGCTCCTAAGAGCTCTTGAATGAAAGGAAGGAGAGAAATCAAAGAAGTGAATAAACATGAAGGAGATAAAAAGACTTCTTGCTGGACTGAAACTTTGTTGAAACAAGAATGGTGGTAGTTTGTTGTCTACCTTCAAATCCTTGCTTGATTCTTTGGTCCTCAATCTCAACAAAAAGTTTATCCTTCCTGTGCCATTGCTGGCTTTATATATACTTCTCTCCAACTCCTGTTAATTGTCAATAAATATGGCAAGATGCCATATGGAAATTTGGGACCCTATACTCAAATACTGTTGGATTAGGAGGCACCAATTGGGAAAGCTGCTGTCAACCTTGAAGCTGATCAGGCTGAAGCCATCTTGGAAATTCAGTGCTGCCACACTGGAGCAAGGGATGGGGAGGGGGGGGATTAGAGATAGCTGGGGTTGTGTAGTCAAAATAAAATTCCTTTGCCTGGGAACCAAGGATGTTCTCACACTTGGCCGGAAGGAGGAGTAGTGATGCCACCAGACCAGCGGACACTGCTGTGATTGGGTCACATGACTAATTGTTTGGGATTGAGGGGAAAACTTTTACTTTTAATTAGGTGAAAGCCAAGGGGCCCTTCAGAGTCTGTTTTCACCAGACATGTGTCAATTTGATATTTCCAATAAAGCTATTCTTTGAGGAATACACATGCCTTGGAGTTTTCCTTGAAATGGATCTATTACTTGGAACTCTGACAGCTGCTTCACCAATTCAAGTCATCGCCTGGTTGCGGAAATCATCAGGAGATAGGCATTTAATCCAACTATGCTGAATTATCTTGCTTGCGTATTCAAAAAGTTTTATCAAATTTCTAGGAAGGAGGAAAATACAGTTATGTCTATGGCAGTTTGAGTTTTATTACCAATTATTGTATCTAACATTTATACATAATTGACTGAATTAGGTAATCAGTTACAGCTTGCATTTAGAAGTATGCCATGAACTTTATCAATGCTGGTATCAGTGAAATAAAATGTATTTGTAGTGGCTTATCTTTTCTATCACTTCTTTCCACACATTTTTTCTCCTTCTACCAGAAGAGGGCAGTATTGGATCAGTCACTTATTTAGCTATTCTTCAAAACTTACCTGCTTCTGTTTTTCTTACATTCAAACACCCCCACCTCCCACTCCGGCAAAAGCCAGGAAAGATACCTTAAAATAATAATCTCTTATTTAAATAGACCCAATAGACCACAATATATCATAAATTTGGGTTGGGTTAGTCTAACATACTGTATGAAATGCCACCTGGCTGTTAGGCTGCAGTACAAACAGCGAGAAAACTTAACTCTTGATTGCTATCTAGTTATTATCTGGATTTTTGCAGATGAGATCCAGTACCCTATTCTCTGCTGGGATTTTCATAATGGGATTCTCCCATTCATTCCAGTGAGCTGCTTGTTGCTCCAAACTGGAGCTTTTGGGCAGTTTATGAATAGAAGAAGGAGGGAAAAGTTGAAGGCTAGGCCGTGAGGGTAATGTGATGTCTTCCATGAAGGTCAATCTTTCATAGAAGAAGACCCTTTATGAGGGGCTCATTAAGTGATTCTGGATTGTTTCCTACCTTCAGGACCACCTGATCCAGGTAAAATATGCCCATCTACTATCTCCAGATCAAGAGGACATGTTGAAAATCAAGGTGCTCAGAAGGAAGCCTTTTCAGTAGCAGCATCTCTGCTCTATCTCCATCAGCGTTTAATCTGACTCCTTGGCCCACATTTTGGAAGGCAGTGGGCATTTCTGCAAAACAAGCAGAAGTGGACGCTTGTCTGCATGGGGGAAGAAGGCACCCTTTAATGAGAGGCATCTTTTTGGGGGGGTTTATCTTTCCATAGTTAATTTTTTGGAATTGTCTAGAATTTGTGGAGTATGTGACTCATAGCAATAGCACTTGGCCTTATATACTGCTTCATGGTGCTTTACACCCCTTTCTAAGTGGTTTACAGAATCAGCATGTTGCCCCAAACAATCTGGATCTTCATTTTACCAACCTGGGAGGGATGCAAGGCTGAGTCAGCCTTGAGTGGGTGAGGATCGAACTCCTGGCAGTGAGCTGAAATAGCCTGCAATAATGCATTCTAACCACTACATCACCACGGTTCGAGCATATAGATGTATGCATGAGTAAATTTTAAAGCACTGAACTCTAGCAAAGAAAGAACAATGCTTTATCTTACTAGTTTTTGCTGCCATCACTGTCATTTGGCTGCTTTTATAAGGGAGAAATCAATAAGGTGAACGCCCATCTTGATGCAACAGCTGAAACTGGTTTATGGAATCATTAGTTAAAAGAGAGCAACTAGCTTACTGAATCTAAAGCTATCACTTGGATGGGCTGCAGTATTCCAGGTGACTAGAGCAGACTAGACTTGTTTAAAAATACCTTTATTACCATCTAGTGGTTATTCAGTGTCTTCTCCAACATATGGCTATTCAGATTGAATGTCTTGAATAATGGGATATGCAAAGCAATGTAGAATAGACAGTTTGTGTGCTTATTGGTTGTTATCCTTACTCTAAGCAACTCAGAGCAAGAGGGAGAGAGGGGGAGAGTGAATATCTTACCGACTTCATGGACTTTTTCTGAATCAGCATCAATAGGATTGTCTTGCCAAAGTGCTATTTTTCCTTCGTAACACTTTTCAGAGAAAGATTAGGCTGAGACAGGTACTTCTCTTAAATATATTTTTCTGGACTTGACAAGGGAAGCTATTTGGAATAGATGAAGCTGCCTGGGGAAAGAAGAGTGCCGGCATTTCTCCATCTAGAATACTTGAGACCAAGAAGGCCATTACAAATGGGATGGCCATTTTAATGCAGAATTTCCTGGTTGGAGGATAATTATTTTTCTCTGGCAACCAAATGCTGCATTCTGAGATCTTGCCTTGACTGAACAACAGAAATGCAACTTTGAAGGGATTCAGGAAGAACGATGTGGGTCCAGGCCTCCTTTGGGACGGCCCTGGGTCAACATGGTTACTTGCATCTCTCCCAGCTTAAAAGATGTAGAGATCAGAGGTGGTATTCAGTTGGTTCGGACTGGTTCAGGCGAACTGGTAGTGGTGATGCCCCCTTCCCCCTCCCCCTGAACCCCCTGCTGCCCTGCCCCCTCCCCCTGCCCTCCCCGCCCCTGCCCTGGCTTTATATCGTCCCATTTAGACACATTTCTAAGCTGTGCACATGTTGCAAGCTGCATGTGCAAGCAAAGCACATGTGTGGAAGTAGTGTGTGCATGCACGCGCGGCGAACTGGTGGTAAACTTATGTGAAACCCACCTCTGGTAGAGATGCTATCAGAAAAGGGCTGCTACTGCTATTTAACCATTTGTCTCTGGAAAGCCTATTTTGATTGAGGTGAAGAGAAAGCCTTCAAAACCAAAGGGATTAATGCAGGCTAGCAAGTGCATTTCAAAATCATATCCCCGGTAGCTGCAAGCCTTAATAGGGTTTTCATTGTAAGCCTGTGTATTGATATTCTTAAAGCGGAGTCAACAAAGGGAGCAGGAAGGGGGTTCCGTTAACTTCATTAAAATTCGATGTGTGATGAGAGAGAACTCTTTAAATTAGTTACTCCCTGGTTTAGCAGATGGGGATCAGCCTCCAGGGGCAAAATTGGCAAGGCTGGTTAGACAGGAGATAGATCTGTTGTGGAATGGAGAGAAGATGGTGTTTCTTTGCATCCCAGGAAGGGGAAAAAACTACCTCCGCAGCAGATTTCGACTCTGCTCTCAACATTTCTGGGAAAATCTAAAACAGAAAGTAAATTATGAGCAGCCAGGCAGTTGGATTTGGCTCCCTACATCCCCTGCCCCAGCATTTCCATTGCCCTGGGGATTGTCTTACTGTATTTGCTGGCTGGATGATTAAAAACAAGTTAGAATTCATTAACTGCCCCAAAGAAATATACAAATAACATTTCCTCTTTCCCCCCACCAGAAGCTTACAAAAGAAATGGGAGTGAAGAGGCATAAGATAAATGTCATTTGCTATTTATTCTTCTTTGAATGCAAATCATGGATGGGAGAGTAGCTGTAGCACAGTCTGCAATAACTGGACTTCTATGGTCATGTCTGCAACTCCTATCCCCATTTTCCCAGCAAATGATGCTTATCACCAGGCCTTTCCCTCCTTATACAGTTGGGAGGGGCACTAATCCACAAGGTTGATGGCTATGAAACTCCACATTGTATAAATCGTACCGATACGCACAGGCGGATTTAAATCGTCGTGTCCCCTCTATGCATCACAAAGTTATTGCATAAGGTAATTTCAAGGAGAAACCAGAGAGATGTTGAGGTAGTGACAATGCGGAACGGGACAACTTGCCACAGCCAACTCGCCATGGCCAATTCGACACGGCCAACTTGCCGTGGGACAACTCGTCTTGGCCAACTTGCCGCAGCTGTGGGACAATTCAACAATTCAATTTAATTATTTAAAATAGCAATAGCAATAGCAGTTAGACTTATATACCGCTTCATGGGGCTTTCAGCCCTCTTTAAGCGGTTTACAGAGTCAGCATATTGCCCCCAACAACAATCCGGGTCCTCATTTTACCCACCTCGGAAGGATGGAAGGCTGAGTCAACCCTGAGCCGGTGAGATTTGAACAGCCGAACTGCAGAACTGCAGTCAGCTGAAGTAGCCTGCAGTGCTGCATTTAACCACTGTGCCACCTTGGCTAAATTTAAGAATTATTTTAATTTGTGTCCTTCAGATTTCATTTTGTCCCTCCTTTGGCATCCTTTCTTTAATTATTCTATTCCACTATTTCTTCAATACTAGTGTTACTCTTGTCCCACGGGGAGTTGTCTCGTGGTGAGTTGGTGGTGGCAAGTTGTCACAGACCTGTAACAATGGCACCAGGGGAACACATTTCATCACACTGCCAAAAAATGAAAAAGTTCGGAGAAGAATGAGTATGGGTGCATATATTTGACCATCAAGGAAGCTGATGAAACTAACCTTCATTGACTAACATATGCGGCAATGCATGTCATTATCTTTCCATCAAGAAAAGCAAGGTACAGCAAGAATAAGACACTTTTCCAGAAGACCCAGCAGAACTTGTGGCAGTCCTCCAGAAATAAGATGAGAGGCAAAAGACAAGATATTGGGAGCTGCCTAATTTTGGCCACCACTGATCATAAAAATTCCTCTAATTGTAGAGAGAGTTCCTGCCACACACCCAAGGGTGGGCTGCTACAGGTGTGCCCAGGTTCGGGAGAACCCATAGCTAATGTTATGGCTGGTTCGGAGAAGCTCCAAATTCCACCCCTGACTGGCTCCGCTCAGCATGTGCCTCCCCTTTCATCCCACCACGCTCCTCCCATCTCCATGTGGCCAGTTTTGGATGCGAGGTAAGTGCAGGGCCCACAAGGAGGCTCAGGGAGGAGGAAAACAGGCCTTCTGGGAGGTCTCTGGAGCCTGGAGGAGGCAGTTTTCACCCTCCCAGAGTCTTGAGGAAAGCCTCTGGAGCCTAGGGAAGACAAAAATGCCCCCCTCCCTGTTATGGTGCAGGAAGCTGACTGCACCACCATGGCCATGCCCACTCAGCAATTGAGCAGAGAACCCATTACTGAAATGTTTGAAGCCCACTCCTGGATATGAGGGCGATCTGGCTGCGACATCTGTCACCCCATTGATCGCCAGGGTTGAAGACCACTCCTGCACACCCCACCTATCAGTAGAGAAGCTATGACAGGGAAAACGTAACACTTATAGGAAAGTGTTTGCATATCATGTAATGGAGACCAGGAGATTCAATATGACTTGCACTCTTTCTCAAAGGGATTCCAGACAGTATAATCTCTAGGCATTTGGTAGAATAGCTGGGTATTCTGGGAGTTTTGTGATCCCAACACATCCGTTTATTTCCTAAGGTGAACACAGTGTTCCCTCCTGCCTTATATTTTTTCCAGCCACAAGATGAGAAAACTTACTAGTCCCCTTTGGTCCTTTTTCCCCCAATTGGACACCCATCTCCTCTGCTTCCATCTTCTCTTTAGTGCTTCTAGGGGAAGGTTATCATCACAGAGGGAGCAACTGGAATCTCTTTTCTGGGTTCTAGAACAATGAATACACCAGGTTATTTTTCATGTTGGTGCTTTATACAGAGTTCGAACAGAGCCTTTTTGCACACTGGTTGCATGTCAGCCTTCAGCCATAAAAGGAAGCCATAGCCGCTGGGTTGCTGCCTTTCCTACTTACAATGTAAGCGTCTGTAACCATTTTTAAAAAATGTTATTGTAGACAATACCATGGAAGACCACTAGATGGCATCAATGTGCTGTTTCCTATCCTCTTGCTGCCAACTAGTGATCATCCAAGTTTTTGCTGCCCAGTTACACAGTATTACCTCTGACACCACAAATTTGGTTTGTTTTTTTTTTTCAACTGGCTGCTCTGTGCCAAGAGGCGAAGCTTGATGACTTATTCAGAGTTCTGTCCTTTTGACCTATCCCCTCTTCTCTTCCTTGAACACAGCAGGAGAAATGTAGGTGTTTTATTTGCCTGCATTATTTATACTTCTTTTAAAATCAGACTGGAATTCCTGGATGTCAAAATAGGCCCAGTAGGACCCTTGTAGAGTCTCGCTGTCATAATATTGGTAGTCCCTGTGTTTCATAACAGTGAAAGAAGCTGTTATTTGTCATGGAATCTTTAATAACATGATCCGTGTTGTCAGTTAAGGCCAATGAATGTATAAAGGAGGTTTCTGAGTACTTCCTGCATCTCTGCTCTCTCTCCACAGTTTTTTAAGTGTGTGTTTGTGTGCTGGTCCACAGCCAGAAGAGCATTTATTCTAGTCTGAATGGGAAAGATGAAGAGAGGCACAGAGCAGCTTTCAAAATGAGCAGTTAGCCCACCCAAAATTCCGGCCTTGCTTTTATTTTACAAAGTATGTGTACAGATTTAGAAAACCGTCTCGATTTTTCGAAACTATCATGGGTTGGCAGAGGCAGAGGGAGAAGAGGAGAAAGAATTTCACTGTATCTGCTAAAGCATCTACCCTACTAATCAATGGGAGTGATGTGCTATGGAACCACCTTATTTTTTGCGAACAGCTTTTCTATCCCGGTCTGGGAGTTGGGAAAGGTGTGAGAGAAAGAGATAAAGAGCATGATGAAGTGTGATGAAACTGTTTGATGGCCTATATTACTCTGCATTCATCATTACCCTCCCCTCCCGCACGGGTCCCACACACTCCCCCTCCCGCAAACATCTATGCAGCTAAATGAAGCATCATGAGATACAATTCTGAAAATATTGACCTGTTGTAAACAATCAGGTTCAATTTAGAATGTGTCAATAAACAGAAGTGTCGGCGCAGCTATAATGAATAAACTGTAAGCTGCCACAGTTAGATCTATAGATTAGCTGCTGCTTCCTGAGTTGTGCTGAATGAGAAGCAGTGATTCTTCTCTTGTGCACCCTTGGCACGCCGATTCGGAGAAAATCCTTCTGAGCTAAAAGATCTAACTATTGGGAAAGTCTGTCCCAATGCCAAACGACCTTTTATTCAAAGAAATGTCAGTGGCTTAAAATATAACTTTAGCTTGTTTTGTAGCTAAAATGCTACAGTGATCTATTCTGTACCATACAGTAGCCTATACAACTCTCCGTACTGGAGGAGGAGAACTGTATGATGGTTAAAACCAAAACCAAATAGAAGGAATTGGCAAGCTACTTCTGATCAATGTATTTTATTAACTTTTTGTGAGCTTTAATACAATTCGTTACAGTTGGGAAAGAAGCTACCAGACTTCTAGTTTTCTGTACTGAAGAAGAAGGAACTAGTTCCACTGCACAGCATATTTAGTTATTTGTTTGTTAGCTTTACACTATCGCCTTGCAGTCAGGAGTTAAAAGCAGGGTTCATAGTGTTCCCTCTTCTGTTTTTCACACTGCAGCAGCCATATGAGGTGAGCTGAACTGAGGGGGAATAACAGGCTTCAAATCACCTCAGGCCAGTCTTTTGAGGATTTTCTAGACAGGAAACCAAGTACTAATGCTATTTTTTATAGTAAAGTTACAATGCCAGTCTGAAAACATTTTCTCTCTCCCCTGCCTTTACTTTCCAGAAAACCAGAAGACTCCCCCATTCCCCCACTCTTATTTATTTATTTGTCAACAAGTACAAGGAAACAAGTATGAAATCACATGAAAAAAATGAGACAAATAAATGGATATAAACGAGCAAAATGTAGCCATAAACACATAAAAAGAGTACATAGAAATGGGACAGTAGGACAGGGAGGGTAGGCATGCTGGCGTGCTTATGCACTCTCTTGGATTTCTCTTAGCATCCTGTTTGTAGTCTAGGCTGCAGCTCTTCCTCCTGTCTCCCAAGGTTATTCTTATAGCTCAGACCAGTGGTGGGATCCTCACGGTTTAACAACCGGTTTAGTGATCGTGCAATTTGTGCGCACACGTGTGCAGTTTGAAGAAATCTTCACTTCCAGGTTTCTTTGGAGGAGTAACACAGCTGATTCGCATGGCAATCTGCTCTGCCTTACGAATCAGCTGAGAAGATGAAAGTAGGAAAATAGCACGGGCCCATCTGATAGTCGGGGTGAACCAGTTCGCTGCAAGCTGATCGTCAGAGCTACCAGTTTACTTGAACCGGTCTGAACTGGTAGAATTCCACCCCTGGCTCAGAGGTGTCCAGGTTTGGCAACTTTAATCAGTTGGTTGGGGAATTTTAAGCATGGCTGGTTGGGGAATTCTGGAAGTTGAAGGCCACAAATCTTAAAATTGCCAAGCTTGGACATCTTTGTTATAGCCCATTACATCTGACCAGTTTATCTTTGCCTATGATCATCAGGGCTTCTTTCCTCTGTTGTGCCTATGAACTCATTTGTTAGAGGCAAAGAAAGAAAGGTTTTGAAGGAAAGAAAGGTTGGTAATCCTACAACAGAATGGGAAATGGGAATTTTCCACTAGTTATACTGGAACTGGTGCTGGAAATCTCCACATTGCCCTCTGTGGTCTTAGGCTCTTGGACTTTGGAAGAATGGTAGTGCACACGAATTAGAAGATTCACAGGATCTTTGAGGTAGCTTTTCTTGGTGGCTTTGTGTAACCTGCCTTTAGAACTGATCTCTCCTGTTATCAGGGGTGTCTGCGAAAAGCCAAGATGCAGCCAAGACAGTGTGATTGAGGGTCTGTGATGCACATAAAGGTCAGTGGAAGGCTGATTGTACTGTTGTGGCTGCCATATTGGTGTTTTTTTTTTACTACATTCTCAGATCACCCCGCCCATCTTCCAGCATCTTCCATCCAAACATAGCATTGTCCCATTTACCTGAATTTTTTTAAAAGAAAGCACTTTTCACTGGCTATAGCCTTTCGACAAAAGAGACAGTAATCATGCTATGATCAAACCTTTTAGGTTTTTAAGATGCTATTGATTGATCTGTTATTCTTCCTATATTGTGCATTTGAAAATTAATAATTAGAACACTTTGGTACATGGTGCAAGGCTATGTGTGAAGTTGGCCATA
Source organism: Thamnophis elegans (assembly GCF_009769535.1). NCBI lineage: Eukaryota > Metazoa > Chordata > Lepidosauria > Squamata > Natricidae > Thamnophis > Thamnophis elegans. The sequence goes on along the minus strand of NC_045544.1, from coordinate 31,861,249 downwards.
TAAAACATTTGCATTTCTTAGGATTTTCTTCCTTTCTTTCAATTCACACTAAGCTTTTTCATTTCAAACTTGATTGCACTCCTCCATTCACTTATCCCACATTAGTTGTAGTTAAATTGCCTTGAGCTGAGGGGATTACCCTGCTGCCAATCGAATCCAGCCTGGATGTACGGCAGCTACCTTGCTTCTTGGGGGAAAATATTTTTCTCTGATTCTGCAATGATAGGACTTGTTGCATTTATTGAGAGAGTGCTGAATTTCAATCCCCGGCCTTAATCCCCCCCTATGGCTTTAGGCCAATCGTGTTTTTTTTCCATTGATCACAGTTTTGTATTTGCAAAAGAGAAATAATGATAACCCATGGCCAAAGGGCAGCAGCTCAAAGACTCTGTGAATGCCTTAATTCTTAATGCAGCAGCTGTCACAAAACTTTCTGACCATGATTGCAAAAAACACTTTCTCAATTACTTCCCCATTTTCGGATGAAAAACCAATGAAAAATGCCCCATAAGCCCTCAAACAGACAAATTAAGGCAAATGACAATGAAAACTCTGAAAATCCCACTCTATATTCCACTCTCAGCAGCCCCAGGCAAATAAAACTATTGCCAATACAGAATGTGTAACAGTGGTGGGTTTCAAAAATTGTTCGAACCTACTCTGTGGGTGTGGCCTCCTTTGTGGGAGTGGCTTGCTGCCCATGTGACCGGATATGAAGATGCCGACGACACTTGTCAGAACCACCTTAAATTACCTCACACACAGCACTGGCATGCATAAGAATATGATGTAAACTTGGTTTTTAAAAGGCATCTTTGGTTTGCGTTAAAACAACTTCAACACACGCAATGTTCTGATTGCACCACAAACGCAGTTGTCATTCTTACCTTTCACAGAGGCACTGAGTTTTATAAATATGAGCATGATAGTGTAGAATAATCATATCCAAGGACCAGTGGTGGGTTTCAAAAAAATTTGGAACCTCTTCTGTAGGTGTGGCCTGCTTTCTGGGTCCACTGGTGGAACCTCTTCTAACCGGTTCGGTAGATTTGACGAACCGGTTCTACCGAATAGGTGCGAACTGGTAGGAACCCAACTCTGATTTGTAAGATAAAGTAATTTTTCACAATGGTTCTTGGTAAGTATGAAAATGTAATTGTGTCTCAGCTTTTTTAATTTATGGAATATTGGGGACAGAAGCTGAACAGATCAAATTGGAGTACTTAATCTATTTTTATTCAGGGAGCTTACACAGGTGTCTACTAACTTCTGATATCTGGGATGACAATAGAAAGCCTAAGACAATCTCTATTTGATGCACAAGTAGCAGAATTCCAGCTCTTTTTTATGGGCCATTGAAAACTTTAAAGATCAAAACCAACCAGTAACTTCTTCCACAGCAACTTGTCACCTTCAATCTCCATGGTGTTCAGAGAGGTTTTACAAGCACCCACACATCAGCAATGTCATATTCTTCCTTGATGATCCCCTGAAACAGTTGTTTTTCTCTCTCTCTCTCAGAGTGTTTGTTGTTGGTCCTCCAGCTAAGGGTGAGGAAAGGCGCCATTGCTTATGGATATCTTTCCCAAACCCCCTCTAGTTACAAGGACTAGCCAGAAAAACAGTTAGGTAGGAAAACAATACTTAGATGGTAGAAAAGAAGACGACGGGCTAAACAATACTTGCTCTAGTCTAGCAGAGATCTTTTTATGCCCTTATTGTTGAAAATAGCATTTTGCCAGAATCTCTTAGCAACCGGTGGAGGTGGGAGGCATCGGTTTCCTAATTCTGTTGATACTGGCCCTACTGGAGAACGGACTATGGTGAATGTGAGACTGAAATCTTTTGTGATATCAATGAAAGCTTTTGCTGAAGCAAGATGTGCTAATGGGGAACTCCGTGTTAAAAAAAGGTCTGACTGTTAGGAACTGAGCTGAGATATTTGTAATGATGAATAGAGTGATTTTTTTAAAAGTGAGGCCTGAACAATAGGCTGGCTTGCCCAACTGATGGGACATTCAGTCCTTCTCTCTTACTTCATTTCCACTGCTGGGTGCTGAAATGAGCAATGAAGTTGAAGGACGGGGACATAAATGCATGTGTACCACCAAGAAAACCATCTGAAAACAACACAAATTGTAGGAAGGATGAAGAAACATAAGGATTTTTCAGAAAGAGCCTTGAGGTTATTTTCTGTGAAACCTATTCTCTCTTTAAAAGTATTTCAAAAAGTGTTGCACTCCTTTTTTGCATTTTTCTTTATTACTGCTCCCTTTCAGCTTTTCCTGGTTGAATGTCTCTTTCCATTGTAACTATTCAAGCAGGTGCCAATTGTAAAAGCATTTATAAGTATAACAAAAAGCAAGCTAAAAAGTTACTTTACTGAAGTTAGTCATTAGGATAACTAGTTCAGCATTTTATTCAAGTGCACGGAGCTTTTTCTGAGCTCCATCTGGAAATGCTTGCAATTGAATTTGATTCTTTTCCATGTAAAAGATAAGGTACTGTTTACCTGGGAAATGATGGTAATCCTGGGGACTATTATGGTGTCATCATTTTCTGTTGCTGGTTGATCACTATCTGTTGGTCAATCTGTTTCGATCACACAAGAACAGATTTGAGAGAATAATCTCCGAGAACCTGTTTGGTGTAATAATTAAGGTGATATTTTAGAAATTAGGAGAATGTGAGTTCTAGTTCTACTTTAGGCATAAAAAAACCCCAGATGTGTTAGGTCTCAGCATTTTTCTCAGCCCAACCCACATCACAGGATTATTTTGTGAGAAAAATAGGAAGAGAAAGGAGTATTAGTATGGTTGCCATCTGCCTTCCCCCCCCACCACGTATATGCATATATAAATACAGTATATAAGTCACCCAGAGTTACCATCCAGTAAGATTGATTGCCCTGTAAGCTTTATAAATAAATGAAAATTAAAAAGTGGGATAAAAATCTAAGAAAAAATACTTGACTTATATCATATCTCTCCTCTGCACTGGTTACCTGTTATCTGGGCTATTTCTGTACCCAGTCTGAGCCTTCAACATTCAGAAATAGCTGGATTGCTGGAGAACAGCTCCTGAAGGGCAGCTATGACGGTCGCTGTCTACTTTGCCCCAGATGCCCCCTTCGCTCCTGCCACCTGTCAGGGAATTTAACAGGAAACCAAACCAGCTGTTTCAAGCATCTGTCTAATCTTTTTCTTTGGTTGAACTCCACGGGAATCAAACCCGATTTCATTGAGGGCTGAATCAGGGTTGTGGGTGGGGGTGGCCTGGGGTGGGTTAGAATTTTCGTTTTCACTGGCAGAGGCACCATGGCCCAGTCCTTTGTGGTTTCCAGGCCAGCCCTGGGGGCCAGATCTAAGCACCCTGTGGGCCGGAACTGGCCCGTGGGCCTTGACTTTGATACCCCTGAGTTAGGGAGTGAGATTGCTGGCTGTTTTCCTGCTGGCAGATGATGCTTGATGGGAAGAGAAATGAAGGCAGGGAATCCAACCAATCCTACTCCTTCACTTGGCCTGTGAAATCTAAGTAAGGTTCCACATGACCAGTGGTGCGATTCACTTACTTTCTCTACCGGTTCGCAAGTGTGAGCACATGTGCCGGGTCTGTGCATGCATACCGCCTTCTGTGCATGCACAGTGCTCATACATTATGTCTGGGTGGATGAGTGGAGCCTCCTGCAGCTGCCGCTACCATTTTGCCTGAACCAGGGAGAACCAGCTGAATGCCACCTCTGCACTTGCCTTGCTAATGGAAACAACACATTTTAATGTAGCATGGTTTTCCAGCGGGTAGCAATTTCACTGGGCCTTTATACAGGCTCCTAAGAAGGGAAACTACATGCAAGTAATGAGATTTACTTGGGTATAAATGTGATTAAGAACAGACAGCTAAGATATCCATGAATAAATTAGATCCAAAGAGGCTTGTCCTTCAGAGTGTTGCTTTCAGATCTGAAATTCCATTCTCTATATAGAAGTGCCCTTAAGCCATCAGACAGCCATTACTGACAATAATTGGGTTCTTAAAAAAAAAAAAGATGACAGACATCCCTAGTTGAGGACTGAAAAGTTTTTTGTGCTGCATTCCACTGTGGTTGACTTGTTCTATAACTAATTTTCTTCATTTCATCCTTGTAATGAACCTTTCAGGAACAAGAAGAGATATATATCTGAACGATCGCTCTGCATATAATAAACGGGGATTAACATATTATGAATAATTCACCAGATTCTACCACCTCTTGCTTTACTCCATCTTCATTTCAGGGATGTGGAAATAAATACCAATGGATCAGGTTTTGTTTTGGAAAATAAAGAGGAAGTGATGATTGGCTGGTAATTCCCTACAAGATTCTAGCTGTAAACATGCCTGTAATCATAGTGTCCCAACCCTGAAAAAAGGTTCTGAACAGCCTTGATTAATCTTAGTCACATTTTAAACTGTAATCAGGAGGACGGGGCAGCAGAAAAGCTGCCTGCCTGGAAAGAGTCTCTCCCGATGGGTCTGGAGATGTTTACTACTGAATCATGAATCTTTTGCATACAAGACCCACTGGAAAGCTGAGAACCAGCAAAATGATTCTGGCCAATCTAGTGGGAATTCGGCACGGCGAACTTTTGACTTCAGTGGACCTGATAGAGGCCTACCTCCATATTCCCATACATCTCAATCACTTTTTGAAATTCTGTTACAACAGCCAACATTTTCAATATGCAGCCATTCCATTTGGCCTTGCATTGGCCCCAAGGACTTTCACCAAGATTCTGGTAGCACTGGCTGCATACCTTTGGACGTTGCCCATCTGAATCCAGTGTTAACTAGAAGACTTGCTAATTTGGGCTTCGTCCCGCCGGCAGTCGGAAAGGGACCTTCATACCACCATTCAGGTTCTAAGAGACTATGAGTTTTCTGTAAATCTGGACAAATGTCATCCAGTCCCCTTTACGAGACTGTTGCACTTGGGGGCACTTATAGACACTCCTACAGGACAGGTTTTTCTCTCCCAGGAGTGACAGAACAGCATCAAGGCGTTGACAGCCCAGATTCGAGCAGACAAGGTGGTTCCGTTGGTGCTGCTGTCCCAGCTTTTGGGGAAACTAATCTCCTGCATCTCCCTGGGCACAATTCCATGCCAGGCCACTTCAGTGGTTCATGCTGCTCTACCAGAAGGCATGCCGCAGTACATCTTACAGTGCTGTAAGAATAGCAAGTCATTTTTCAGAGGGCCACTCTAAGATTCCAAAGGGAAGAGCAAGACTTTAACTATATGATCCTGTGTATGCCTTCATAGACGTAAGCTTAATTGTGTCTAAATTAATTCCTCTCTATAGCTCTATCTTGATATATTAGAAGGGCTCAATATTGATGAGAATGGGAACTCCTGGTAGGGTGATTCTTGCTTGTAAAATATAAAAAAAGAACGAAAGCTAAATGGCAAACACAAAGAGGAATTAAAGGGCCAGTAAGGGTTAATAAGTGTGAGGAAGGCCAACCCACCTAGGAGAAGGAATTCTAGGAGAAGACAGTGACAAACCACTTCTGAATTGTTGCTAAGAAACCGACTACATGAGCAAGACTCACACATTTAGTTAAGTCAGGTACAAAGGATGGGAGGCATATGTTAGAAAGCAATGTTCTGCCTATTAATGCAAGGATATTGAACTTTTTTGAGTATATTTGGAGAGGTGAAGTGGCCAGAACAAAATTGCAAGTTCTAGTCATTGAAAGAGCCAGTACTAAAAAAAAGAACTCTTTTGGGGCACGGAACTTAAGAGCCGTGTTTCAAGGAAAACTCTAAATTGTCAAAGTGGAAATTAAGTTCCCCATGGTTCAGGTACCTTAAGAACAAATGAAGTTTGGGGGGGCCAAGACTTTAAATTTAATTACTGTGTTGTAAAGCATTCAGACCATAAAACAATAGATATCTGCTATTATACCGTGATGACCAAAAATGATGAAATGTATCCGGCAAATTTTGGCCTTTTGTACATGGATCCAGATATTGTATTCAGATGCAATATATATGTATGTATGTAAGTTATGGCGTCTGAGTCTTGATATCATAATTTACATTTGTCACATCTTCCCCACTCACGTCAACCCATGAATACTGATGTGTTCTGACCCCCCTCATTCCACACCAAAGCACACTCCGAGCCAGAGATAAATTATGACATTTAATTAACAGACAAATAGTTCCTTGGCAGCAACCCGGCACAGACAAGCTTGGGCAGCAATAAATGCAGATAAGGCTTGGCAGCAATCCAGCCTGCCAAGCTCATACAATGTTCTCCGACATTTGATCCTGTGTTGACTTCTGCAAAGAGGGGCGTGTGCACAAGTAGACATTTTATAGTCTGGAGAGGAGCCTAATGACCACCAGCTGAGTGCAATTACCTCCTGTAACTGCGCAACTGTTCCTGACGTCTATTAGCGCTTCGATGCCATGCATCCAGGAACAACTCACTACTGTCGTCTGGCTCACTCTCCCTTGTCTCCTCCCCACTGATCCAAGGCTCAGGTGCCTCCTGGTGGCCAATCAGCCTCTCTGCACCCTGCTCGGAGTTGGAAGCCTGTCCAGGGTCCTCCACATCCTCCAGAGCCGACTCATAGGGCCCCTCGCTGTCGGAGTCTGGTGCAGCTCCAACGGCTCCTGCTGGGCCACAACACTGATGTATACAAATAAGTGCTGTGGCAATAATATTTTTTAAAAAATCGCTGAGTATATACTGGACTATTACCCAAACAGTGGAATAATCTCTATTAAAATTTACATAAATATTATATAAATAGATACCATTCTACAGACTTAGTGACTAATTAACGAACCCTATAACTAAAACCAAGAGAAGATAAATGCAACATCTAGAAAAAGTGTAGTACTACTTGTGAATTATTAGAATCTCAAAGCAGGAGAAAAAGTGAAAACTGGAAGGTCTCAAATTGAATTGAATAAATATAAGAATGCAGGGGAGAGGTTAATAGAGTTTCAAGAGGATAATTCTTTGTTCACTGCCAATATCTGTTTCAACAACAGACTCTCTACGACAGGGAATTAAATCTAACTTTGTAGGAAACAGAAAAATCAAATATTCAATCCAGTCAGCTCCCAGCAGTGGCGGGATTCAAATTTTTTTACTACCAGTTCTGTGGGTGTGGCAGGGGAAGGATACTGCAAAATCCCCATTCCCTCCCCACTCTCAAAATTCCCGTTACCGGTTCTCCAGAACCTGTCAGAACTGCTTGAATACCACCTCTGGCTCCCAGGGACAACCGGGCGTATACTGTAGAAAGGAATATGAATTATTTTTGCTAAATCTACTACTTTTAAATGTTTTTATAAATATATATTTATAAATATTCTCAACAGAAATAACATACGGGTTAAAACTTGACGAGTACAGGTACTAGAAAGAGTTGACCTGGAAGATATGCAGGCAACTCTACGATCAATGTCAGGAATAGATTCAGGATGCTTAATTTAGGTAAAAGAACCAAGAGGAAAGATGTGATATTGCGAAGAGCAGGGAAACAATTCCCTCAAGGTTCAAAGAAGAAAACGTGCAAGTGATTGGCAGAACCAGCTAATATGATAGTTTGAAAGCTTTGAGCAATATGAAAGCAATTCAACAATCAATTACATGTTTTCAACATTAAACAAAAAGGACAAGTAAAGAGATCTTAATCTAAAATGTAATGTATAGAGGAAAGTAACAAGACAATGAAAACGAGAGAAGTTTTAAGAAGATCAGGGAAATCCTAAGAAAATGTAAAGCTAAATTATTCAAGATTAATCATGGCAGAGCTGTATTACTGGAGAAAAAGATAAAAATGGAAGGACTATGGTGGAATACGACTGTAAAATAACACCAATATTGGACAAAGGAAAATTAATTTCAAAACTGACTAAGTGTGGCATGAGAAGCCAAAAGCCAGCTGCCAAGTACAATGATAGGTGCATTAATCTTATTTAAAGCTACCAAAGTACTAGCAGCTCTGTGTTAACAATTTTGGAACAAGACTGAGGCCTAGAGACAGAATAAACTATGCTGTATCTAACTGTGCTGTGCAAGGAAGATGCAAGAAACTGTATACATTATCTAATTATTGCTTGAATTCCTAATGCAAACAAAGCATGAGGAAGGTGCTTATAAAGAATAATAAAGACCCTATACAGACAGAGAAATGCCAAATGAAAAAAATGGAAGGATCAGATGGCTAACATAAGACCAAGAGGCTTTGCTTTATTTCCCTCCCCAAAGATTTTGCTTGTGTAAATCATGCTACAATGTAGACTACATTATGGCCATTGGGTGAGATTTTGAAGAAATATTGCAGTGAACAAGAAACTTGGAGATTAGAATTTGAAATGTGCAGATGGAATTAATTAGAATTGCTCATTATAAAATTTAAAATACAAAATGAAATATCTGGATTAATCTTAAGGAGACAAAAAGTGACATCACCTAATACATTTAGTGAATTAATTTAACAGTCAAAAAGCGAGGACTACTTCTTTTTCTTGGCTTCATGAATAGCTAAAGGTGGAAAATGTCCTGGAGAAGTAAAATACTGATTAATTCTATGGAGGAACACAATGGGAGATAAAAGGATAAGAACATCACAGCGACAATTGGTATAAGGATAAAGGAATGGTTTTCCCAGTGTCAGTGTGTGGCTGAGAAAGCTGGACAGTGGGAAAGACTGAGAGGAAGTAGATAGATAACTTCAAATTATGGATTTCCAATTTTTGGAGCATCCAAGCAGCTCCAAGTCTTGGTTCAGGACTGAGCATCTGGTCCTGAAAAAAAAAAGTAAAAACTGACAGTTCACTTGAGGCAAGAACTGACAAGCAGAAACTAACATAATTTGGACTTGTACTGTGAATGAAAATAGACTAGAAAACATGATGATGTTGACACAATTGAGGGATGAAGGATCAGGTAACCAATAAGGTGGATAAACATTATCAGGAATCACGGGGACGTTTTTGTTAGAGCTACACATTATTATCAGAAACAGGGCAATTCCCCATAGTCACCAGGATTTAAGCCTAGTTATAGGGATCCAATAAGGGATGCGGTGACTCAGTGGCTAAGACGCTGAGCGAGTCAATCAGAAAAGTCAGCAGTTCAGCGGTTCGAATCTCTAGCACCAGTGTAATGGAGTGAGCTCCCATTACTTGTCCCAGCTTCTGTCAACCTAGCAGTTTGAAAGCATGTAAAAATGCAAGTAGAAAGGTAATAGTGTTCCATGCGCCTTTGGTTTTAGTCATGCTGGCCACATGAACACGGAGACGTCTTTGGACAGCACTGGCTCTTCCGCTTTGAAACTGAGATGAGCACCGCCCCTAGAGGCGGGAACAATTAGCACATATGTCCGAGTGAACCTTTACCTTTTAATAGAATCCAATATTAGGCTTGGGTTTTGGTCCTGCTTCGGTCCTCTTTCTGAATAGGCATGAATTGTTGTTCTTGCTTTATAAAAAATATAAACAATTTAAACGATACACCAGGATTGCAAATATTTGTCACAATAATTGTAATACAACCTAGAAAGATTCATAGGATGGTGGAATTAATTTATTTTTGGTGGAATTGCTCTGGAGAAGAAAGAACAATTGAAAAATAAGAATAGGAGAAAATTTGTATTATACTATGATTAAATTCTCAAGCCAATTTATTGACATATCTTTATCAGGATTGTTCTGTTGAAAGTTAGAATTCTGCAAAGAACTTCATTTGGACCCTGAATAGAAAGGACACCGCTTTTAATAGTTGTTTAAATCTTGTTGAACTGATATTTTCCTAACTTCAGAAGAATTAATTTGTTAATCTGTATGAATTATTACTTTGGTTGAATTTGTTAAAGTGACAAAACTGGGAATATTATAGTTCAAGTTACATTCAAACAACCTTCTTCAAATATGAATATATTTCTGTAATTTTAAAACCAGTGGATAAAAATCATATTAAAAGATGGTTGTCTTTTATGACTCAGCCACTTGGAAGATTGAATATACATTGCAATCACCAATATAGTTTCTCATAAAACCCACCAATAAATCTGCTATTTCTGCACTTGCCTGTTGGAAAAACAAAATGGCTCCTACTTCCTATCTTGTTATTCATTTTTTTTCCAAATAATCCAGAGAAATATAAAAACGCTGCTGCAGTTTGAAAATTGAAAACTCCCTGCCTTCTTTATATTCTGAACTAAGAAAGAATCCTCAGATGTGGCTCAAAAAACTGCAATGGATTGTAGTGGAGGTTTAAAAAAAAAACCTAAGAAAGAGCCCATCATTTTATTTTCATACATATAAATGTTCTTTTTCAGGTTTGCTGACAAGTCTTAAGTCTGCATATTACTCATACTCTAAAATGAAGCTAAGACATGCTGTCAAATTATGCAGCTAAAAAAAAAGACAGAGGGTAATGCAATCATACATTCAGTATCAGCATCAAAGAAACAAAACAGAATATATTGAAAAATACAGAGAATATTGAATATTATTTTATTATTTTTCTTTCTATTATTTTTATTTCCTTTATACGGTGTTTTTAATATCCGTGTAAGCTGCCTTGAGTCGCCATGTACGAATAGGTGGCAATATACATTTTCTAAATAAATAAATAAATAAATAAATAAATAAATAAATAAATAAATAACTGAAGACACTTCCATGGTCCTATGGCCAGCATGACTATACATCAAGATAATACACAACACTCTTACCTTCCCACCGAAGTGGTACCTATTTATCTACTTGCATTTGCATGCTTTTGAACTGCTAGGTTGCATTTATTCCTCGGGCTTATTTACATGTTGGTAGCAATCTTTTAGAAGGGATTGAATCAAAATAGTTATCTAGAAGTTGTTTGTTTTTATTCAGAAAAGGGATTGAAAGTGTATCCATGTGTACTCGCATTCCTCATATTGGGCTGCTTTAAGTCACAATGTCCTGTCAATACAAGCTAAGCTCTTCCCATCTTGAACTCTGTTTGATCTTCGAGTAAGAGCTGTAAATACAGGAACACTCCACAGATTATGCATCGGGACTGTCTAAGGCAGTGCCATCCCATCCAAGACCATTGTTCCTGGTACTAGAAAGTTCAAAGTACCAAAGCCACTCATTCTCGTTGGGGTTGACCTGAGGCTTGTTGCAGCCCATCCTGGCCCTCACAGCTTAGAGGGATGGAGATATAATGCTGAGTATCATCCATATATTGGTGATGCATAACCCCAAACCATTGATGAACTCACTCAGCAGTCTCATGTACATAATAAACAGAAGGGGAGAAAGGACTAAACCTTGAGGCACCCCACAAAGCCACAGATTTCTCCTCCTCTATCAACACGTGGAACCAGCACAATGCTTTGCTACCCATTCCCAATCAATAGGGAACGCCACTGATTTATTTCCCTCTGTAGAAATATATAGATGTAGATGAATCAACGAGTTTAACAGTGAATGCCACACTTTCCAAACCATCAAGGAAAGAGCTCCTTGCTGAATCAGAAATACAAATGTGCAGCAGGTCGCTACATATAGACATCTCCTCATTAGCTGTCTATATTAGCACTGTTAAATCATCCAGTTATCCTATTTTGGATGTCAGATAAGAATGCCAAGAAGTAGCATCTGTAACAAGTTAAAAAAAAACAATTTTCTAAGAAACAAGGGAGTGCTTTTACTTTGTCTAAATCTCCTGCATGCAGTTCTTTTTCTTGTTTCATTGCTACCTCTTAATTTCTGCACATCATTATCTTGGATCAGATAATAATCCATCAGGTGATAGTGAATTTAACTAATAGCACATAAAAATCCCCACTGTTTTAGTCCTTTGCAAACAAAGTTGTAGGCAGTAGATATGGTCCTAATTGAAAATGAAACTTTAAGCCTTTAAGCAACCACTTTTTAAAAAGCTTACATTATTTCTGCAAGCAAATATCTTTCTTTAAGAAACCTTATTTTCATAGGAAACATTATCTGGATCAGTGAATGATTTTTTTTTGATGCTCACTAAAGCTACGAGTCAAACTAAACCAGTTCATGTATCCCAGCAGTAACCAAGCAGACCACTGATCCCTTGGAGGATCCACAAGCAGGATCCAACAAGGATAATAATCCTCCTACTGCAGGGGTGTCAAACTCAATTTCATTGATGGTTGCAGCAAGATTGTGTTTCACCTCAAGAGGCTGGGAGGGCATGATCTGGGTGGGCATGGACAGCTTGATATCACTCATGTTGGAGGTGCCCGTGGTGTCCTGAGTGCTCTGCTAGCGAAAATGGAAGCTCCATTTTTTCCTGGGTGCTGCTTGGAGTGTCCAAGCATGGGTTAAATACAGCCAATCTGCCCAGGACTGAATTGAAACTTTAAACCATACCTCTTCACTGTCTGTGGCCATCAAGACTGCTGTATGCATTTCCCGCATTGCCTCTTCTCCCCAGGGTACCCGTCCTGGGATCTCAACATAGTGTTATGGGCCCTCATTGGCTGCCCTTTGAACCACTCCGGTCTACCAGTCTTAAACATCTGACATTCAAAACCTCCTTCTTGATCGCCATCATATCTGCCAGGCGAATTTCTGAATTGGCAACCCTGTCAATTCGAGAGGGTTTATGCCTAATCCAACCTGACAGGGTGATTCTCCATTTGGCATTTATTCCTAAGTTTGAGGTTGAGTTTCATTTTATTTATATGCTGCCCTATTCCCGGAGGGACTCAGGGCGGCGCACAAACCCAAGGAGGGGAAGGGAAAAACACAAAAACTACAAAAGTACAGGGCATTTAAAAACAACCAACAGCGACATGATTCGAGAGGGGAAGGGAACTCATTGACCCCAGGCCTGCCCGAATACGCCTAACGTGGGTGTACCGAGGTACACCCCCAATCGCTCACGCGGCTGCATTCTGGATGAGCTGAAGTCTCCGAATGCTCTTCAAGGGCTGCCAATGTAGAGCGCATTGCAGTAGTCCAGTCTTGAGGTCACGAGGGCTTGAGTGACTGTTGTGAGTGCCTCCCGGTTCAGGTAGGGATGCAATTGGTGCACCAGGCGGACCTGGGCAAATTCCCCCCTGGTCACAGCCGACAAATGATGTTCTAAGGTCAGCTGTGGGTCCAAGAGGACTCCCAAATTGCGAACCCTGTCTGAGGGGCGTAAAATTTCACCCCCCAGCCTGAGTGATGGAGTACTAGCCAAATTTTTGAGAGGGAAACACAACAGCCACTCGGCCTTGTCTGGATTGAGCGCAAGCTTTTTAACCCCCATCCAGACCCTGATAGCCTCCAGGCACTGGCACATCATGTCAACCGCTTCACTGAGTTGGCACGGGGCGGACAAATACAACTGGGTATTGTCCGCGTACTGATGGTATTTTATCCCGTGCCGCCAAATGATCTCACCCAACGGCTTCATGTAGATGTTAAACAGGAGGGGGGACAGGACCGAACCCTGTGGGACCCCATATTTCAGGGGCCTAGGGGTCGACCTCTGCCCTCCGACCAACACCGATTGCAACCTGTCTGAGAGGTAGGAGGAGAATCACCGAAAAACGGTGCCTCCCACCCCCACCTCCCGTAACCGTAGCAGAAGTCCGCTGAGAGGTCAAGAAGCACTAGGATGGAGGGATGACCTCCATCCCTGGCTCTCCAGAGATCATCAGTCAGTGCGACCAAAGCGGTTTCCATGCTGAAGCCAGGCCTGAATCCAGACTGAAAGGGATCCAGATAATCGGCTTCATCCAAGAACCGTCGGAGCTGAGAGGCTACCACTTTCTCAACAACCTTCCCAACAAAGGGGAGATTGGAGACTGGACAATAGTTATTAAAATGGCTGGATCTAGAGATGGCTTCTTCAGGAGGGGTCTCACCACCGCTGTCTTCAATGCCAGAGGAAAGAAACTCTCCCGCCTGGATCCAGCCCCGCGTCACCTCCCTGCTGTTTGCGACCAGCCAGGAGGGGCACAGGTCCAGTGCACACGTGGCGGCACTCACCGCTCCCATGGCCTTGTCCACTTCATCAGGAGCAACAAGTTGAAAGTCAGTCCAGAGATGTCGCTCAAGACCCTCCCCCGATACCCTGGCTGGCTCTGCGCAATTGGAGTCCAGGTCCATCCGAAGCCAAGCAACTTTATCCGCGAGGAACTGGACATACTCCTCCGCTCTACCTCATAAGGGATTATCCGCAACCCTCCCATTCAGGAGGGAGCGGGTTACCCTAAACAAGGCGGCAGGGCACGACTCAGCGGACGCTATCAGAGCAGCAATATAGGTGTTCTTAGCTGTCCGTATTGCCGAGAGGTATGCTCCGATGCAAGTTTTTAATAGTGCTTGGTCTGACTCGGATTTACTGGACCTCCAGTGGCGCTCTAGGACACATGGGAGCCAGGGAAAACCCCACGATAAAGGGGGGAGGAAAAAGCCCCGCTCCCAGCTGTACTGTAACACTCCCAGTGGAGGCAGCCAGACGGTAGGCCATCAGGCTAGCAACCCCACCCCCACCCTCACCCTAACCCTAACCTTAATCCTAATCTTAAACTAAACTAACCCCACCCTATAATTCTAATCTAATCCTACCCTGTCCCTAGCCTGACCCTGCAGCAGCACAGACAATGGATGGAGGCGTCAGACAACCAAGGGGGTCGGGTCCCCCCAAAACAGTCTCCGATAGCCGTCTCCACGGTAGCCAAGACAGTCTCAGCAGGCTCCGGCAGGCCCCCTTGGTCCCGGTGGTCAGGTAGTCTCAGCCCGCCTTTCGCCACAGATGGCACAGCAAAATTCGCAAGATGATTCAGCATCGCCCAGCTACTTGAGCGATGTCACTCCACAAACGTTCAGTGTTCTCTCTCTGATCTCAGTATTCAATATTCTCTCGGTATTCTCAGCATTCACAATGTTTTTAACGTCAGCGCTGTCAGCGTTCTCAGTGTTCTCAGTGTTCTCAGCAACTCCCATAACACTCAGTAACCACTCTTTAACAGTCAGTCAACTCCCGGGAACCTGGTTAATCCCTCGGCTCCACAGCTAATCAGTGGCTCAGCGGCTTTGATGTCAGCTCCGGCATCTCCCGGCTCCTCCCGGTGAGCAGGTGAGCAGATGAACCGTCCAGACCCTGGAGGCCACCCCCCCAGGCAGCCGGGGCGCCCTCAGCCCCTGGGGCGATATGGACTCCAGCGGCCGGTAAAAGCAGCTCCAGCACGAATCTCCTGGATGCCTGGCCACAGCATCTCATAAGCCGCACTGGCAACGGCCGCTCCTCCCAGGGAAAACGTCAGGAATGCCGGCAGCCTCCACCTCACCCAAGCGAGTTAAGTTAGAAACACATCGCATTCAAAACGCCACCGTCATTTTCCGTAGCCAGCCTGGGGGATGGGCAGGTCTCCGGAGCACTCAAGTGATCAAGGAGTCGCTAAAGCAGTCCCCCCTTACAGCGCTCCCCCCATTCCCCCACTCTTCTCTCCGAGGTCTAGCAGCCAGGGGTTGAAGTCTTATTGTTAGGCTAATCGATCTAATGCTGCCACTGCCACCGCTACCAAGTTAAAAAAAAAAGCCGATCTACAGCTGATCTAAAAACCGCTCTACAGCTGATCTTCAGAGCCGTCTTGCCGCAAACCAGCATAAGAAGGAAAGATTCGGCACGTTCCAGGTGCCTGGGGAGCATTTACGTAACCCCCCTCCAGCCAAAAACGCACCCCTGGACTGCCTGCTCAATCACCTCCATGGAGAACTTCTCCCTTCGAATTTTCAGTGGCTCCGTCCCTCTCAATTCCGCTCGTCTCTTTTTCGCAAAACTCGAGCGTTTCACTCGAGCAGCCATCTTCCGCCTTGCACATGCGCGAGATCAACTCCTGGTTTCACTGGGCCCAGGAGGTCATCCTCCCGGATTTTTGTCCGCACCCCAACATCCTAGAGAAAAGAGATGGCACAAGCTAGATGTTCGCAGGACATTATGCAAATATATTAAACACACAGCTACCTTCCGACATTCCGAGTTGCTTTTTGTATCCTTTCAACCTGCTTCCCAAGGCAGCGAGGTCTTTTCTCCTACCATCGGACATTGGTTGCGGGCCTGTATTATCTTGGCTCACATTCTGCAATCCAAACTGGTGCCACGCCATATCACCGCACATTCCACCAGAAGCACCGCTGCCACGGTGGCCTGGGCCACCCAGGCACTGATTGAGGAGATTTGCAGGGCAGCAACCTGGACTTCCTTCTCTCCTTTTGTTCGGAACTACAAATTGGACAAATTTGCTTCTGTGGAGGGGGCATTTGGGAGGCAAGTTCTTCAGGGCATCCATGCAAGTGGAGAGACCCTGGAGGCTTCTTCTTCCTGCCCTAGTGACATTTAGTTTGGGTATGTCCCATGCTTGCACTCTCCAAGCAGCACCCAGGAAAATGACCATTGGCTTACCTGAAGGGTCATTTTCTGGGTGCTGCGAAGGAGAGTCCAACCCCACCCTGGGGTCTGTCTCCGCCTTTTGTTGCAGACTTTTGAACTGGACATGTGACTCTTATGCAGACTGTTGTATGACTTTGTTCCTGAACTTCTCAAAGTGCAACATTGAAAAAAATCTGAAGAATAATCAGCACCAGAGGCGTGGCTTAAAGTTTCAATTCAGTCCTGGGCAGATTGGCTGTATTTAACCCATGCTTGGACTCTCCTTCGCAGCATCCAGAAAATGACCCTTCAGGTAAGCCAATTGTCATTCACTGGAAGAGAGTTGCAGGAAGCTATTGCAGCCAAAAATGGGCCAGTCCTTCACTGTTCCCAGGCCAGATCTAAGCCCCCCATGGGTTGGATCGAGCCCATGGGTCTTGAGTTTGACACCCCTGTCCTACTGGCATTTTTCTGGAGGCATTTATTTGCACATGAAAAATAAAAAGGGTGGTAAGAATTTCACTTGCTCAACATGGAAAGGAAGGCCTTAGTGGTAGCTTACTTTCTTTTTTAGAAACCTGCTGATTTTTCTTCTGCTGTCATTTATCTGGAGCGCTTAACAGAATAATAGAATTTGCTTCTGTGACTTGGAGCCATTAGCATCTGCCTAGATAACTAGGAAAACCTCAGGCCACTATTGTCAAAATATTGTCAAGGTAAAACATCAGATTGAGAAAGGGGAGCTGTTCGCAATAAAGGGATATTCTTATGGAGTCCTTGATGCTCCATAGTTCAACCCTGAGGCGCATATATTATTTTCTTGTAATCCCGTGGATGCCCTTGTCTCTTATCTAATTAGGACATTGGACAGGGGGCACCGTCCTGATACAAAACCAGGCAACCTATCCCTAAGAAGAAACCGAAATATGAAAGGTCAAGAGTTATTTTCAAAGGAACCAGAACAGAAGAACAAGTTGACCTTTTCATTATATTTGAATGCTGTTCATCTGCAGTTAATAATCCAGAAAGTAGTGATAATAACATAATTTCTGGCTTGTGATGTCTATGGCCGTTACTTGCTTCGTTACTGTAATGATCACAAGCATAGCTTTGATCCTTGAATATTTACAAGATGATTGCTTCATAAATGTTTGAGAAGCAGCTGAAGACTGCTATTTTTCAAGGAAGTCATTAAAGCATGACATGCTTTAATTATTGCTATTTTTCAAGAAAGTTATTAAAGCGTGACATGCTTTAATTATATCACAAAACCTCATTGAATTTAAAAGGGCATGTGAAATCCAAGTCCTTCCCCCAATAGCTAAGCCTATTTCTTCCCCTGTCCTATCCCACTGCTGCTGATCAAGCTCCTCAAATTCAGCAGATTCACGGAAAGAAAAGGTGAGATCCCTTAACCAGTCTTCCCAAATGAAGCTCAAACTGGATAGCTAGCTGTGAGTGAGTGACAGCATTCTTAAGACTAGCTAACCCATGATTAATCAAACATTCATTTATATACTGATTTGCATGATTTTTCTTGAATTTTGCCATATGGCTTGCAAGCAAAAATCCCCACAAAAAAGTGCCCATAAAATGCATGAAATTGAGGAAAATTGTTTATCAAAATCATGTATTAGATAATATGCATCACAAGCTGATGTACAATCAGAGCATATTTAACTTTCAAAAATCAGAAATTGAACAATATCAAACATGAAAGATTATCTGTTCTTAAATAAAAGTGCCAGGATAGATAAATCAGGACTATTTGTGGGCAGATTAGAGTGAACTCTTTCTTCGGGGAACTCTTATAAATTTAATTTGGCCAAGTCTTTACATAGAATATTGCAAGCTCAAAAACCTGCAGAATGGAGCAGCTGAAGCAATTTCCCCTAGGAAGCCTGGAGCTCTCTGCTTTACAGAAAAGTTAAATAGGAAAATGATGAGGACTTTATAAAATTATACACAGCATGAAGCAAGCAGATAAAGATGTTTCCCCACCCCCGTACCATAGTACAAGCTTTCGCAATTGTCTCCTACAGCTGAATGGTGGGAGGCTGAAGAACAGAGAAAGCAGGGGTGGGATTCTACTAGTTCGGACCAGTTCAGGGGAACCGGTAGCCCCGACGATCAGCTGGGAGCAAACTGTTTCACTGCGACGATCATTTTGCCCGCTGCCGTCCCCTGCGCTTTACTTACCTATATCTTCTCAGCTGAGTCGCGCGGCAGAGGTGATTGCCACGCCTCAGCTGTTTTCCTCCCCAGCAGTAATGCAGAAGGCAAATTTTCTCCAAACTATGCCCGCACATGTGTGAACAAAGCAAGTACGCATCCGTGAAGCGCACAATCACCAAACGGTTGTTAAACCTGGTAGGATCCCACTACTGAGAAAAGGGAAGGCTTTTCCACATGTCTATGAAATTTTCTAATAAATAAGATGTAGATACAAATGAATCAAGTTCAGCTTCTATGGTTGCATACATTCAGTTTCTTGGAAGTGCTATGGAAACGGTTTGGAGGTTCTAGTAGAGGAACATGGTTTTTTTATATAGTCCCTTTGATCGAAGAATGATTTACTCCTTCCATTTGGGATGGTTATACGCATCCCCTAAGGCCTCAGTTTTGGGAAGGATGCACAAAGGACTGGGGAGAGAGGAAGCCAGCTTGATCCACCAAATCTACATTTGTGATCAATGAGGCAATAGATATTAGAGACAGATCACCTTCACATTTACGGAAGTTGCTTGCCACTGCCATTGTCCATTTTGTTGCCTGGACTTCCCAGGTGATTACCTTCTCTAATATCCAGTAAAAATTGACCCTTAGCTTTCCCAATCAATCAAATTGACTTTTCTTTTCTGTTCTTTTTTTTTGGGATAACTTGAACCATTGTGGACTCCTGGAAATTGCCTGGGCAAATCCATGAAGTTTTCTGGGCAGGATTTTGGAAATGGTTTGCTATTGTCTGCTTCCTAGGGCTGAGAGGGACAGGCCCAAGATCACCCAGTTGATTTTGTGCCTAAGGTGGAACAAGAATCCCCAGCCTTCCAGTTTCTAGCTCAACACCTGAACCACTGGATTCTTTGCTTTTCCACTCAACCAAGTTGGGTAAGTGCTCCTATTTCTGCAGATGGGTTTGAAAGAGCCTTGGGCAAATCTATAGAGGATTACATTAACAATGGCTACTACTCCTGACACTTTCCCCAAATATATCTAGGATCAGTGGTACCAGTTCGAACCGGTTTGGCTGAACCGGTAGTGGTTTGGTGGCCTGGGTCACTGGAACTGGCAGCGACCCAGGCCTGCCATGCCCCTGAATTGGTTCTCCAGGCGGTGCCATAGGCACTGCCATCTTGTTTTTGAGTTCTGCGCATGCACATAACAATTTTAATAGCAGTGCGCATGCATGTGCATCAAGCACGTGCACATCAAGAGTGCATGTGCACAAGTGAACTGGCAGTAGTGCCTGCAAGAACCCACCCCTCTCTAGGATACTAAATGCCAGGGTTCCCCAAACTGTTAGATGTATCTCCCTTGGGGAGGTGCAGACAGAGCCCAAGGGAGGTATGAAGAACCTTTTAACTCTACATTTTATGACTTTATTAAAAAGAAAGTTTTGTTGTATAGTTTTAATAGTTCATTTGGGTTCATTTGGTTATTTTGCTTTTTAGAGTAGGTACGTACATTATGATTACACTAAAGATGGCAAAAAGGTTTAGGAATCCCTTCCCTATGTAGTATCAGAGGAGAGAGAGATCAAAATTGTTCTATTATGTCTTGATGAGAAAGTATTCAACAAGCACAAACATACTTGCATTCACATGTGCACATTATACCCACTCCAAAAGAAGTAGTTGCCCAGTAAAGAGAAAGAGAACATGCCCTCCTCTCCATCCTCCTCAGCTTGTGGGAAGTGCTCAGTTTCTCTCACACCATACTTCCAATTTTTCATACAATCTGCAGACTACAGATTCTGCTCCAGTTCTCACAAGGTTTCACAATTTGTTCTGGCCAATGTTCTAACTTTTCTTCTTGTTTTATTAAGTCACTTTCTTTCTCAAGGGAGATTTTTTTTATATTAGTGCTGGCTAGCCAGGCAGTTATGATAGATGGACCTTTCTGCTGGTTTCTTTTCCATTTTATCAGCTCTCAATGGTGCCAGTAGATGGCTTAGTCTGCATTCTTCAGCTCCCTTATCTCTCATTCTTCCCTTTTCTCCCCTCTTCTAGTCAACTGAAATAATGTTAGTTGGGCAAAGTAAAATCAGATAGACGAGACAAAACACTAGCATAACAAAGATAAAAGAACGCATAAAATATGACATTTCTGTAATGGTGCATTAATTATCCATGCAAGCATAAATCTAAAATATTACAATCCGTGAAGTAAACTGTATAATTTAAAAACAAGATACTAGAATGACATAAACCTAAAGAGGTAAATAAAACAAAAATGATTGCTTCTGTAAAACAGTTAGGATACTGCAGAAGTGATAAAGGATTTTGAATTTTTTAAAACATGGTTCATGTAGGAATTGTGTGGTTTTGCTATAAATTTACATATTAGGGGCAGAATTTAAGCAGACTTAATACACCTGTAGAGTTTACAATATAGTAATAGCTTTGAAATAATTTTGATCACCTTGTCATCTCATGGTATTCCGACAAATCAGCCAACCAATGACACCTAGTGATAAACCACACATAAAGGTAAAGGTTTCCCTTGCACATATGTGCTAGTTGTTCCTGACTCTAGGGGGAGGTACTCATCTCCATTTCAAAGCCAAAAGCCAGTCCGAAGACGTCGCTGGGGTCATGTGGCATGACTAAATGCTGAAGGTGGACGGAACGCTGTTAGCTTCCCACCAAAGGTGGCTTCTATTTTTCTACTTGCATTTTTACATGCTTTCAAACTGCTAGGTTGGCAGAAGCTGGGACAAGTAACAGGAGCTCACTCAGTTATGCGGTACTAGGGATTTGAACCGCCGCACTGCCAACCTTTCTGATCAACCAGCTCAGTGTCTTAACCACTGAGCCACCGGATCCCTTAAACTACACATACATACCATT
The DNA here is from genome assembly GCF_009769535.1 of Thamnophis elegans. Classification (NCBI taxonomy): domain Eukaryota; kingdom Metazoa; phylum Chordata; class Lepidosauria; order Squamata; family Natricidae; genus Thamnophis; species Thamnophis elegans. The sequence goes on along the minus strand of NC_045544.1, from coordinate 31,839,786 downwards.
TAAAAGAGGCAATTGAAAAGCTAAAATGGAAACAAAAAAACCAAAACACATCACTCTAGCAGCCTACACCCAGATAAACAGAAATTAATGCCAAACAAAAAAACCAAGCAGAAAATAATAATCTAGAAACTACCAAGGAAAAAATCCACATTTTCATCAACACTGGCAGGGTGAGCTATTGTATAGCTACAGTAAACAAATCTCACATTAATGTTACTTAATCAGATAATGAAACTTTTGCAAGCAAACGACCAAACTCAGAGAGCATCAAAGGATTCCCAGTTCAACCCTGAGATACATATATTCTCTTCTATTGGAATAAAAATAGCATACATGTAAGAGATACTTCTCATGCCTAGTTCAAAGGTGGCATGTCCCCTGATTCCAGTTGCTAGGAAACGAAAGTGGAAGATAAAGTTTAAGCTTCCAATGGGCATCAGATTCCCTTCTCTGGAAACTGAAGGTAGGATTTGAAGTCTTTGGTCTGATCCAATGTAATTTCTTTTATAGATTTAGGAAATATTAAAAATATAAGGTTTTATTTCTTTATCCAAGTAATCCTTCATAAAAAAAAGTTCCTATTACTCAAATAAAGAAGTCTGCCTACAACATTACTGTATAATTAAAAATAAAACACAGTTGTTGCTTAGCAGCTTAAGATGTTCTTTTAGATTATGGAAATTTGTACTGGGAAAATGGATTTTTGCTTGCAAAAGATTAAGAAGAATGCAAGTGTTGCCTTTAGACAAGGTGTTGCTTCTTAAACCAGCTTAAGAAACATGACATTAAAATGTGCTGTTGACAGTGATTTGAAATGGATTAAGCAGAATGTCCATATCCATCCTTAAAAAAATTGTGGCCCTACACATATTTTCTGGAACTCATGAGATTTATTTTTGTAGATGACTGTAAATAAACTTTTGAGGGTCCAGCATTGATTCCCAAGAGTGAATCTCAAGATATTAACTGCAATATGCAATCTGTTAGTGAGTAGCACTGATGGGAGTTACAGTTCAACAGCATCTGGAGACTCAGGGCTGGCCATTCCCCATCATGAACCTCAGTACTATGGAGAAAACTGTTCATAAAATAAAAGGATTATGAAGAATTTGCTCACACAAACAACCCAGGATTGATTGAGGATTTTAGTTTTCACCTGAAAATAAAAGCAGGAAACAGAGAGATGGGGAGAAGGAATATTTTTTTACTCTAACTGAATTCTGAAAGAAGTCCAAATTGGCTCTTTGGAAGTCTTAATAGAAACTCTCTTTTTAGAAACTAATGACAGAATGTTTTATTTTGCAGTGAGACTCTTAAGATCTGGTGATCATAAATTCTAGAACTTAATGTCATTCAGATATGCTTCATTTTTTATTCTTTCTTATGAAATGATCATAAAGCAAGCAGAACATGCTAGCACAAAGTTGGAAACATGTGTACTCATTGTCGTTCTTTTGAAGAGCTAAATTATTGAAAAAGGTGCCTTGAAGAGGTGCCTTGAAGAGGACCTGCAAATTAGCACAAAAATGCTATCAACACTGTTTTAAACAAATTCTGGAAATTGTGCTGCTATTTTGGCTGCTCTGGATAGACTCTGGTCTGTAATTTCTACAATGTCAGAAAAAAGCACAAGAACCATCTGGCAATTATAATGTAGTTTGTTTGACATATTGAAGGAGTTACTTGTGTTATGTCTGTGTTTGGAACCTCAGCAGATGTCCCTAAATCCTTGTTTTCTGAGGTAATAATGGATTGCTTTCATATGCAAAACTCATCCTTTTGCATAACAGGCAGACAAGGATTGAGTCTGCTTCCTGGCTTCCTTGGGTCAATTCATGCTTCTTTTCAAACCTGCTTCAAGGCATCTGTTGTGGGGTGGGGAATAAAAAAATATCAAGATGGCAGCTGTAACTATGTGATCGAAGCCCATCCTTTTTAATGTGGGTGTGATATATATGACTCTTATAAAAAATAGTTTGAATGGTTTATTTTTTTTTATTCTCACATTACCTCCGCCATGCTGTGCATGAGTTTGAGCACTGGAAGGAGGTACCCATAATCTTTTCCTTACATATGACCCCTTTGAGGCTAAGTCCACACACCCCACCCCCATTTAGATTTACAGTAGTGTTGGAAGAAATGTCCATCTGGGTTCAGTTCTAAGTGGGGAAAAAGACACTGGAAACATGGAGGCTGCTTGGAAAGATGGTTTAATGGTGGACAGAATCACATAGCTTGGAGCTCCTGGGTGAAAAAGGGAAGAGATGCTGAAAGTCCCTGGGTTTTACACCCTGTCTGGGTTTTGAACTTCCTGGGGCACAGGAAGAGTTTCCGGATTGGTTGCTGCCAGAGGTCATAGCTAGCCTTGTAGGTTGTCTGTATACTAAGTTTGGTTGAAACTTGGTGGGTGGTGCAATGAAGGGCAATGAAATGTCTCTGTCTGAAGGGGGTAGATCTTTGTTATGTAGAATAGACTCTCTCAGGCCTTAATGGCCCATTGACAAAGGTGGGGGGGGCTATTTAGAGTGAGTGCCCTGTCTAAAACATGTTTCTCCATTTCTCATCCAGAAAAATATAATATTCTGCCTTTCTAATATTTCCTAGGATATTTCATTTCTAGTAGAGTGGTGGGTGCTAACTTCCTTCAGTAGTTTCAACCTGAAAATATTCAATGGCAGAAATATGCCTTTTAGAGCTATTAAAGAAATGTAAGAAAATAACAAGAAGGACTACAGGTAGTTCTTGTTTCATGATGTTAATTGGGACAGGAAACGCCAACATTAAGCAACCCAGTCAAAAGTACAAGAAAAACATGTGATTGTCCATTTAGCGAAGGCCAGTCAATCTGGTTGCCATCATTAATCAAGAACCATGTGGATCACTAAGCAAGGATTCTATCTGCACACGACTTCTGATTTTCTGCTGGCTTCTCCATTGACTTTATTTCTCGGAAACTGCAAGGGAAGGTCACAAATCGCATCATATGACTATGGGATACCACGACAGCCATAGGTATGAGGGTCAATTGCAATTACCATTTGTTTAATATTGTCCTAAGTTCAAATGGTGGCTGAACGGTAGTCATCAGATGAGGACACCTGTATGCCATTGCTTTGAAAATACTATCAGAAGGACTATTAAAATAAATAAGAATAAATGTGTAGAATAAAAACCCATTAATATATGAA